>NC_142063.1:88459686-88770797 GCF_059756535.1 Pantherophis guttatus | reverse complement strand
CATAAAGTTGATCAAATAAAGGCACATAATTTGCTGATGTCTAGTAACTAATAAAGATAAAAAAAATCTTTTAAGATAGTCAAGTATGCATCCTTTAGGAAAGTGAACTGAGTAGCCAAAATTAAACTTTGAAAAACTGTATTAGAATTAGTGGAAAAAGTATAAAGAGTTAAAATATAACTTTTCCATTAAAACCAATAGAACTAAAAGTGTTTGTCTTAGACTGAATTATGCCTATGTTTTGTCTGGACTTGAGATCATTTAATCAATAAGAAGAAATGGAATGCTGTGTTTTTGCCATGCACTATTAAATATTTCCACTGAAGCCACTAATATTAGCTTACATTAAATGGTGAAATTCTAGCAACACTTACTTCAATAAAATACCGTTACATGTAATGCACTGTCAAGCTAACCAAGAATGTCTGATAAATAACTGAGTAAGTCTATCTGTTGTTATCTTTTGTATCTGCACTGAATTTCCAGGGGAATGTGTTTTCACAACATATAAATGTAACATTCAAATGAGGCATTTAGTTACATATTGCAATACATCTTTTGATAATATCTTATAGTGCTACATTATTTTTTTATTATTATTCAAAGTGGAATACATAATGCAACCATCCCCTATTTTCCCTCCAACAACCCTGTGAGAATGCAACTGGTCCAAAGTCACAACAGCCAGTTAGGAATGATTAAAACTCACAGTATCTCGGTTTTAATCCTTAACCATTATACCATACCAACATGGGTGTGCGTGTACTGATTGATTGATTGATTGATTAGGTGCTATCAATATATAAGATAGATAGATAGATAGATAGATAGATAGATAGATAGATAGATAGATAGATAGATAGACAGAGAGAGAGAGAGAGAGAGACAGAGACAGAGACAGAGACAGAGACAGAGACAGAGACAGAGACAGAGATAGCGATAGATAGATAGATGATAGATAGATAGATAGATAGATAGATAGATAGATAGATAGATAGATAGATAGATAGACAGATAGATAAATAGATAGACAGACAGACAGACAGACAGATAGATTCTCAGCATTTGCTTCTGTCCTACTATGGCAGCACCATTGAGAGTGCCCTGACATACAGCATTCTTGCATGATATAGGAGCAGTTCTGTAGCGGACAAAAAAGCTCTACAGAGAATCATTAAAACTGCCCAGAATATCATCGGACTCCAGTTACCAACCTTGGATGACATCTTTGAATCTTGCTGTTTGAGAAAGTTGCATAACATTCTCAGAGACTCTTCCCATCCTGCTTACAAACTGTTTGGACTGTTGCCTTCTGGCAGAAGATACAGAACAATTAAAACTCGGATCACACATTTCTGAATAGTTTTTATCCCAGAGCTATAATTGCACTCAACAATGAACTAAAGGGCCCCCATCAGTGAGCTGTTGGACAGTATTACTTGGTCTGTTGTGTGGATGTTTGGGTGGTTTAGGGGTGGAGAACTGTGGTGGGTGGGAGTGTGTTTGGGAATTGTTATGTGTGTTGGACTAGGTCTTTGGGTATTAAGTGAATTTCATTGTATGGGTATACTGTGTATACATGTACAATGACAATAAAGTTAGTATTATTATGATAGATAGATAGATAGATAGATAGATAGATAGATATAGATATTCTCCATGGGACATTAGATACTGTATCCATAAACTGAATGGATTGCCAGGAATCACCAGGCAACTTCTTTCAGTGGTCAGTTACAAACCTATAAGAACTATATAAAATAGTTATTTTATAGCTATATAAAATAGTTCTTAAGTCTTATCTTGAGAGCACCCATTCAAGCTGGTCATTGGAACCTGTTGGGCCAGAATTATTACAAGTTGTTTTCCAATTGCAATAATGTTTGCATGAATGCCAGTGTGTTTCTGTATTCCTGGTTGCTCTTTGATAGAGAGCTACCATTTTGTCGCTTCATTTTAGTTCTAATCCCTCTTTGGTTTTAACTACTGGCTTGTTCCATGGTTTCAGGCACACTTTAGACTGGTGGTGCCTCCAACACAATCTAGAAATGTCTATTCATTTCTGGTAGTCAGGAAATATTATCTGGAAGGGAATTTTATGGGAATGTTATGGGTGGGGAAAATCAGGGATAAAATAAATCCCCATGTTTTTTTTAAATCAAAAGGCTAGAAATAATTTGCATTCGTCACTTTCTCAGGCTTTTACATATAGATTCATGACTATATGTATCAATGTTATATAATGAGTGAGTAGAACACTACACTAATTAATTTGATTATATATAATAATATCAATTTTGAATTATAAGAAAGTATGAAGATTTGGGGGGGGTTGCTACATACATTTTATTAAATTCTTCTAATCTGTAAAAAAACCCCACAACTATATAGATCCCTGATGGGTGATCAGAAAGTAGGAAGAGGCAGGTGCTGAAAGCATATTTTTCTGATGCATTATTTAGTGGGAAAGAACATGTGGGAGAATTTTCAGTTATTTGCAAAACAACTACCAATCTAATGTGAACTTTTCACAAGCTTACTTCCCTAGTGAATATAGTAAAATACTGAATAATAATAATAATAAAAGTAGCGAGTAGATTCTATTGTAAACGATGTACTGCATGCCCTGGCAAATTTTCAGAAAAACTTATGGAAACTGAATATTTAGTTTGTTCAAGGACAGAATCAAGGTATCGATAATAAAGGCAATGAAGGTTTGGCGTATTGTTTGTTTTGTTTGCATCCAGTTCTGAAAGGGATTATTACAAGAATATTACATACTGCCTGAATCATTACCATTGTCCCATCTCGATTCTTTTATTGAACTCCCTTCAAATTATTTGACAGACTCGCATCGTTTCCTTCTAATTGTATTTCACAATGAACTTGAGAAATAATTTATACTTAGGCTAAGAGAAACCTTTGCTGTGCACTGCACACAAAATCTTCCTGTTATTCCAGATAGTAAATTTTAAAAGGAAAAGCAACATTATTAAATGTTCATTGCTGGGAAGGAATGATCATTTAGAGCAAGGTTACAGATACATAGCTACTACTGCTCAAATGGCTGTAAGCTGAATTGAGATATGTGCCACTTGTTTAAAAGAGACTGGTTTCTCCTATCAGCTAGTCCCACCCCTCACTGTCTCTATGGCTACAAGAGCATTATACCAGCTGCATTCTTCAGCTGATAGGATGCTAACAGCTGAAGAATCTGTAGTCCCCAAATGTTTTCATGGTAGGCAACATTCTTCATTTTTCTTCCTTTGAAGCTTTTTTTTTGTTTTGTTTTGTTTTCAGGCATAGTCTCTTTCTGCCTCTCTGGAAACAGATAATTGAGAAGAAACATTCAAAAAAACTTTGCATGTTCAGAATGTGAAAAGGATCCCACCAGAAATTTTGCAACCTTTTAAAATCTAAAATCAATAGTGACATTTCTCTCATGTCCTGTGAGAGAAAAGCTCTTTGAGTCTTTGATAGAATGTGGATGAAAAATTTTCAAGACAAATTGGATATCTAATTTGTTCAATTATTTAAACAATATCTATCTCATCGTCTATCTCACAACAGTAACTCTAGACAATGCACAAAGCAGGTCATGCCTCTTTGCAATTACATCCTAGTTATCACCGGCTCTTACCCAGGGAAAACCAAATGGCACCACACTAGCTAATATCTACTCACTGATCTACAACCCCAACCAAAATTCTTCCTGTCCATTATCAAAAGTTCAGTGCCTACCAGTATGAACATCCTTCTCTCTTTGGAATATTCTTCATGTAGCGTGTCATGAAATAGCTTCTTAAGAATTTTGCTGTCAGTGTTATCTCCTCCAGGAATACTGGGTAGTGTGCTGTTTTGAAATTTGCTGCAGCTACTGCTGCAACTCCAATTACTGGCCGGTTATTTTTGTGAATCCCACCTTTTGGTGGTCACTGATCCAAGGGCTGATCATCAGCCGCTGACTGAAGCATCTTATGTAAACATTCCCACCATTGCTTTGTGCAATACAGATTCTCCCCTACATTATGTAGATATTGCTATTCCTGCAACAACAAGGGAGCTCACTCAGTTGGTCTGATGTGGTGGATGTTGGCTCGGGAAGTCCTGTGAATGTGTGGCACTATTTCCCATGAGCATCCATGGGAAATTATGCCTGATCTCTATTTTTACCGAGATCCTGAAGAGATTGAAAAAGAAGAATAGGTTGCAGCTGATAAGGCAGTTACCAAGGAGGAGTTCCAGGGTGAATGGCAGCACCTGCCCCTGAATTCACTGCACCTCCACAACCGGAGGTGTCTGATTGGTCTGAAGGGGTGCAAGTGCCTTCTGTCCCAATTCAGCCTTACCCCACTGAGGACTGGAGTTCACAGACTGCCACTGAAAATTGGTCTGCAGCTCCCACAGCTCAGGCTACTGAGTGGGTTGGTACTGCCACAGAATGGTCCTGATTAAGCAATAGCAATTCAAGAATTACAATTGAAGAATAAAATATCTTCCTTGTTAACTAAAAAAAAAAAAGAATTTTGCTGAGTTTTCCACACTTGAGAATGAAGAAATCTACCTCATTATGTAGATAAACAACCAGCCATGTCTCGGTTGTACACAAAATATAACTGTAGACCACACGTTATGAAAGCTTTAATTTTTTTTTTTTTAAAAAAGTCATTTTAGCAGTAGTTATTTTCAAGAAATAATGTGAAACTGGAAGGGACTGTGAAGGATATATTCAGTAAAAAGAGCAAGTAGAGCACATCAATAAATGCAGCCTTTGTTCAATATAACACAATTTTAAAAGCTTCCAAGATACCATTAGTATAAATTCTGCTATTAAAGAGAAAAATAGAAACTTTCTGAAAGTTTGCTTAAGTTTTTTTAGGTGCATATTATGCTTAAAATACAAAATAAGGGTTCACAGAAAGAAATAGTTTCAAAACAAGGATGGTTGTTGGCTAGAATATCATTTGGCTGTCGGCAGTGGGAGATGGAGTGAGTTGTACTTGTGGAATGTGGCCTTGTGTCTCTAATATTGGTTTCACTGTTTAGTCCCCCATTTTCTTTTCTAATGGCTGGTCATTGGATTTTAGAGGCCCAGGTTTTTGGCTGCTGCTACCGAACAACAAGTCAGCCTGTAATAAATCTTCCCCATCCCTTATCCATGACTTAATTGTGGATCAGACAGCTAGCTTGGCATGTATAACTGAGTTTCTAGTCTCTCTTGGTTGGGTTCCTCCTCTGAATATCAAGCATATCAATAGCTAAGTCACTGAGCTACTGTAGTAGTGACATAGCTACAATTAGTTGAGATAGGTTTTAAAGGTGCGGCCCCACAGGTTACCAGATGTGAAACTTGGAATTTAGAAAATTGGGCTACAGGTGCCATATGGAATTGTTGCGTTTCCCTTCTGTATAGCAAATCCTTGCCTGAATGCCTTGGTTCTATGACCAGGATGACTGTGGAATTTCACAGGCTTATGGTCCTGGGAAATTCCTTCTGGCTTCTTTGGGTATGGATTCTGATATGATTCAGGAGTTCACTACTACCATGGCCACCATGGATCTGACATATTTCATCAATAGCCCAAAACACAACAGTGGTCTCGCAGTGGATCTGGGTTTCGTCTTGGGGCAGTAATGACATCATTTGGTTTTAAGAGAACTACCACCATGTCTTTTCCATGGACAGATCATTTTCTAATTGCCTTGATGTGCTTTCTGCTGCTTTTCTTTGCTGCAGAGATAGGACTTATTTGATCAGTATCCCCCATGTCCTTGATGAATCCAGTTGAATTCCAGAGGAAATTTCCAGTTGTTTCTGAAGTATAATGCACCACCCAGAGTTGCTATAGAATTGGATGGCTTTATAAATCAAATCAAATCAAGATTATGCTGATCTTCACAAGTTTTCTGACTTTGTTCTTGTCTCATACCTTTCCCACTTGCTTTGATGTGTCAATTCTTTTCCAAAGGATATACCGGTAATACCATGCAGCTATGATAGACAGAAATTTCCTTTAATTTATTTTTCTGCATCCGCTCCAAATGCCAGCTGATGATTTAACATATATTCTTCAGCTCTCTTTTTCCTTTTTCTACTTATAGTAAACGTTAGGGTAAGCTAGTAATATAAGGATACATATAGAGCATTATAGAATTCAGAGAGGATATAATAAAAAGGTCCATATAGAGAGTGAAAAAGAATGAAGATTAAAGAATGAAAATATTATGCATATCACTAGAAGGGAAATATATGTAACTGAAAATACAGTACTGAAAATAGACTGTCACTTTTTAAATTTTGATTTGCAGATTTGGAGACCATTAAAGATGAGAATGAGAGCAAATTTCCCAAACAAACGGCAATCTTCAGACAAAAATGCTTGGAGTTCAACCAGTGAGATGTTGGAGACAGCAACCAGTCCACATGCCTTGCTCATCCCTTTCCTATAGGATTATATAAATGTATGAGAATAGATATTGCTTTCAATTCAACATGATGGCTATAAAGCAGTGGTGAAATCTGAACTGGTTTGCCACCGGTTTGCTGGCCGTGCATGTGTGGTGTGCACCAAGTGCGCAGTGCATGCCAAATGCATGCTGCGTGTATGCACATGCGCAATACATGCCAAACATGCACTTCACATGGAAAAAGGAGGCTTGGGAAGGTAAGTAGAACAGCGGATTTCCTGCTTTCTAGCAATTTTAAATTGCGCAGCACAGCTGATCGTCAGAAATACCGGTTCAGAGGAACTGGTAGCTTTTTTTTTTTTACTACCAGTTCATCAGAACCAATAGTTTTTAGCATTTCACCACTGCTATAAAGCATTTTCAGTTGGAAGAGCAATGGGTAAAAAAGTATTGCCTGATTCTTTCCTTCAGCCACCAAGATTTCTTCCCCAAGCCATTAAATTAGCTTCTCAGTCCTATCTATAGTCATCACAATTTTCTTATGCCTAACTCCATATAAACTGGATCCACAACTTTTTCTCAGGAAAAAAAAAAAGTGGGGGGAGACAACTTGAAAATAATGATAGCAGAAGTGCCAGGAAGTAAAGGGGTAAGCAAGTTTCATCTGTTTAGCAATGGGATACAATATTCATCATGTGTTATGAAAGCAGGATCAGCACAAAACATTTACACCTGAATCCATTGCTCAGCAGCTGGCTAAGTATCTCCACGAATAAAGAGAAGGAATATCTCAGAAGTGTATTTTGATAAACTTTGCACAAAATTTCAGAAAGGAACTTTGTAGCTTCTACTTAGCTTGCACAGAATAGTGTTGAACATGTTTTTTTTGTGCTTGTGAATGCTGGTCAAGTTGAGCCAAAGCTGCCTGGTTTTTGTCCGTATTATTTGCAAGAGACTGCTGTATGTAGTGTGGATATGACTAATAGGAAAAGGAACAGGTTAGTCATAATAACCTGTTCCTTTTCTGTGTTACGTGTATACACAGAGATATATATAACCCAAAACAGACAGAATGAATTAACTTTTTTAAAACTTTCTTTCCAATAATCATGCCTTGTCATTTGAATTGGTTCCTTAGGCCCCTTATAGCAGTGAAATCTTGCAACTGGCAGGTTTAAATTCCCAATAAAGCTTAATTGCTTTGAATGGTTATCAAGGGATTCATGGTTGGTAATATCTCCTTTGACAGATTTCTATACAGCTGCCTGGATTAACTCGCAAATTGTTTGGTACAAGACAGCTTTTATTGATTGATTCCAGAGCCACCATTTTACTGATGGTGGTTGATTTACTTATGCCTGATTACTCAAGTTTTCAGTAAATTTTCCAAAACCTTCCCCTCCCCCCCACAAAAAAAATCCCTGCCTTTTTAAAAGTGGACCTGCTTTTTATGCATTTTAATTCTATTCTTTTCTTGTTTGTAAACCTTGTCAGTTATAAAAAATAATCTTGATATATTAAAGTAGTTAAGGGACCAAGCAATTGGTAAAATAAAGTCCAACTAATTTTTTTTAATCATATGGTTTTAGGACGCAACTAATCTAGCATTCCACTATAGGCAATATATATACAGTAATATCACACACAAGCACACATACACACAATTTTCAGAATAATAAAATATAGTTGTTTGCAGTAATTTCTGCAAGTATCATAACATATCATAGGTCAATATGTATAGGAATGTTTCCAGAATGTATATCAGTGGTGGGTTGCTCCCAGTTCTGTCCGGTTCTATAGAACCGGTAGTAAAACTGGCAGGAGGCTACGCCCACCCAGCACGACAGCATCATTGGTGATCTGCGCATGCGCAGAAGCTTCTGCGCAGAAGAGCGTGTGTGTGAGCAAAGCGATCGCATGCACGCGATTCCGCTGCGAACTGGTAGTAAAGGTAAGTGGAACCCACCCCTGATGTATATGAATTTTGTTGGCATTTAAGAGCAAAGTCCAGGAAGCTAGTACCACAACAAAAAGAAGCTTCTTTTTGGTTGATGCTAACAGAGTATTTTATAGAATGTCACTCAGAAAACCTGACATACAGGCAATCTATGTATATGAGCAAAGACATATTGAATTGTTCAAATATCTTTCACTCAAGTTATTTAGGGTCTTGTAAATTCATTAATCCTAATCTTTAAATTTAAGTTTCAGACAAGAAGTTCAATTGACAATAGCATTGCATGAGAAGGGCTTCAAATATAATACAGTGAGTTTGTCACTCTATTTTCTACAAAATGCAGCTTCTGGATCATACATGATTGCCCCAGGGAGACCATTTTAAAGTAATTAAAATGTGACATGATCAGTGGATGAATCATTATAGTTAAATAATAACTGTCCAGAATGATCATGGCTGGCATAATAACCACAGTTAGAAAAGGGTGCTCTTTGGCAGTGTGACTATTTGGGCATTTGGCAATAGCGGTTGTGGCTTTAAGACTTTGCTTAGACTGTGTATCTGCTTTTCCAAGAGTAGTATTTACCTGTCAGTTAGCATGTCCCCTAACAAATTAAGGTTTTTAACTACAGTAGTTGAACTTACATTCCATGAAAAATGTTTTTATGCAACAGTCCCTGATGTCATTTTCTTTGTTACATGCATTTTCAAAAAGATTTGAGCTTTTTTTCAAGCAATTACTTTATTCATCTTTGACAAATAATCTTTTTTAAGATGCATCTATCACTAATTGTACCTTTTTTTGAAAAGGGGGAGAGAATAATTTTGTTGGGGAAAGCTTGCCATTATGGGATACCCATAGAGATGGTTATTTGTGTGCAGTTCTGGAGTGCATTAATTTGGATTTTGCAAAGATACATCCATTTCAATTTGTGACAAAATTTCATTGACATGTCTAGTCAAGGATGGGTAATAAGAAAGAGCCTGAGGTGAACTGAGAGACATGTACAGCTGAGAAAAAAATGTCAGAAAACAAGGCATGTACTAGGCCCAAAGGACATGGGAACATCACAAATGTAAGAAAGACTGTTCTTTAAATAGTCTCAGCTGCAACAGGAAGTCTGTAGGGATTCTTTTGGTAAATGGTACCAACCTCTGTCAAGGAGAATAATAGAGAGTAGTCTTGAGTCCTTTAATTTATTACATTTTGGTTAATGGTTTACACAAAAAGTTTTGGTTAATGGTTTACACAAAATGTAAACCATTAACAAATTTAATGGTTCTCACTTAAGTTCTTAATTAACCATGATAATTACACCTATGCTATATGATTCTATACTATATATGGACCGTATGTACCTATTTTATGTATATTATGTACGTAAATCCTAAAGATTCCTATATATAGTTTTTATATATAAAAACTATATGGCATGCATGCACCCCAGCCCCCTCATGCACGGGGGCTGAGATGCATGCAGGGGCGCCACACACACATTGCATTTTGGGAGTTCAGGAGTTCATGTACGCGCACGTTTGGGCATGCACGCTTTGGGCACTCGGTCCGGAAAAGGTAGCCATACTAGGCATACTAGTTAGTATTTTCCTTGTCTCTCACTGTCATTCCCAGATGGTTTGCAAGACGGCAGCTTGTATGAATGTGTATAGATCAATGCAGTTGTGTCATATACATGTGCGTGTATGAAAAGTATATAACAAAAAGTGAGGTACACTTGCCATGTAGCCTCTGTGGCATGAAATCAATTCTCTGTGTCTGAGTGGATTATATATGAGCCATATGTAGTTTATAAATAAGTAATGGATACTGCATTTATCTGAAAATAATGCTAGTTCCACCCCACCAACAAATAATTTATCTATAACGTGGGAAGGTCATCTTAGATTTGCTGAGAATACAGTAAAAATGCATATAAGGTGGCAGGGAAGTGAGGTTTTCTGCCTAAATTTTTTGGGGAGGTTGATCTTAAATTCTGAGTTGTCTTTCTTTTAGATAACTGTGGTACTTAATTTATTATGTTCTTAAATTATTTACCTTCTTCCTGATCAGAATTAAATTTTGGACATTAACAACCAAGTACATTACCATAAATTGCAGCAGTGCAGAACGAAAAGGTATCTGAGTTAATTTATGTGTGTCTGCAAAGTGATAGTATTTCCCATTACAAAATTCACTTACATTATGGCAGTGATTCTTAGATGATGGTACAATATAAGAAAATCAAAGCTCTTGACACCTGAAAGTATATAAACTCTTTTCAATTTTAGCTGACTTAATTGTGATTTCAATAAAATTATATATAAAGTTGATACATTAGCTCATTTAAGCAGTTTTGAATTTTTAGCAGTTGATTGCTTATATAATCTCTCTGATAATTTTCTACATTTTACTTGTCCTGATATTGCAGTAAAAAAAAGATTTTCACTTTAATTTGGTCCATTAATTTCCCTCAGTCATTTGGATAGTGAGGTACTTAGCAAGCCGCTGACACAGTTGGAATGAGATACTGTTTCTGAAGCACCTCAGCTGAGTGCTTATTCTAAAGTTTAAGACTTTCATTAGAAATATACTAGACTACCCATGAAAGATTTATGTTCTCTGAATAGAGTATAATGTAACCAGAAATATCGGCTGTGTCTTCATAAACGATCCGGCTTTCTAAAAGTCACACTTCAAAAGATTAAAGGTCCACCATCACTTATATTTTAATATCATTAGCAATGAATTAAAAGTAATTATTGGCTAATCACCATATGAGTCAAATCAGATGTTTTATTCCAGATCTATAATTCCTACTAAAACCAATGTTTGCAATGAGAATAATCTTTGGCCATGCAAGGAGATGTGGGCAAAGTTAATAAAATGTTATTGATGGCATCTCAGAATAGCATATCTTTTATTGTGTGGTCTTTCTTTCTTTCTTTCTTTCTTTCTTTCTTTCTTTCTTCCTTCCTTCCTTCCTTCCTTCCTCTTGTGGACTTTATAGCTGGATAAAGAATATGAATTCAATTGCAATAATAGAATTAGAGTTGGAATGGACTGCAAGAATATTCCACTCTAATCTTCATCAGTGTGTGGGAACCCCAATTAAAATATAATTAAGAAATTGAGATTTAAGATTTTTATTAAAAACCTCCAGAAATGGAGAATCTACAACAGTAAATTGTCCCACTGTTGTATAGATCTTATTATCAACATTTTTCTTATGCTTAAATGAGATCTAGGTAGGTGCCACTTGTATGTTTTTATTTCTAGTGCTATCTTCTAGGACAATTAAAAATAGTTTCTAACCATTTATCTGTCAGAATGGTCAAATAATTGGCAACTCGAAATCTCAACTAACAAATGCTCTGTCTTACACATTGGCAAAAATAAATAAATAAATAAATCAAAACACAAAATACAAGCTGAGTGGATACGACCTTGTAGATGACCCTCACTCTGTCAAGGACTTTGGAGTACTCATCTCAAATGATCTAAGTGCCAGAGCTCACTGTAACAGCATTGCCCAAAAAGCATTAAAAGTTGTTAACCTAATCTTGCATAGCTTCTTCTCTGGTAATATTGAACTGCAAACTAGGGCATACAAAATTTTTGCTAGACCAATTCTTGAATACAGCTCATTTGTCTGGAACCCACACTGCATATTGGACATTAATACAATCAAACAAGTCCAGAGATATTTCACAAGAAAAGTCCTCCACTCCTCTACTTGTATACCTTATGCCACCAAACTTGAAATTTTGGGCTTAGACAACTTAGAACTTCACCGTCTTCGGTCCGACCTAAGCATAGTACATAAAATTATCTGCTACCATGTCCTACCTGTCAATGAATACTTCAGCTTCAACCACAACAATACAAAAGCATATAATAGATACAAATTTATGGTAAACCGCGCCAAACTTGATTGCAGAAAATATGACTTCAGTAACAGAATTGTTAATGCCTGGAATGCACTACCTGACTGTGGTTTCTTCCGCAAACCTCCAAAACGTTACCATTAGACTGTCTACTGTTGACCATTCCTAAGAGGTCTTTAAGGGGCGTTCATAAGCGCACCAGCGTGCCTACCATCCTTGTCCTAATGTTCCCTTTTATTCATACCCATTTCATGTATTCATATGTAGAATGATATTGGTTCTCAAAAATTTCTGCAGAACTCAACTGGTAACTGTTCTCTAATTTAAATACATTAACGCCTATTCTCTGAGAGTGGTTAGCCAGCTAGTTTTGAATCTATTTTTTAAATACTTTGCGAGATGATGTTTTGAATATGATCTAACTTAAAATATTTATTTTGCAATATATTCAACTGACATATGCATTAATTAAACATGACTCAGATGTTCTAGCAACCTTCATTGGAAAATCTGAAGAAGCAAGTTGGGAGGAGATTATTGTAGAGAAAACCTATTTATATGGTTACTCGACATTGACCTAATGCAGTGTTTCTCAACCTTGGAAGCTTGAAGATGTGTGGACTTCAACACTGACCTAATGGTTCATAATCATCACATCTATCTCCATAAATACATGAACCAATTTTATACTATATTCCCATGGCTAAGTAGTGCTCAGGGAAAAAAAAAATTATGGTGGACAGTCTGTAATATTTGTAATCTGTCCCTTAGTTAATTTTTTCAACAAGATACCCATTTTATTTTGATAAGATTCCATGCACAAAATTAATATGTGGGACATGATAGGATTGTATTAAAATTATGTTGATGTGAGTGCATATGAACTTGTGCACAATAATGAGTGCAAAGCTGAAGCACATAGCAGGATATTTTTATTCTTTCACATGAAGCAAAAAGTCAAATCCCTTTAATTTGGGGTTAATTTTTCTGGTCCCTTGAGCATTTGGATTTATCTGTTTCTATTATAGATTGTGCTGAGACAATTGTTTTGTAGAATTATGTATGTTTATCTTTTAAATTGCATTTTTAATGGAATTGGCATTCTTCGTTGAAGGGTGACCTAAGCATCTATTTATATATCAGAATCAAGGGACCCTTTAACCTTCAAGTTTTAACTTTTTTTTTTTTTTTTTTTTTTTTGCTAAAGTGTTGCAAAACTCAGTTATATGTAGGATGGAGATGCCAAGAGCTGATGAAGTGACTAAGAAACATAAAGGTTTGTAGGGTAGATTGTTGAGGTGACATTCAAAGAAGGATGTCATCTGATCACAAAACCCGGCCATAAATGTGATCTTCTATTATTGGAAGCCACCCTCTCAAGGAGAGTTACTTACAGTCAGCCCATTACTCTCATTTCTTTACCTAATTGTATCAAGTGAAGCTTGACTGGAGACCAGAATGTTACCCAGTGTATTAGCTTCCTGCTTTTAATGCCCGCATAACATGTATTCTACCTTTGCAGCACTTCATTAACTTTTACTTCCTTATTGATCTATAAAATATGGTGGCTTGTGTTTAGTTTTAAACCTTTAATGTACAATTTTAGGATCAGGGAGTTCTGACTTTGTAGAAAAAAATCTCTGTGCCTGTGTTAGCTAGATGCACACTTACTGAAAGGGGTTAATAATAAAATTTATCTGTTTATGTTCTGAAGAGCACAACTTCTTGAGTCCAGCATTTACTGGAACAATAAAGGAACTTTAACCTCAATCTATTTCCCATTCTTTTAATTTGCTATAGTGAGACACATAGTTTTACGATCTCCCAAACTGAATTCTTCTGATCAGAGAACCAATTGTATATATGAAGCATTTCTCAACTTTGACAATTGTGGCTTTTTTTCTTGGGAAGAATGGAATGCCATGGAAAATAGCAATAACTTTTGAAACAAAAAAGTATTTATTTATTTCTGGAATGACTTGCATACTAACCACTTGCATTAATTCAGGGAAGCAAACAAGGAAAATACAGAATAAAATAAAATCATAATATAACCAAATATCAACCTGCCAAGACAGCTCAGGTTCACTATCTACATCAAAGGTTCCTTTACATCAGAAGATCTCTCCTAATTTTTTTTCCACTGTGACTTGCTATGGTTAAGCAATGTTGCCTTCCTGGAAAAATATTATGTGTGGCAGTGGTGATATTCAATTTTTTTCCTTACCAGTTCTGTGGGCGTGGCTTGGTGTGTGGGGGTCCTGTGACTGAGTAACAGTAACAGAGTTGGAAGGGACTTTGGAGGTCATCTACTCCAACCCCCTGCTCACGCAGGAGACCTATTCAAGGGATTCAAACTGCCAACCTTTCTGATTGACAAGCTCAGTGTCTTAGCCACTGAGCCACCTAGGGAGCCACCTCAATGTCTCTCATGTCACTCATAGCCATGCCGAGTCAATCACATGACCCCCCCCACCAAGCCATGCCCACAGAACCCGGTAGGACAAAATGTGTGTATGAGCACGAGAAGGGCTCATAGTGAATGCTGTGGCAGAGAGAATCTGAACTTTTCTCCCTCCATTCACAGCGAAGGTGCTGCTCCCTTTATGGTCCCCCGTGACCCCCTCCCCTCCTGGGGATTACCTTAAAGGGACAGGCTGCAGCAGCCGCAAGAGGTGAGCGGCGACCTGGGCGAGCGGGAGGGCGTGGGCAAGGCCAACCAGGGGTGATTTTTATTGGTTCGGTGAACTGATTCAAATCGTCCCTACCGGTTCATCCGATCTGGTCTGATCTGGTTGAATTTCATCCCTGATGTGTGGGCAGGTGGGGATATTTTTTGAAAGATTCATTAATAGTTTCCAAAATACTTGATTTCACTCCCCCATTCTTAATTAACAGAAAACAAAGACCCTCAAATCTAGATGGCAGCAAATATCATTTTGCTGTCTTTAGGGGTTAGCTGGATTTTTGCAGCCCAGATTTGGCAGAGTCATTTCTCTTCTTTATTTACCCTGCACCTCACTTAAGACCTCATGGGAATGTTTTCCTAAGTGCTAAGTAATAACTACATTATTTGCTCTACAGTGTTCTGAAAGAGGACATTTCCATCAAAGGGAAGTGATATCCTAGTAGTTGTGATATCCCTCCCTGTATCTTTACACAAGGGGCAAACAAGGCTTGTATATTTGGAAAGTCAGATAAAGCTGATCTGTTTACCCACCCAGGCTTTTGGCCCAATCTTTATTGATGTCATTTCT
Source organism: Pantherophis guttatus (assembly GCF_059756535.1). NCBI lineage: Eukaryota > Metazoa > Chordata > Lepidosauria > Squamata > Colubridae > Pantherophis > Pantherophis guttatus. Next base: position 88,755,293 of record NC_142063.1, on the reverse strand, counting down.
AATTCATTTTGTTATAGATAACCTGTGTTACAAAGGTAGTAAGTTGTTTTATTTTAAAGATATGGTGCATTGATAGTTTTTTTTTTAACAAAAAAGGAATTTAAAAAGATCATTGTGCATATTTTTTTTTTAATTATACATTGTACTGTATTTTTTACTGAATTGTCTTCCTAACATGATATGATTTGTATTATGGAAAATATGGAATAAAAATATATAAATAATGCTTTTAAAAGTCACCACTGGGTTATCCATAGTTTTTTAATGTGTGTATCTATGTGTACAGACTCATATATGCATATACACACATACATGTCTGTGAATTATGGGATTTATTATGCAGTAGTTTGGCTACCAATCTGGTAACACCATTCCCAAATTATTTCCAGAGTAGTATATGACAGATAGCCATTGAAATGCATAACACAAACTTTTAAGAATAGAAAGGCAATGAAGAATTGAAACACAGATAATCCAAGGTTCTAGTTTGAGCATCAAACATAAATAAAAATATGATAAATATAAATGTTTAGAAATTATTTTTTTCTTGGCTATCTTTCCCTCATAATACTGCATCAGCGCAAAAGTATTTAGCATTTGTCACATCTATTCAATACTTTAATGCAACTGAATTAAAATATAATTGAGAGTTTATAAATCAGATATGTAGCTGGATACCATTGATGGTTTATGAATTTTGGTTTTAGGACCCAGAATTTTTGAAATGGTATCAGAACAGAAATAACAGAAATAAAATTAAAAGTTTTGAATTGTGCATCTTCAATTTATGCCTAACTTTATAGAGGTAACAGGTTGTTCTTGTTTGTTGCACCTATGAAAATTACTAGTCTGTATTTGATTGGACTGGACAGATAAGTCTAAGGATAGATAAGTAATTTTGTTTGTTCAGAAGATCATGGCAAATCTCAAATGTGAAGCAATGTTTTCAGTCAGCAGACTCTAGTATGCAAGGATCCATCTACTGAAGAACACCATTGGAGTTGGAGATTAGTAAATCAGGGGCTCCAGATAATATTGTGCAAAATATTATGAAGCAATAACAATCTTGAATATTAATAATAACCTTGAACAGTATAACATTTTATCCTTATCTAAAGTTTTATCTTGGGGTACACAGAATTAATATTTTCATATAAAATCCCCTGGGTTGATATATGCGATAAATCATTGTCTCTCTTGTTAATACTATTTTTCTTCAATTCAACTGAGATTTCTCATTCAAAATAACAGTGAATAATGCTGATTCTGGACTTATGTGTAAAAGTACCTAAATAATTTAAAATGATGTTGTATTCATGCATCTTTTAATGTCAATAAAAGATGCAAATTATCAGGCGTTTTCAAATTCCACATGGTTTTCATTACACTTTTTTTAAAAAAAATGCATATTTAAAAATATGCATTGCTGAAAAGCAAGGACAACATTTTACTTTTTGCCACTTAAAAAGAATTGTAAGGAAAGTTTTATTAGATTATTCTTTTTGCTATTTCGCTAACTAAAAATAGCTGTTGAATATGAATATATGTAAAAAAAATCCTTTCTTACCCCTATGGATGGTATGTGTCTTTGTCAATTTCAGGTCGTCTACCAGAGGCCTGGGAGGTTGAGGGTTCTGTGCAGGAACTTAGCTGTTCCTAACACATCACTTTTTTGGACAGAAACCTCTGATGTTTTTCCTGGGATCTGTTGGAGCCACTCTCCCAGGTTAGAAGCCCCAGTCCCAAGTACCTCCACTGGTACCACTTTGGCCCTTTACAATTCCTTCTTTATGTGCTGATACTTCTCTAGCTTCTCTTACTTCTTCTTCCTGTCACTTGGTACCACTACATCTATCACCATATTCTCCATATACGTTGAATATATGGACTAGTGGTTAAGGCACCATGCTAGAAAGTGAGAGTCTATGAGTTCCTGTCCTGTGTTAGACACAAATCCAGCTGAGTGACCTTGAGTCAATTACTTTCTCTCACCCCTAAGAAGAAGGCAATGGCAAACCACTTCTGAAAACCTTATCAAGAAAAATGCAGGTACATATCCAGGCAGTCTCAGAGAATCAGACACAACTGAATGCAAGGTGGGGGGGGGAGAGAAGTCTTGCAGAAGAGAGGCATTAGAATTAAAAGTTCTATTAAGTCCTCTGAAGATCTCCTAAGCCTGCAGAAAAAGTAAATTATGATCAATAATAGCAAGAGCCTTTAGTTGCCCCAGTCTCACGAAAATTGAATTATAATAAGATGATGCATATCTGTCCATTGTAAACTAGTCTTGGGATCATCTGTGCTGAATGCTAACAATTTCTTATTGCAATTTTTAAATCAAAAGCAAGAAATCTCATGATATTTTCACAATACCTTTTTTGTTTCTCTAATCAGAGCTACATACATTCTTCTATTCAATGTTTATTCTTCCCTTAATTTGCCGGCACTGCCATTTACAGTAGTCCAATTTTTTTTGTGACAACCTATATAATTTTGCTTCTGAGCATTTGCAAGACCATCACAATTGTTGCATTGTTATGACATCAACAACAGACATCAACAACAAAAGCAACTTCACATGTCACTAGAGTAGTCATATGAATAAATGATATGAAATAGTATTGAGATTGAAGAGAAAAAGGAGAGCATTTCAAAAATAAAAATAGTATACAAATAATAGAAATGTGTTTGGAAACATGTCAAAAATAAGAGGGGGTAGCAACTAAGTTTCTTTGGCTGATCTCAGAAAGCTATGAAGTATTAAACAGGACTTACTACCTAGTTAGAAAACAAATTTCTGAAAAGAAAATGGCAATCCACTCACCACTTCCATTCTGTTGCCAAAAAAGCCACATGATCAGTTCCATAATTTCAGCACAAACTGAACTTGATTTGGAAAAGACTTTGCCTTTAGCTCTGATAGTTAGAGAAAGAGACTACAAAATGTTTGAATCCTGTTTTTAAATTCCAGATAGTGACATTTAAGCAAAGAGTTTTTTCTTAACAATTAATGGAATCAGTCTCGAGTTCTAGCATCAACCTTATTCTTTTATTTGTAATGAAGCAATTATTATCACTGTGTTAATACTCTTAAACAACATCTTCCTGCTTACTTTGACGAGTACCTGGTCACAGAGAGTGTCTATGGAGAGTCTCAATCATCCAGGTCATCGTTGTCCCAAAGGTGCTTTGGGACTTCGTTTTCCCTTGAAGATTTTTACTTCTCATCCAAAAGCTTTTTCAGTTCTGCTGTTTACTGTTCTCTGAAGTTTTTTTAAAAAAATGAATTAACAAAGCTCTTGACTTTTGTATTCACTTCTCAAGGCATTTGTAGAATTTCCCACTTTTAACTATTACAGATATGGCACAGATGGGTTTGGATTTATTCTTTGGCAAGCTGGATGACTGCACAATATAAGCGGACAGTTATTGACTTAATGTCTGATTTCACAGAATAGTTAGAAGATTCATCTTGATATTCTCCCTACGGGAATAGCAGTATGCACCTGCTCAACATGATAAGGATATTAGACAAAACACAGAACTATTATTTTTAATGGAAAAAACAGTATGTAAAAAAACCAGGAGGAAGTATAAAATATTGTAAATATCATTTGATTTTAATATCTGTGAACATACCACTTATTTTGAATCCTTTTATAGAAACCAATTTTTTCTTTGTTTCCTTGGGCTACCACTGAATTTTAGAGAAACCCAGGTTATCTTGTGAGTTATTATGTATGCGTCTTTAGCTCTCAAAATCTGTACAAAAATCGCTATAAGGAATATACACTAAAGTTTCATTTCTTGCTGACATCTTCCTGGTAATAAACAGATTGCTTTACCTATGTCATAAGGACCTGTTAAAAACTCAATTTAATCATATTCCTGCTCTAAAACAGCCTTCCCCATCTTAATTAGTCAAGGATGATTGAATTGGTCCACATCTGGAGGATACCAGTTGGAAGAAAGCTATTTAAATTGAGAACTGGTATTAGAAAATCTTCTCACTAATCTTTCATTAAACTGCTTCCACGTGATAGACCTAAATGTTTGTAAATGGCTTAGTGATAGAACAAGCTGAACAAATTTGGGCTCCCATTAAAAATTCTCCATATTTTTAGTGCTCATTGATACATATGCTAAGGATATCAGCACAATCCATCTGGTTAGCACTTGACATTATAGCCTGTGACAAGGTTGCTGCCACTTTGAATAGGAAAACCAATATAATTTTTAATTTGTCCAATCACATATGGGCCATCAACCAGCAGGCAGAGCATTGAGGTGAAGCAATATAGAGTTCCCATTTCAGATGCTTTGGATAATCTTTATTTTAAAAAAAATAAATCAAATATATTAATCACTAAAAGTTATCCCTTGTATATAATCTACGTGTAACTCAGATAACTCATAGTTCTGGAAGTAATGGGATGTGGACATGTTATTTTTTTTTCTTCTGATGGAAAACAATGGCTGAACCATATATTTATGCTTTTAAGGGCAATTTGCAACATGTTCAGAAACAGCTACAAACCAAGCATGGCAACATTTGAAAAACCAGAACCACAAAATACGTGCTGAGTGGACACGACCTTGTAGATAACCCTCACTCTGTCAAGGATCTTAGAGTACTCATATCTAATGATCTAAGTGCCAAAGCCCACTGTAACAACATTGCAAAAAAGGCATTAAGAGTTGTAAATCTAATCTTGCGTCCAGAAATATTTCACAAGAAGAGTCCTCCACTCCTCTGTTCACAACAAAATACCTTATGCCACCAGACTTGAAATTCTGGGATTAGAAAATTTAGAACTACGCCGCCTTCGGTATGATCTAAGCATAGCTCATAAAATTATCTGCTACAATGTCCTACCTGTCAATGACTACTTCAGCTTCAACCACAACAATACATGAGCACACAATAGATACAAACTTAAGGTAAACCGCACCAAACTCGATTGTAGAAAATATGACTTCAGCAACAGAGTGGTCAATGCCTGGAATACACTAACTCTGTGGTTTCATCCAAAACCCCCAAAAATTTTAACCTAAGACTGGCTACTGTTGACCTCACCCCATTCCTAAGAGGTCTGTAAGGGACGTGCATAAGAGCACCAGAGTGCCTACCATCCCTGTCCTAATGTTTCTTCTATTTGTACGTATTTTATGTATCCAATCCATGCTTATATTTATTACCAAATACATTCTTGACAAATAAAAAATAAATAAAAATAATAATAATAAAAATTTGGGGACTGTGGACTATTAGAAGTTTATGTATAGAGCACATCACACTCTCAAAAGGGGTTGAAGTGATGACCCATTTTTAATTTTGTGACATTTAATTAAATCATACAAATAATAGTATGTTATTGGGCACTTTTTTGCTCTTATCACATGCAGGATTATAATGCACTGACAATATTTGAAGGGCTGTGGATGATAGTATATAGTCAAGGGGCCTGGGCCCACTCATAAGTTCTGTTGGAAATTCTAGCCACACACACACGTGTGTGTGTGTGTGTGTGTGTTTTAAATTATTTTATCAAACAAACACACAATGCATTTTTTCTGAACAGATTATTGGCCAAGTCACAAATTTGTACAGTTTTTAGTTATCTCCCAACACAATTTATGTATTTCACTTTTTGCCATAATATTCTTTCGCTCTAATTTTTATTTTATTTTCCTTGTTTCTTCTGATATATAGCCAATATTACCATTTGTCCTAATCTCTAATCTTAGCCAATTTTTCCCCTCCTCTAATTGCTTTCCATGTTAAAACCCTTTGATTTTAAATCAATCATTTTTCTAATACTTAACCCTAACTCTAATCATCCTATTCAAATATTTTCCCATTACTCCTTTTTCACAACATAATATAATTTCAAACGTTTTCCCTAAATTCCATTGTTCCAATCACAGGTATTAATGTTCATAATTTCTTTCCCTCTTTTCCATTTTTTCCTTTATCAACTTATTCAAATACTACAACCAAATATCTTACTACAATTCACTTAAGTCTATAACATTAAAGTCATTCATTTCTATTTCTCAATTACCATTGTTTTTTTAAAAAAACAAACCCACTTTTCCATTGCTTTTTCAAATATATATACCTCTTCATAATAAACCATAATCATAATATTAAAAGTTAATTTCAATTATTGCTAATAGTATCTTAATTCTTTCTTGTTAAACAATAATCAAAATTAATCTTCACAATACAATATAATTTCAAATGCTTTAGCTGAATTCCATAATTACAATTAAAAACATTCCAAGTATTACAGTTTCATGTACCTTCAATTCATTTATAATTCTAAATAATTTCCCTTTACTTTATATATAATTTGAAGAAATTCTAGCCTTATAGACCAGCAATTATTTAGAGAAATCTGCAGTATTAGGCACTATAAAACAACTACTTTATTTAGGGCAGCAATGATTAGTGTCATAACTTCCTTTTAAGCCACATGGGCTTTCCATTTACTTAAATGATAGTGCTCTTTGTATACCACAAAGGCTTTTCTGCACCTCCATATTATGCAGTTGCCATTATTTGAAGTAGAGAATACTACACTATTCTGTGGCCAGTGTTCAAGTAACCATCAATCCTATTGACTTCTGTCTATGGAATGGAAGGGGAACATTACCATGTATTTCATCTCAGGCAGAAAATAGTCTTGGTAGTTCTTATTATCAGTTTGTTTGGTTTTTTAGGAATTTCTTATTGAAAGATGGCTATCAGCCCAGGAGAGATGGCTACAATGAATTTGCTTCAGATTACATATTTCTTGAAGATTTGTATCAACCAAATGCATTTTCTTTACTTTTGAAACATGTAGATTGAAACCCTTTCATTCAACTTTTAGGCCTTGGGCACATTGTCCCTTTCAACTCATTTTCTTGAGTACAGAGTAATGACGACAAATAGGAAAATTTAATTTTCAGAGTTGGTTTTTCTTAACTGAAATAAAGATGCCTCATATTGTGCAACTAGACTGATGTGATTAGTTTGGCATTCAAAACATATATATCTTCATTAAGCCAAACTAACAGTCAAAGCACAATAACATTAATTGTGTAACATGGAGTTGACTCTACTAATTTTGTTTTAATTTTAAGTACGGGATCCCAATTCAAGTTAGTACATGGAGTTTGGGACCTTAAACTTCCTCGCCCAAACCAGTTTAGTCTTGAAATCCTCTCCATTCATTAGTATTAAAAAGAAAAACGATTTCCATGAATATGCAATACTTGAGAGAATAGAGGTTATGCATATTTGCATATTGTCAAACCCCATATACACGGCAAACCTAAGAAGCAAAACCATACCAATTTTAGAATGGCATCTTTATTCTTACTTTTATTATTATTAAAATAATAGTAATATTACTTTTAGTGTTACTTATTATTGTTACTAAAAACATAATAAGACTAACTTTCTAAACAGACTTAAAATAAATCGGTTGATGCAGAGTCTCTGCAATATTTCCTTTCTTCTCACACAAACAACTCCGTCTGCATCCCAGCCTCTCATGCATATGGAGACATTAACATAATTTAGGAAATGTGCATACAGATATTTTATGATCCACTAATATTATCAATGATTCATCCATTAAATTTGGGGAGGAAATTCAAATTCTTAGTTGAGTTTTTCAACTTTTCTATGATGTCAACTTTCAAGACGGGTTTTGAAAGCATGAGTAAAAAAAGATTCAATTAGTTATAATTTAAATGTTATGCTTCACTTCATCTAGAGTTCAAACAACAGGAAAGTGGTTATTTTTCTTTTCTTTGGCCATTTTAAATATCATATCTTTTTCAAGGCCAGAGATGAAAAACAGAGGAGCTCTTTCACATCAGTCTGTTCTGAAATGAATATAATTTGATTGCTAATTTTATTTACTTTTGAAAAGAGATGATGGCTTGTAATTATTTGTGGTAAAATTCATTAGCTGACACTTTATTCTTTTAGTTGGGGGGTGAAAGAAAAACTATGCATGTACTGGTTCTCCTACCTGACTCTTCGTTTTCTTCTCTAATTACTTCTTGATTGTGGGGTAAATTCTTTTAGCTTCTGGAGAAGGGAAATCATTGTCTTTTTATCCTCTCTGTGGGGAATTGATTCCACTTGTTTACTGATGTGTGTGGCAGACTGAATGAAATGATTCCTAATTAGCATATATGAAATAATCATTGGTCTATCTGGAGTCATAATTAATGCATTAGACAGAATTTACCGAATGTCAAGGAGAAAGATATTAACACAAATGAGCTTATTTTAGATAGGCTTTGATGGAGAGAATACTTTTCAGAAAGAATGTTTACTCAAATTAAGCAACAACAACGTATCAATTTACTAAGAGTCATTACCATGCATGATTGGAAACATTAACTTTTGCAACTGATCTTCATTTCCTGCTCTTCAGAACTGTCCTCTTGTTAAATCTTTGTGACATTTAAAAACACATCATATAAAGCCGTTATTGAGCATGGGAGGGAGCAAAGGAGGGAGAGCCTACTCAGAGGAACAAACTGCTTGGAACTTTTTCAGCATAATATGCTAGTTTATGTGTGGCAATAAAACAGCATGCAATCTGATTAGGTAAAGCCAAGTTTCAATTTCATAAACGGGCTGCTCTAGCTACAAATATAATCCACAGTCAAAAGCAAATTATATGATTATAGCCATCCCATCAATTAATGTGAGGAAATTGCTGTTATTTGTTAGGCTAAGTAAAAAACCATGACCATGCAATTTGAACATTTTCATTTTTCTTTTATGGTGATTCACATAACTGCAAGTCTCTGCTTTAGCCTAAATATGAGCTGATACTACAAAACTAGAATATCTTGAGGCAATTTAGGAAGAAGTAAGCAGCACCTAACTTTTGAATCCAGGACAGATATTACTTACAGCTCGCCTTTTTCATTTCTTCAAATCCATCTTTTGAATGTTACATTGGCTTTCTCTTCATTATATTGACCTAGCTATGCAGGAAAACATACTGAATACATATTGATTGAGTCTATAAAAAGGAATTCTGTTTTCATAGCATTATGATGTACATATTTTTAGGTTTTCTTCCCATGTACAAGGTTTACACATTCAGCAGACCCTCTCTGCAGACAATTTATGGAAAGCATGGCACACATGAGACAGAGCCCAACATTTGCAGGCCAACTTTTTCTCCAGTCTGTGCTACCTATAGGGAATAATAAAAATTGGCATAGTTTATAAAGACAGAAACCACTTTCTGTACTATTTCAAGCATCACAAAGAAGTGTGTGATAGCCAAATTCCGAATTTTCCTTTCAATTAATTAAAATAGCTTTTCTTCTGAAGTCCTCATTTCAGTCTGATATTTTTTACCCATCTATTTGAAATAAACTCTTCTTCTGAGAATTAGAATCTAAGGAATTTCTGAACTTGTCCACTAATTGGCCATGAAATAAAGTATGCATTATAGTATCATAAGAAAAGAAGGAAGGATCCACAATTGTCTATGAATTCAGAAGTGCCTGAGGCAAAAGATTCACTTCAAGAGGACTCTTAGGAGTAATTTCATTGAAGGTAAAGACAAAACAACTTCATAGATACCATTTGATTGCTATTTATGATATTATATAATTAAAAAGTATTCCAATATTTTTTATAATTTAATGTTTATTATATAATTGCCTTGTGTATAAACATGGAAAACACAATTTTCAAGGAACCTGGGGAGGCCTGAGGCAAAACTTAACTTCAGGAAAACTCCAAGGAATAGTTTGATTGAGGTCTTATAATAAGTATTTGTGTTACAGGGAAAAAGCTAGCAAGTTTCAAGATGTGGGAAAAAAACTGTAGCAGAAGAGTGCACCTCTCCAAATTTTTTGTGTTGGAAAACAGAAAACAGAAAATGAAACAATCTGAAGCAACATTATAGAATGCTTCTGGCACTTGCCAAGACAATTGTCCTTGTATAAAAACACAATTCTGTGTGAAATTTCATTTCACTTCACCTCAGAAGAACTCAATTTTTCATTTCTGTAAGAGATCTGAAGAACAACTGTGACACACATCTACTTAAATGAGTGGGGCTGCCAGTGCAATCCTGGATGTTGGGTTTTTTTGGGGGTGAGGGAGTGGGGTGTCCCAAATCAAATAAGCAGGTATAGCCATGTTTAAGTGAATGATAGTTCAGCTTTCCTCACATCTGCCACCCAAATGCAGGAAACCTAAAGAGGGATAAGATGGAGTGAAGAGCACAACCTTATTCTCTCTTCACTTTTTGAACAAACCAAACTTTCAGACAAATTATTAATTTCACAACATTTCTAAATATCCCTATCTTAAACAACTCAAGATAAATTCACTGTGTATAATTGGACACAATATGCAATACCTGAAATGGTTTTCCTTGAACTATTTCACATTTATGTAAAAGAACCTTCACTACACTAATATTAATTTGTTATGTATTAATAAGATGAATAATGATATGAATATGTTACAATAATGTTCTTAATATTTATTTATCTGCAATTTACAAGATGGGGTTATGTCACCCCTATGAAGAAACCCATAATAAGAAAATGATATACTTGTACTATACACAACATGGATAAACTTAATAAAAAAATCTTGATTAATAGCTCCTGGAAAGAGTTGTCATTTAGAATTAAAAATATTTATGTATAATTTATACAATTTATGCAAGTATCATGGAAATATGAAATTAGAATTCCCAACTGAACCTGCAATAATTTAATTAAGGTATAACTGAAAACATATGAATTTCGCATGTTCATATTAGAAGCCAAAGAATAAATTTTGATTATTTTTAAATTATTGATTAGTTTCTGTTTCATAAACATATATGAGAAGTAATGCAGTACATTTCTATTTTATAAATACATTTGCTTATGATTTCTTGAGCCTTTAGACCCCTTCTATTATACTTTTCAGAATGTATATATAAAATTATTATGAATATAGATATACTTTCATAATAACTTTATTACATATTGATCCTACACAACTCAAGAGCACATTCGTGGTTTGTATATGTGCTCAAAATACATGTTAAATTTATTAAGATGAAACTGTACATGTTGGAAGTAAAAAGAGGATTAGGGCACAATTACTCAGATTTTATGGCTTGTCCCATTATCGTCCTATGTTGTTTTGATAGCCATAAAGTGGTTAGTTTTACAAAGATCAATATGTTTATTTAATATTAAATGTTTATTTATTTATTTCCCACCTTTATTATTTTCACATAATTCAGTGGCAAACATATCCAAAATATTTTCCTCTTCCTATTTTCCCCACAACAACCCTGTGAGGTGAGTTGGGCTGGCTTTCATGGTTGGCTTTCATGGTTATAATGGAACTTGAATTCATGGTCTCTTGCTTTCTAGCCTGGTGTCTAAATCATATCCCAAGAATTATGGATTTACCAAATATGGTGCATAGCAAGAGTGGTGTACTTCAATGCTTTGAAAAACTGTACAACCTTAGATTTACAGATTTGGATTATCAACTGCATATCCTGAAGCAAGATAGCGACATCTTTAATCACCAAATGAACTTTAGTATCAGAAATAATAAGATGTACAGGCTGCATCTGGGAATCCATGTTGAAGTAATGCCAAGTACAGAGATACCGAAGAGTTTGCAGGTTCTTAAATCAGTTTCTCACACAACTTGTTTTGCAAATAAGATTAATAAATGCTCAGCATAATGAACCATTTTAAAAATAACGGTTTAATAAAAAAAATCAAAATGAAAGACAAAAAATGCAAGGCTAAACAATATTTTGATAATCCATTTTTTTTAATCCAAAACTTTTAAGCCTGAGCTCTCAGAATCCAATCCCAAGCTACTGCAAGCCATCAATAAGCTCTTTCATTAGATCCTATAATGAATAAATCCTTATTCATGACTTGAACTTTGTTCCCAACAAGTTCTTGTTTAGATTCCTTAAATAAACAGATCCATCTGTGATGGGTAGTGCAGTGGCTCAGTGATTAAAACGCTGGGCTTGTTGGCTGGAAAGAGGTGAGCTCCTGTTACTTGCCCCAGTTCCCACCCACCTAGCAGTTTGAAAGTGCTCTGTGACATTGTGATGGCCATATGACCATAGAAATGTTTTTGGACAGTGTTGGTTCAATGGGCTTGAAATGGGGATGAGCACCATCCCCTCTAGTTGGCAACAACTAGAAGAGTAAAAACTTCAGGACTCCTCCTATGTATAGTAGCTGGGCCACAGCCAATTTTCATGGCTTGAATTGCCCACTCATCAAAACACATTAGCAACCTTTTCTGGAAGAAAAAACATGGAAGACACTACCAGCTATGAATCTTGCCCTCACTCTCAAAGTGGCCTCCATATGTGCTGTTAGGTATAATTTTCTCTCATGTTGTATTGAGTGCCCTTGTCCATTTGGGATAGTGTGCTTTAATTTGTTGCATGCTAATTCCAGCAACTCACAGGCTACTTCAAAGAGGCAGGAATTCCCTTCAACTGAGTCAATGCTTATCATGCTTTCTAATGCCTTTTAAATCTTGCTTTGGTATGAATGCTATAATAACCCAATTGTTATAACACTTGATCTTTAAATAGAAGATTGCTATTTTGAAACCGGGCAGAAATCTGGGCTTCCAAATATTCATTTTTACTTCCCTGAATCTTTAGTTTACTTTTGTTTTGTTTTTTCCACTTAAAAATCTAGCAGTGCACAATTTCATGATTTTTCCAGTTACCTGAGTTAGAAGAATTTTATCCTCAGTTCCCAAAACTATTTGGACTATTTGGAGCTATGAGGTATTTGGACTGTTTTGGAGAAGAGGATAAAAAATTATGAAATGATGTACTACTGGACTTATGTTGAAAACAAGCACATGAAAAAAGGGAAAGCTCAGAGAAAGAAAAATAATATTAGGCCATTAGGCCTAATATTAACCATTAGGCCAGTTTCAAACCAGCTATTTTCTGTCATGATCGTCATTGTACTAAAACATTCATACTAAAATGAGTTTTAAAAACATTAGAAAATAAAAAGTTAGTAACAAAGTTCTTTTTTAAAAAAGCAATCTAATGATGGTGTTTCAAGTTAAATTCACTATGTTTGTGGGTTTGTGGAGAGGCAGAGAGAAAAATGTGTGTGTGTGTGTGTTTGTGTGTTTCTATGCACACACATTTTTAGGCATCCATATATATCCAGGAAGACCAGTTCAGAGAAAGGAAAATAATTGGCCATTGCTTGCTTGGAACAGAGAAAAAGAAAGGCACAGCTGCAGGATTGTCCAATAGAAGAATATGGTAGAGTGCTGGCCAGTTTGAATTTGTGTGGTATTGCCAAAGTGTCTCAGTCCAGATTGGATTTTCTTAAACCATCTTAAAACCAAGCTGACGTGAACACAGAATTGGAGCACCTTTAAATCCGAATATACCCTGCATCCTTGAAGGTGTTACTTGCATGGTCTGGCAGGAGCTTATCTTCCTTTTCAGAATGAGTTAGCAAACCTAAAAATGTTTAGATCTTCTTCTGAAGAAGACAGACTGATGTTGGGTCTTATACCAGTCAAAGTCTGCCATTTCCTCATTTCACATCATCTTTGGCAAACACTATTTCCCAGACTCTGTTTTAAAGATAAGAATGTTGGTTTACTAATGCATATGCTGCGAGACGTGCTTTATTGCATGAATTATTGCTTTTCTCTGCATGTATATGCAAAATAAATCTATGTGTACCTTTTGAACTAAGATGAGTATCTAAGTTAATTATTTTGTATCACTTGAGAATTTGAGTGCTTGTTTGAGCTAATTATTTGTTACTTAGAAACTAGAAGTATCTATTTCACCAAATGAGTGAAGTAACAGTGCATAAATTTGCACATTGAACTTCCAAAAAAAATCCAATATACATATGAAGACGTGTGTGGTTACACATGTGCACAGAGGGAACATTTTGCCAATATTTTTAGTTAGGCATACTGATGATGTTTTCCATCTCTGCACTAGCGATACAAAGGCCTAGAAAATGAGAAAAGAAAAGAAACTGGGAAAACAAAACATGGAATATTTCCTAATAACAATTTCTTTTGAATTAGGCTGAATTGCACTGTTAAAATGCAACTAGTAAGTATATCAATAAATGGGCTATATTTGGAAATATACCAGTTCAAGAAATAAATTAATATTTGAAACAATTGGAAAACTTACTTAAAACAAGCAAAACTTAGGTTTTAAAGATTAATAAAATAAAAAAAAAACAATAAAACCATGAGAAATAGTAATAGCTAAACAATGAGCATGACTGCTCACATGACTGCTCATTATTTTATCCATAAAATAGAAAAACTTTGCATCTTTCATGTATTGAAGAAGAAATTCCAGGAAATACAAATGTGCACAGCACACCATACACATGCATACTCCATTCACTTCACTTATATTTATTATTCCAGTTTTTTCAGAAGTCTGTTTCTTTTCGCTTTTTAACAAACTTTCCTAAAAAGAAGAAAATGTAAACACATTATATTCCTTAGAATTCAGCAACTTGTAACTCCATAAAAAAGTTCCTTTGAATTAGTATTGTCTCCTGATGACTGTGTGGACAAGTCTGTGCACTTTTCTTGACTTCTTTTTTTTTGGAAGTGGTTTGTCACTGCCTCCCTGCTACCATGTTCCCCCCAAAATAAGAGCCTGTCTTATATTTTTTTGAACCCTGAAATAAGCGCTTGGCCTTATTGCCATGTGCTCAAAAGCCTGATTGGGTTTATTATCAGGGGATGTCTTATTTTCAGGAAAACAGGGTAGTATTTTACAGTCTCATGTTGAAAAACATGAGGACATGATAAAAATTAATGTTTGAGAATTATAGTCCACATATTATTTCCAGGTTGAGTTAAATTCCATATCAGATTTTTTTTAAATACAGAGTTTGTTTTTACATTGGTGCATAGCTTAGTTTGTCATTCATCTAAAGAAGGAATTACATTTAATTTCCAGAAGCACAGAATATCCTAGCAGCTGTTAGCATATACAGAGCCTCCTGTGTTTACAAAACAGAGCATAGTAATGCTGAGCAGAAAAACAGCTGGCAGGAAAGAAAAACTAATAGTTAAGAATTGTTTCATTTTATGGTGAATCAACTAAAATTTAGTTGTTTTTTTTATTATTATTTGATTTATATGCCGGCTGTCTCCGGAGACTCAGGGCGGCTTACAATGCGTTAAGCAATAGCCTTCATACTTTTGTATATTTTATACAAAGTCAGCTTATTGCCCCCATAAACTGGGTCCTCAATTTACCTACCTTAGAAAGGATGGAAGGCTGAGTCAACCTTGAGCCTTGGAGAGATTCGAACCAGCAGAAATTGCAGGCAGCTGTGTTAATAACAGGGTGCGTAGACCACTGTACTATCAAGGCTCTTTTTCTTTGTTGTGGCCTGAGTATGGATTTCCCAGTCTGTTAGGATAATTGAAATCTCCCTTTAATTAAAAAAAATGCATATATAATATTAATATATTAATATTAATATATTGACATATTCAATATCATTTCAATATAATCATCAGTAGTTTGATAGTATGAGTAATGCTATACGCTTAAATCTAATTTACATTTGGGGTCAGATATTGCCACTCATTCTATGCAGAAAGCAGTCACTTATCCAAGGCCTTCCTTCCCACTGGCACTGATTGTCTGAAATGCTCTCCATCTATTTAGATGCCTACAGAACATCTATTTTTTTTTAACCTGAATCCACCTTTCTTCCCACATCAATTTATTTTCCATTGCCTGTTTTAACCACCTCAATTGGTTTTTAAGCATGATTGTTCTGGTACCTTGTCAAGACCCATCTTTTTATTCGGGCATTCCTTATAAGAGTGATAGCAACAGGTTGTACTGATTGAAGAAGTTCTAATTCAGTATCAAGGAATACTTTTTAAATTGCTTTTTATTCATTGATTCTGTATGGTGCAATCTTATGCCACTTAGCAAATATGTAGAGGTATAAAAGATAGTAGCCAGAGTGGAAGAAACATTCCACCTTCCATTCTGCCTGCATAAGCTTCCAGAGCATAAGAAATGGATTTGTCTTTCTCTGCCACCATATTGTAAAACATTTATTTGTTCTATTTTATTTATTAATTTTTGCAGCCATGTCCCTGACAAGATAATTCTGGCTGGCTTATACAATTATTATTATGAACATATTATGTAAAGCATGAATATGTTTGCAAAAATCTTCCAAAGTGAAATTGTACTTACGGTGTATCTATAAGAACCTTTTTATCTCCTTTTTGTTATGCAGATGGGAGTGCCTATCAAAATCAAAGCTAAAGGAATGTGTGATCTTGCAATATCACTATCACCAGGAAACTCCCTAAGCAAATAGACCCATATCTGATATCAAACATTAAACAAAGGAGAAACTAATGAGAGATTATTTAAACCTCTCTGGACACCCCTGCTAGTTTATAGAATTAGCATAAAACTGAGAATTAGAAATAATTTTTAAGCTTCAGTCGTACTAACAGTTTCTTATTCAACTCTAAATATTTCTAGCAATGTGTGAAGGAATATAAAATCTTGAAAATAGTGCCAGAATGAGTAAACCATTAATGGGAAGACTTGCAGAAAAGATTAAATCATCTTGAGAAAGTGAAGAGTGCTAGAAAGAAATTCAAAATAACCCTGCCTTGATTTTGATACTATAAAAGCAGAAAATTATGCTTTAAAGATTCTATGGTCTACTTTACAACAATAAAGAGCATCTTTGGCATGTCTGGTCTCCTAACCAGAAGGGCTGGCATCAATCTTGAAAGCTCATTATTCTCATATCAGAGAACCATTGAGTATATTGCTCTGTTCTCCTAGAAGTCTTCCAGAAAAATTGAGAGGCAGGAATACAGGTACTTCTCAACTTCAACCATTTGTTTAATCACTATTCAAAGTTACGATGTGCTGAAAAAAGTGACTTACAATCAGTTTCAGCCTGAATAGAACTGGAAGGGACTCACATGTGTGTGTGACACACACACACACGCTCCTGGCACACAATGGCTTGTTTTTTTCTCTCCCCAAGCTCTAGAGTCTTTCTAGGAGCCTGGGGAAAAGGGTGAAAAGGCCTCCCCCCCCCGGAGGCCCTTCGGAGGCAGGAAATGGCCCATTTGCCAACTTCCAGTGGGCCCAGAAGGCCTGAAATTCAGTGGCCAGCATGCCCTCTGATATGGCAAAGTTGGCAAATGGGCCATTTCCTGCCTCCGGAGGGCCTCCGGGGGGGGGAGGCCTTTTCACCCTCCCCAGGCTCCTAGAAAGGCTCTGGAGGCTGGGGAAGAGCAAAAAACGGGCCTTCCCCACCACCACCCCCAGGCCTTCCGGAGGCAGGAAATAGCCTGTTTCCCTACTTCCAGTGGGCCCAGAAGGCCTGAAAACCAGCTGGCCAGTGTGCCCTCTGATATGGCTACACGTGCCACCTGTGGCATGCCATCATGGCCCTATACCATTTCAGACAAGTGGCTGTCCAGTCTATTCTTAAAAACTTCCAGTGATGGAACACCCACAACTTCTGAAGGCAAGCTGTTCCACTGGTTAATTGTCCTCACTTTAGCAAGATTCTCCTTAATTACAGGTTGCTTCTTTCCTTGATTAGTTTCTATCCATTGTTTCTTGTCTTGCCTTCTGGTGCTTTGGAAAATAAGTTAACCTCCTCTTGTTTGTCACATTCCTCACACTTATGACCTTCACAACATCGTCATGGTGACATGATCAAAATTTGGGTTCTAGTCAGACAAATGTATTTACAACGGTTGCAGTATCCTGGAGTCATGTTATTGTCATTTGTGACCTTCCCAGGGGGTTACAACAAGCCAAGTCAATGAGGGAAGTCAGATTTATTTAGTGACTGCATGATTCACTTAATAACCATGGCAAAAAGATCATGAAATTGGCCACAACTCACTTAATAACCACAGTTTTAGCGACAGACGTTTCAATCCCATTTGCGATCATAAATCCAGGACTACCTGCATTCCAGGATCAGATAGATCTCTTGCCTTATTTGAGACCATCAGTTTGAAATCTGGAGTGAAGATCCCAGCCAAGAAGCAATATCTCATACCTACTCAAGAGTTGGTTATCTCTAAAAGTGTTTTTGGCAACATTCTGAAGAAATGTTTTATTCACTTATTCACTCTTCTACATCTCCAACATCTGCAGCAAACTGGTTTTTTTTTAATCAACAAAATATTTCTTGAGATCTATGCATGATTATACATTTCTTAAATCTGTAATCACTAGGGATTACAGCTACTGTAATCTACTGCTCCTTATTTCACATCTACTGAATCTCCCTGAAAAAGTACACATTTACAGTAAATTGGACTTGAGAGAAAATTACAATTTGATCCAAATGAAAGAGGGCAATGAATATTTAACAGCTTTTGACACTAGGTATGACTAATTTGAATACACAGTAATGACCTACAGAACCCTTCACTGCCCTGCAATCTTCTTCAGATTCATATTTTTTTAATCTGATATTATGAGCAAATGTGTATGGTATATTAGATAATCTCTGGGTTTTCTTTTTTTAGGAGATGCATCTTTGCACAAAATTCACATGAGAAATATTTTAGAGTGACCTTGTAATCACATGCTTTTGCCAAGCTGAGAAACATGCATTTGCTCTTTCCCAATTGAACTATTAAAGCTATTGGCTATCTATGGACCGAATACAAATGAATCTTGCAAAAGTGCAATTCATTCTCATATGGCAGGCTTCTAAAAATGGGAAGAATGGCCAAAGGTTTCTGGGCATTTACCAAGCTTTATAGCAAATTTTCCCCTAATTTTGCAGAATGCATAAACTATTTACTCAGCTTCTGGGGGGGAAAAAGAAAGGCCTAAATTCAGATAGTCTACTCAAGAGCAAATAGATTCAAATTTCAGGACCTCAAATTTGTTTTTCCTCCCAGTCTCAACTCTGCCACTCTTCTATTGTGCAAACAAATATATCTGCTTTTGTCAGGCTTCAGATAGATACCATCAGACAGACCTGCACAAAGATTCTCCACTTTCTCTATGACTGAAGGACAATTATTTCACAGAGTGTGTTTATATGTTTCCCTTCCACTCAAAAAACAAAACAAAACAAAACAAAACATTTTGCAACCTTGGCATGACAGTAAGACTGCAGGACATGGTGGCCTGGCAACTGATGTTCAGAGTTCTGGTGGTAAAGGTTGGGACCAGATGTTAAGGACTATGTGCCATCCTTTCACATCTGTTGCCAGGTGAAGGTAGTCACTGCTAAACCATCCAATTTACTTCAATCAGTCTGCTTCCCTCCTAGAACATGGGCACAGTTTCCTGGATTTCATTACTAATCTTCCCAGCTGTACTGGTTTGCATGACTGTTGGTAAAAATGAATTGTTTATCAAAATGCTCCTTTTATTGTTTTTGCCAAGGGTCAGATCATATTCTTCCAGATCATATTCTTCCAGATCATATTTTTCAGAACAGGAACTTAGTCAATCATGTGCTCTCAGACAGCAGGTTTCAATTTAAATCCAGGTTTTGAGAAGTCTTTTTTAATTTCCTGGACATTCATTTTAATTTGTCAGCTCCTCAACATCCAGCATTGTAAAGAAAATCAGAGAAGACAAATACATTACTTGAGCGTTACTTAACACTGCTAGATTTTTTACCTACATATATAAACTATATGTGTGTGTGTGTGTGTGTGTGTGTAGTGTATATGCAGTATCTGTGCAATATATTTACAGTGCATCCCTCCATCTGCATGTCTTCCTTTATTAACTATGATTCTTGCTGCTCTTGCCCTCCAGATCTTCTGCTTCCATTATTTGCTGAGCTTCAAACGTTCAAAAAGGCAAAGGTTGTTCAGTTGCTCTTAGAGGAATAGTTATATTTGGCCAAGGTTGCACACAAGCATGCTGCAGAAAGGAATAAACAAAATATTGCCAAGACTGAGTTGGGCAATTTGATGTGGCTTTCCACTAAATATTTTTATTCCTCCCAACTTTTAAAATAGATGGGTTCAAAGTTTATTAACTCCTTTTTAGTTAGAAATCTTGTTAACTCAATGATTTCTATCTATAGTTGTCGGCTTCAATGACAATTCATTCAGTATTTGACCAATCATTCCTTGTTTCCTTGAATCCTTTGCATTCAATACAATTTCTCCAATCCCCATCCCAGAACTTATCTCTGGGAAGAGGAAAACACTGTACAGTCTATTTTGGATGCAGGATACAAAATGACAACCTTAGAATATGTTCATGCATATAATGTGTCTACCAATTCCATCTAAAATTCCTGCAGAATCCCCACTCTATCACTTACGCTCACTATATAGATAATGACCCTCAGGATGATGGGTCCTCTTTGCTTCTTTCCTTTCCAATGACAGTTGCCATTGAAGGGGAGGAGGCATTTTCAAGCTACATCCGAACTCTGTCTCCTGTTTCTGTGATTCTGTCACAATGCCAAGCCCAGCTGTAAGCAAGGAAAGATAGAGTGCTTGTGTGCCGACTTACCTTGTTAAATTGCCTGGCCTGACTTTCTTGCTGGATGTGGAGTGATTTTGATGGGGGAGGTAGTGTAAAGGGATGTAGACTTGACCTTGGGAATAAATAAACTGAACCATTAGTGTTTGGGGAAAAGGAGGATACATTAAAAAAATCTAACTACATAATGGTACAGTGGTTAAAATGCAGTATTGCAGTGTAACTCTGCCCACAGCCTGGAGTTCAATCCTGATGGGGCTTGAAGTTGATTCAGACTTCCATCCATCCAAAGTCACTAAAATGAGGACCCAGTTGGTTGGGGGCAATATGCTGACATTGTAAACCACCCAGAGAGTGCTGTAAAACATTATGGAGCAGTATATAAGTCTAGGTGATATTACTATTGCTATGGTCCTAAGAAAGAGAAAAACATGACAAAGAAATTCCAATTAAGTTTGCCTGGATTTTGTGTACTATAAATTAAACAAGAGATCCTTTCTATATTTTATTATTCTACTTTATTAAAATAAAAATATAACTGTAATTTGTAACATTTTTTCTTGACTTGGCTTATCTTAAAGGGCTAATACAATACATGTATTTATTCTGTCTCCAATTATGAATATCTATTTTGATTACTTCAAACTTTTCAAAATACTTTTAGAAATTGATTATTATTATTTTTTTTTTGCATTTTGTATTTCATGCCCACTTATTTCTATTGTTTATGATTCTTCTTGTTACAAAACTAAAGATGGTGTCTCATGCTGCTACTGTAATCATCATCATCATCATCATCATCATCATCATCATCATCATCATCTTATATCACTGTACCAGGAGATGCCGGAGTCAAAGAAAAAGAACTGGAAAAAATTATGAAATATCTCAACCTGGCCATCGAAACTACACGCTATGGATGAAACATGTAACAGTGATACCCATTGTCATCGGGGCACTTGGTACCATGTCCAAGAATTTTATAAAACTCTTCAAGAAATTGCAGCTTCCTGCAATAACACCAGTGGAACTGCAAAAAATTGCACTACTCGGAACATCATATATTTTAAGAAGGTACCTGGTTGATACCTAGGACATTGGCAGCAACCAGTATCAACCATTAGCACCAGTCAATGGTATTTGTGACACATTTTTAAAAGTCCAGTTGACTGAGTTTCATGTTATTGAAAAGAGATAATAATATCATCGCACAGTCAGCCAGATGTTCAGACTGGGTTTGGCATTTTTGTCTACCTATTGAGTCCTTACCAAGGACCTGAGATAGACAGATGTGGATGTTTGAAGGTATTACAGATATCAGATATCATTGCAGGATGGAAGCTGTTCCCAGTTAAGCTGCATTTTGCAATTGACTGATGGTGAATTTGTCAATGCAATAGTGCTCCAGTTGTTTTAGGATTGCACCCAAGGCTTATTATTACTATTGGTACTACCCTTTGCTTGCCTTTGCCACAGTCATTCTATTTCTATTTGTTTCTTCTTTCGTCAGCTTCTTTGCATAGGCAGCACTTACTGTCAGTTGCTGTCTTCTCAATTCTGGCTTTGTATACATGTGTCATCATCATCATTATTATTATTATTATTATTATTATTATTATTATTATTAATCAATATAACTTAGATTTATATACCACTTCACACTGCTTTCCAGCCCTCTGTAAGCAGTTTACAGAGCCTATTGCCCGCAACAATCTGGGTTCTCATTTTATCGACCTCGGAAGGATGGAAGATCAAGTCAACCTTGAGCCTGGTGAGATTCAGACTGCCAAATTGCAAGCAGCCGGAAGCTGGCAGTCAGCAGAAGTAGCCTGCAGTACTGCATTCTAACCACTGTGCCACCACAGCTCATAGATTATCTCTTTGAAGATCCTTGGGTGTTTTTTAAGTGCACTTTCTACCATTTTCATCTCTTTGTTATCCTTGCCGTTAATTGCACATGCAAACATTTTCAGTTCCTTTATTATAACAGCAGGAAACCCATCACTTATATTAATCAACTGGATTTCTCTATATCATGCTGATGTAAAAGACAGGAGTGAAAGCTTTAAAAAGAATGTGGCCCTTCTAGGCACACAGACAAACCTTTGGGATTGTCTTGACAAATTGTTGTTTTGAATTAGTCCCAATGGTCTGATTGTGGCTATATTTTCTTTGGCAGAGAATGGCATGTGGTATAAGGATGATACAACTCTCTACAAGTTGCCTGTTTGCATTTCTTTCTTCCTCATCTGTATCTTGATGTAGACTTCATGGAGCATGTCCTTTTAAGTAAAAATCTTTAAAATTGAACATTTATCTGTGGAAAGTGCCCTGAATACCAGAGGTGCTATTTTAGAGGAGCACAATTACATAGTTATTCAAGTGTATAATTGTTCAACTAACTCTGTTCGTTGGTAGATGAGGACACAGGGTATACACACACACACACACAAACCTTCAGCCCTATTTGCAGATTCTTGTGTTGCTGAATTGAGAACTCACTTTTGTTGTTTCTACAGTTCTCTTTTTGTTTCTTCAGACACCATATTTTGCAATCTGTTTTTCTTGACATTTTCTAATCAGGTTGTCTCCTTGTTTTTCAGGAGAAACAACAGCAGTGAAACCAGCTTCTAAACGATTTGTATTTGCTGCTGTCCTAAAAAGTCTTTATAGTGGCATCAGCAGACAACAATCTTTCTGAAAATATATGCAAACTGCTGTAAGTGCTGTTGCTCTGCTCTTTGCTGACATTTTGGCCCAGTGATAAATGCAGTAGCACAAGAAGGCCAATCCAAAAAGGTCAGTGCCAGAGAACCGATTAGCCTGGCATCTGCTTATGGAGACACATTCCTGTGATGGAATATACCATTCGGTTCATTTTTCTTTGGGGCTTCTGGGCCATTCAATAAATAAAACTGTTGTTTTCTGGTTTGAAAATTTATCTTAACTATAATTAAAGAGTTAAAGTAGCCTAGCCCTTGTGCTTTTATTTAAGGGAGAACTATTCAGTGTGAGATACAGCTAGTAGTTTATTGGTTAAAGGTAAAGTTTCCCCTCGCACATATGCGCTAGTTGTTCCCGACTCTAGGAGGCGGTGCTCATCTCCGTTTCAAAGCCAAAGAGCCATCCCTGTCTGAACATGTCTCCGTGGTCATGTGGCCAAAGGCACATGGAACACTGTTACCTTCCCACCAAAGGTGGTCCCTATTTTTCTACTTTCATTTTTTATGTGCTTTCGAACTGCTAGGTTGGCAGAAGCTGGGACAAGTAACAGGAGCTCACCCCATTATGCGACACTAGGGATTCAAACCGCTGAACTTCCGACCTTTCAACCGACAAGCTCAGCGTCTTAGCCACTGAGCCACTGTGTCCCTATTGGTATTGGGATCCAAACTCTTCCTAGCTGCAATGAACTTTGAAAGAGGCTTACAACTATCTGCTTCTCAGTCTCTCCTTTTAAAATCTTCCTCATCTGGATGGAAAGAATGTATTAGATCAGCTGGTAGATAAGGACGAAGAATGCCGGGAAGGAATAATATCTTTCTGCTCTCAATCCTTTCCTATTCTGGCTCTTCCCTAATCTTATTATGGTTCCTTAGGAACAAAATCGGATGGCTGTAAAAGTAAGAACTTCAAGGTGTTTAAAAAGTTCTTAAGAACCAAACATAAATTTGTTACTGAGACACAAACTTATAATGAAACGTGATTGGAGGATGACCTTTGTGCTGTTTCTACATAGGCCTCCCGTTAAATTGTTACTGTACTGGAATCATAGTAAACATGTCTGTTTGGATATGGCTAAAATGTGCTGGTTGAGCTAGGGCCTTAGCACATGGTAGTACCTACCAGCTTTGATTGATCTAAAATGCTAAGTAAAGCATAGCCCTGGTTAGAATCAGGGTAAAGATTCATATAAGGGATTCAAGAATGTTGCTGATTTCACAAAGTAGAACATACATCTCAGAAATTAAAGGCAAAACCACTCCTATAATGACACTTCATGGATATATCCATGTAAATCACATTTATCAAGAGTAAAGGTATGCTTTGCCTCCAATGTGAACTTGTGGATATTGAACCTGCAGTCAAAAGAGGTGTGGATGAGAGAAAAATAATCTTCTCTGGACTTTACTAAAGGGATCTTTGAGGTCTTCTAGTCCAGCCCCCTTTTCTTAAAAACCTCCAGTGATGAAGCACCTACAACTTTATTTGTACCTAGAACTTCTGAAGGCTAAACATTTCACGGGTTAATTGTTCTCACTGTCAAGAAGTTTCTCCTTAATTCCAGGTTGCTTCTCTCCTTAATTAATTTCCATCCATTGTTTCTTGTCTTGCCTTCTGGTGCTTTGGAAAATAAGTTGATCCCTTCTTCTTTGTGGCAGCTGCTCAAATATTGGAATACTGCTATCATGTCATCCCTAGTCTTTCTTTTCTCTAGACTAGCTGTACTCAATTATATCAACCATTCTTCATGTGTTTTATACTAAATCATATACATATACATATACATACATACATACATACATACATACATACATACATACATACAGGTATACACACACACACACACATATATATATTGCTTATATATATATATATATATATATATATATATGCGATATTTTTGCAATCAGGGTTTTTTCCTATGTTGAAAGATGTTAAAATGGCCATGGTGGGATGAAATCTCTATTCATCACTTTCAGACCTGTCAGACATTTTATGTTGTTTCTTCTGTGACTTATGGGAGACTGGGATAGCACTATTTCGGCCTTTTTAGGCCTCTTCAGCCAGACACACCCATATTTTGTGACTCCTCCCTGTAGAGGTCAAATATTTATTTCTTTTGATTCATAGGTATAAATGTGCGATATTTTTGCAATCAGGGTTTTTTCCTATGTTGAAAGATGTTAAAATGGCCATGGTGGGATGAAATCTCTATTCATCACTTTCAGACCTGTCAGACATTTTATGTTGTTTCTTCTGTGACTTATGGGAGACTGGGATAGCACTAAATATTTTTGCAAAAATATCGCACATTTATACCTATGAATCAAAAGAAATAAATATTTGACCTCTACAGGGAGGAGTCACAAAATATGGGTGTGTCTGGCTGAAGAGGTCTAAAAAGGCCGAAATAGTGCTATCCCAGTCTCCCATAAGTCACAGAAGAAACAACATAAAATGTCTGACAGGTCTGAAAGTGATGAATAGAGATTTCATCCCACCATGGCCATTTTAACATCTTTCAACATAGGAAAAAACCCTGATTGCAAAAATATCGCACATTTATACCTATGAATCAAAAGAAATAAATATTTGACCTCTACAGGGAGGAGTCACAAAATATGGGTGTGTCTGGCTGAAGAGGCCTAAAAAGGCCGAAATAGTGCTATCCCAGTCTCCCATAAGTCACAGAAGAAACAACATAAAATGTCTGACAGGTCTGAAAGTGATGAATAGAGATTTCATCCCACCATGGCCATTTTAACATCTTTCAACATAGAAAAAACCCTGATTGCAAAAATATCGCACATTTATACCTATGAATCAAAAGAAATAAATATTTGACCTCTACAGGGAGGAGTCACAAAATATGGGTGTGTCTGGCTGAAGAGGTCTAAAAAGGCCGAAATAGTGCTATCCCAGTCTCCCATAAGTCACAGAAGAAACAACATAAAATGTCTGACAGGTCTGAAAGTGATGAATAGAGATTTCATCCCACCATGGCCATTTTAACATCTTTCAACATAGGAAAAAACCCTGATTGCAAAAATATCACACATTTATACCTATGAATCAAAATAAATAAATATATATATATATATATATATATATATATATATATATATATATATATATATATATATATATATATATATATATATACGTTTCAACAGAATCTCATCTGCCATCATCAACCCCTTATGCAAGGGGTCTTCTTCAGCAACTGCCGTTACTATTTCAAATTTCCATTGAAATAGAAAAACGCCCCCATAACATGAATAAATGTGATGATACCTCCCGCCTACCAGACATCTGGAAACTAGCCCTTGTAACAAACAAGTCCCAGCACCCACAGACAAAAAAATCTACACCCCAGAAGCCAGACCCCCCCCGGGACCTCCAACCAAATCACATTCCAGCCAGCCACAAAGATGAAGCCTACCACCTGGTGGAGAAAAACTTACCATACACCCGAAGCCAAGCCAATAGACACAGACTGGGACTCCCAACCAATCAGAACAAAGAGGTGGGGCCATCCCAGCAAAGCAGACTACCAGCACCAGGTTTGAAATAGTAACAGCAGTTGCTGCAGAAGACCCCTTTCATAAGCCTGATGATGGCAGATGAGATTCTGTCAAAACGTTGCTAAAGTGCTCTCAATCTTACATGGGAGAAGACCTGAATACACCAAGACTTGCATACCTGTACCCATGAAAATCTATGAAAACAAATATATATATTTGTTTTCCCACACTGATGATGAGGCACGACCACAAACCAGAAGCCAGACCACAGCTGCATCATTAGCCACTTTAAACCCCTCCAATCCATACATGAAGCAAACTGACACCCACCATGAAGATGTGGCACGACCACGAACGCGAAGCCAAACAACAGCAACACATTTCACCAGCTCAAATCTCCCTGCAACTCAGACTAACCCGAGCACAACCAAGCCCCCACACAAACAGAACACACTCCCAGCCAATCAGAACACAGCCAAGCTCCCACCCAATCAGTTCACACCTCCACTGGCAGTTAAAAGGAAGAAACAGCTGCGATCACACATTGCTCCCAGAAGCATGAAGCCGAAAACACCAGCCTGAAGATGACGAATGAGACTTCGTCGAAACGTTGCCAAGAAACCTCCAATTTTATGCGGGAGAAAACCTGAATAACCAAAGACCTACATACAAACACCCGCGAAAACCTCAGAAAACAAATATATACATACACACACACACACACACACACACACACCTGTGAGGTGGAGGAGCAGTGGTGTGTGGGAGGGGGTTGGAGAGAATGCTGTTAAAGCAATAGCTGACAGCTCAGCTTTATTCCCTGGGGATGGGCAGCCCACGTGGTGCACGATAGGGGAGGAAGCAACAGGAGCTAAGCCTCCATCAATTAACATGTCTGAAGTAAAAATGACAGAGCTAATTATAAGTGGGAGGCAGGTGGATGGATCTATCACGTGCACAATGGCCAAATTGATCAATGATGTATAAAGGCAAATATCTCTTCAATGGTAGTTTTTACACTCTTGACGATTTTAGCAGAGGCTAACAAAAGCTAAGTGGGTAATATATTTTAAGTTCCGGAGATCGCAATGTCTGTCTCTTCCTTTATAGCTACACCTGGAACTCATATTTTTAGGATAGTTAACAATGAATACGGGCATGAAACGCTACAATGTGCACGCTATTGGGAGATTTATGCCAAATGCAAGGCAGCATTCCTTCATATAAAATAAATACGTTATATGATATGCTAAATAGTCTAATAAATATTTACTATATTCATTAGAACATGAATAGAGAATTCAGAGAATGCAGACCAGCTATGGCTCTCTGAAGTATTGGTATAGTGCCTTGATACTCTCAATAATAATGAAATATCAGTGGCATTCTAAGAAAATGTACCTTCTACTAGGCCACAGTCTGAATTTCCTTGCCTGCCCTTCCGCCCCAGTTCAGACACACAAACAATGCATCCTAATACATCTGATTCTTGCTTGGGAAAAAAGTTTCCAAGAAAGAGGAGAAGGGGAAGGAGGAAAATAAAGAGAGGTTACATTGTGGAACAATTTTATTCTTATTTATCATGTATGCTATTGAGTTTTTACTAGCTGCTTTTCAAAAACAAGAGTTTTCCATTAGTAGAAGTTGAAATGTATTTTGCCCCAGAGACTGAATCTGCTGGAACCTTCAAAAAACTTTAGATTAGCTGTGTGTTGGTTTTAGAAAACAGGCTAATTTATCTGTAAGGCTCTGGTACAGGAAATAACTTAATAAGTAGAAGATTATACAGCTATGCTATTTACACAGCATTGTAATTATATGGAAGACAGAAGATAGATTTGGATAATCAGGCATTTTTGAGATCTGGTTCATATAATGCAGATAATATTTCATAACATCTACATCTTTTCAAATACATCATTTAGCATTTAGAGTTGTTCATTTTCATAATGCATAGCTTTCAAACACTGATGTCTCTAAGAAATCTCTTTACATTATTCATACTGCTTTAATGATTATTCACACCTCATCTCAAGTTGACTTAGGAAGGCCAGGTGTGTAGAGCTATTTTTGGAAAGAAGAAAATATCTTTTAAACAGGATTTTAATTTGAAAGTCAACAGTGAAGATGATAATTTAGGCAATAGCTGCCTTAATGAATACCAGTGTCTATTGAGAGTATAAAGGTAAAAGATCTTCCCATCAGTAAGAAGAACAGTACTGTAGATGCTATCAATCCAAGACTATTTCTCTCTTTTAATACTTAAGTACTCATACTTGAGTACAAAATATAGATAGGCCTTCTCAGATATGAAATATTTGTAACCAGGTATTTCTACCAAATACAAATGTATTTAAAAAACAAACAAACCCACAAAACTATTATCTAGCTACAATTTGTACATAAATAAGAATGTTAGAACATTAGAACTTGTATGTCTCAAGAGCGTCCTGTGTCTGTCTGTCTATTTGTTATATAGATAGATAATAGATAGATATCCTGTTTATCCCAAAATAAGACATCCCCTGATAATAAGACCAATCGGGTTTTTGAGCATATGGCAATAAGGCCAAGTGCTTATTTCAGGGTTCAAAAAAATATAAGAGAGTCTTATTTTCAGGAGTGTTTACCGAGACAGAAATAGATCTATACTAGTCTCCCTTTATTTCTTTATCAGCAAAATATTATATTTTGCTGATAAAGAAATAAATGGAGACTAGTATAGATCTATTTCTGTCTCGGTAAACACTCCTGAAAATAACACACACACACACACACACACACACACACTCTCTCTCTCTCTCTCTCTCTCTCTCTCTCTCTCTCTCTCTCTCTCTCTCTCTCTCTCTATATATATATATATATATATATATATATATATATACAGAGAGAGAGAGAGAGATGATAGGTAGATAGATGTGTGTGTAGAGAGACAGAGACAGAGACACACAGAGAGAAAGACAGAGACAGAGACAGAGAAAGACAGAGACAGAGAGAGAGAGAGAAAGACAGACAAAGAGAGACACACAAAGAAAGACGGAGAGAGAGAGACAGAGACAGAGACAGAGAAACAGAGAAACAGAGAGATACACAGAGAAACAGAGAGAGAGAGAGAGATGGAGAGGGACAGAGAGAGAGAGAGAGAGAGAGAGAGAGAGAGAGAGAGAGAGAGAGAGAGAGAGAGATTTGTATTTCCTAGTATAAACATTTCTGAGTGTATGATGGATTTGACAAGACCTCTACTAAAAAACCAGTCTTTAAATTGTGAGTATCAAAGCAAAACTGCTTTCAATTCACACAATGCTAATATACTGGTTTTGTGTCTAAATGTGAACTAAGTGACATCCTTTTTTCACTGCCTCGTAAAGAGAACTTGATATTTTTTGTTCTCATAGTATTCTATTGACATCGGTAATTGATACATTGCAGGACGTAAGACAGGTAGCCAGTTCAGTATTTTGTAATCCTTATAACTCTACAATAGCAATCTTATTGTAAATAGACTCTTACACAGTTAAATATTTAGAAATATGGTTAATCTAGTCTGGAAGTATAAAGCATCATTATGAGTGAATAATTATTGATCGCAATCTTATTTGGCATGGCATGTACACTAAATAAGAGATATTGTACAGATATATTTCTTTTGCCCTTTTTCAAAATCCCATTTCCTTTACTGGGTATTTTAGCTGCTATATATTTATGAACTAAAATACTATTTTTTAAGGCAACTCATAGAACTGTTTCCAGCCTGACATTATTTTAAAAGCACCACTGCTGCACTTTGAAATGTGCAATTTGATAAGAAGATGTATCAATAGAGTGGTTTATATATCTATGCATAATCACAATGATTTCTGAAATAAGAAGTAAGGTTATTTAAAAAAATAGTTAAAAAATAAAAAGCAAGACAATTAAAAAGATTAAAAACATATACAAGCTTTAAAAAAGAATAAACATGGGAATAAATGGAGATCTGAAGACAGCTCTACTTAAAGCAGCAAATGCAGGAAGTCCTTGACATGACTATCCCAGAATAATGGTTGTAAGTTGTCGTGGTCTTTAAGTGAAGTGTCCAATGATCACCTCAAAGACCACAATCCCTGTTTTCACCATTACAGTTGTTCAGTGACTATGTTATTCGTTAAGTGGAGCATGGATACCTCAGGGGTTGGGGAGGCCCTGAACCTTGAACCTTGATCAGGTGAAGGCTCCTGATTCAGTATTTTCCTAGTTCATGCATGGCCTGCCCCAAGCCTCCTAGGGTCTCCCCTACCCCCTGAGGCTCCCCATGTTCTTCTTCCTATTCTGCTGGGCCCTACTTCTTTGGACCTCCTCTCCCCTATTAGTCCACTTGTCTTTTCTGAAGATCACCTTCAGGAAGGAGAAGCAGCCAATCTTAGAGATCCTCTTTGAGAAAGAAAACTGATTAATCTGCTACCTCCTTCCTATAAAGATCATGAGAACTGAGAACACTCAATTGGCTTCAATAGCACATGGCCTTGTAATGAAGGCCATGGGGCAGATCCTCTGGATGCCTTCAGTTATGGACTCCATGGGGCACCATTCCAGAGGCAGGTGCCATTTTGGGAATAGCAGACACCACTTTGTGCTGCTGGTATGTAAGATATTGGGTAATTAAAAATTAACCCAATGAAGAATTTTGGTGATGAGTGACAATGTTGATCCAATGTTATCATTTAACTAGATATATTAAGATTTATTTCCTAAAAATTTAAAGATCAAGTCTACTTCAAGTCTAACTTAATTTCTCATGATTTTATGGAGATTCCTATGATATTTTCTTGGCAACTATACAGAAGTGTCATTAACTTCTCACAAATTCTAGTGTAGCATATAGTTCTGACATTTCCTGATAATCTCCCATTTACTGTAAGTGCTAACTACTGCTTAGTTTTTTCAATATCAGTCAAAATCAGCTGGGCTAGTTAGGGTCTTAGTAAATTGCTCTCACTTGTACCAATCACATCAGAATTAAGTGTACACAAACACAAAGTTTATGAAACTACTAAATCTCTCTCTCCCCCTCCCTCTCCCCCTCCCCCTCTCCCTCCCTCATATATTATATGAAATACATATCAAAAAGACTATTTCAGCATAAATGATGCCGTATTAATGCTTTTTGTATTTATAACTGACATTACTTCAATGACTTTAGCAACATTTATGTATGTAGCATAATAGATAGTAACAATTTGTATTTATTTAGCTTCCTGCAGTTGCTTTTTTTTAATAGGAAAAGAAAGCTCAATGGAGAAAAAACATTTAAAACGGGAGCAATTTATCTACAGGTAGGCAGACAATGGCTTTAAGCTGTTAGTCTTCTTCTACTATCTGTTCTTTACCATGTCTTGCCTGGCGACCTGCTATTTTTGAGCAGCAGGTGAATGCAGCTCCATCTGGTGGACATAACCTGAGGGATTACTAATGGAGTAGGCCGAGCTAAATCTGGAGATGAACAAGCACCTATTTTTCTTTGCATTCCAGTAGAAATATCCAGCAATCTTATATTACTTGTCTTTGGCAGTCATGGTACCAGCTGGATAAGTTTGCTGCTAGCCCTGTCATCCTGATTACATACAGTTTGTGGTTAGTACAGCAGATGCTGATGAATTATGCCTCAGAATATCATTTTATTATTCAGAAGTGATTATGAAACCACGCTTGAAGCATGGAAGTCATGAAACAATTTCTAAACCAAGACCAATACGTCTGCCTGAACCAGTACTTTCCTGTCCCTGGGCCATGAATTATGGGAATTCCTGGAACCAGCAGCAGAAGACACTCATACCCACACAATCTTGTCCCATTCCCATTATTGAAACAACGTGAAACATGACATGAAAATTTCAATTTAATATTCAAGGACCAATGCATACATGGGTCTGGACTACCTTCTGTCAACAGTTCCAACACATCTTCCCTGCATAGCTAATACAGAAAGATCATTATCTGAATGTTGCTCACATTGTGAAGATGAAATATAAGGAAACAAGAGTTGGAAAGATGTACCAGAAGACAATTATGTCTATCATAATTAAAGAACTGTCTATAGAAAGCCATTTTCTGAACAATTGTTATTTTGCCTTGGGTCCATTCTGCATCTCTCCCCGGAGATACGGAGGATTCCGGATCTGCGTACCTTCCGTCATGTGCTCAAGACGTTCTTATTTCATCAAGCTGGCCTGACCTAAGTTTTTCCCCTTTTTAAATGGAAATTTTAAATATGGTTTTAAATTATTGGGGTTTTAAATTTTCAGCCAAATTATTTAATTCGTTTTACTCTATTTTAAATTTTGTATTTATATGTTTTATTCTATGGCTGTTCACCGCCCTGAGTCCTTCGGGAGTAGGGCAGTATACAAATTTAATAAAATAAATAAATAAAATAAATAAATCTCCATTACTTATCTATCAAGAAGACACACAATTGCTTTAAGCTGTAAGACTTTTACTATTATGTGTTCCTTGTTCCTTTAATGTCCTTGCCTCTGCTAATTTCTCCTTGTAGGGAGAGCAGACAACATAGCATGAATCTTTAAACTACTATATGGATATCTTTGGCTGTTTCTCAAGATCACAAATGTTTCAGATTTCCTCTTTGAAACAATGCACCTAGCAGGTGTGCCTGCTCTGTTGTTGTACCTACTCTTTAGAATGATCAGTTCTTTCCCACCCAGGTTCATATGGATCACACCCTATTAGTCTTCTGTAGAGTTATAAACTTGGTTCTTTTTCCATTCATTGGGATGGGATGAGCGATGAACCCATTATGTATTACTTGTGCATTTTCTATACCGTACAGCTTTATACATCTTTAAATGAAAATAATTAAAAGAAAATTTCAAACAATTCAGTGAAGGTTTATCTGTTGGTTCCTCTGAATGAACACTATCAGCCATTGTAGCATCAGGAGGAGAGGAGAGGAGAGGAGAGGAAGGAAAGGAAAGGAAAGGAAAGGAAAGGAAAGGAAAGGAAAGGAAAGGAAAGGAAAGGAAAGGAGTTCTGCTAATGGTGTGTGTGCCATCTAGCAAATAGCAGTACTGGCACATTAATTTCCCCTCAAATAAACAACTAGCTTTTTGTAGATAAGGTAAGAGAAGTGCTTTTAACTTTAGAGGAGGAAGAATAAAAAAAATAGGAAAAGAAAAGCAGGATCACTGTCCCCCTTCTAATCTCCCTCTCCCTGTAATAATTTGAAACTCAAACTCACTAGTGGAACAGCAATGGGAAATGCCTGAGAGAACCATCAATCTTCACCAGCAAACCTGAACTGCACTAGCAGCGCACTCGTCACAGTCACTTGGTCCATTGGTCACAGCAATCTTGATCTTCTCTCTTCAGCACAGTTCAGAATGGAAGTGGTTTGCTCTATTGCTTTACCCCTCATCTTTCCCATCCAGCCTAAACCAAGGGCATCTGAGACATCACTGATTCCCACCTGCAATACTGAGTAGATGGGGGAATTAGAAAAAAATTCAATCACAATATCAGAAATAAAAGTACAGTTTTAGCAGCTGGAGCAACCTAGAACCCTGAAAACAATGGCATTCAAATGAGCCAATGGTTCTTTCATGCCCAGAAACAAAACACTATTTTGTTTCAAATTTGAGAAGTTTTAAGCTCAATGCATTTCAGATTGGAACATTTCATATGCCCGAGGTGGATAGAA
The DNA here is from genome assembly GCF_059756535.1 of Pantherophis guttatus. Taxonomy (NCBI): domain Eukaryota; kingdom Metazoa; phylum Chordata; class Lepidosauria; order Squamata; family Colubridae; genus Pantherophis; species Pantherophis guttatus. The sequence continues at coordinate 88,720,809 of NC_142063.1, read as the reverse complement.
ATTTAACAGTAAAGCATTTCAAATATTTGGAACTGTTAGCGTGCAATCTGTGGTCAAATTGGGACTGTTCTTTTCATGTCGTTCCATTGCTACTTCTTTTCATTCAGGAAAAGTCCAAATGAGGCTATTGAAATCTATTTTCCAGGTGAGGCAATAGAAATGCCAGAAGATTGGGCTCATTCTGTATAAACAGTATGACATAGCTCCCACTTCTCACCTCTTGCTGTTAAATTATACAGTTTCTCTTCATCACCATTCCCACAAACATGCTTTGCTATTGCTTCCTTATTCATTAAGAGGGGAAAAGTGTCAGAGGCAGGCTGACACGTAACTGTTCTCTGTAACTAAATACCACTGCACAGCAACTTGTCAGCCAGCTCACTCAGAGCAGTTCCAGACAGAGGAATCAAATCCCAGGTGTATGTCATTGCTGCCTTTTTGGCACCTGCAAGCAGCTGCATTAGCATTTTGCAAATGAGTTTAGTTTATGTTTTATTGGCAAATCCCAGAATGGCTCAAAAATCAATCTTCCCAGTATTTGCTTCATTAAACTAGTTCACCAGAATGGACGTGTTCCTTTGTTTCATGGTCCTTTGTTTCATATTTAATGAGATTCAGACTTTTTGGTATTTTAAGATATGGTTGTCAATGGTCATTTGATTATATATTAAAGTTATAACAGGGGGTATGTTATATAGCTATGTTCTCCCACAATGAGAAAAATGTTGTAAAGTAGTGGGTTAATGTGGGTCACTTGGTTACTTTTGCTTGATTCCTTCCATTATTATAAATGGAAATCATTTATTTAGTGTGTTATCTGAGCTGGAGACCCTGGTATATTTGGAAAGAACAAACCAAGTCCCTAGTTAAGCAGCAAGATAAGCAAATGCAATATTTCATTTCTTGTACTACCCTCTTTCCCTGAAAATAAGATATTCTGATAATAAGCCCAATCAGGCTTTTGAGTGCATGCGGTCAAATAGCCCCCCCCAAAAAATAAGCCTCCCCAAAAATATTTAAACGCATTGCACAGCTGGTCCCTGCCATTTCCTCTGGTTAGGGTTAGGGAGACAGAGCTGGAAATCAGGTAAGATGGCAAGAGGAACCCCGTCTTGCTCCATGTGCCCCAAAATAATAAGACCTTTCCAAAAATAAGGCCAAGCACTTATTTTGGGGTTCAAAAAATATAAGACAGGGTCTTATTTTCAGGGAAACTCAGTAGTGGAAGGACACAAAATAAAGCTTATGGAATCCATGGATTAGCATGCACATTGTACAATGTAATATTCTTAATAAGTGAGAATTCTTATTGTATATTAGTACAGCTACCATTCTTCTTACTGTAAGTAGGCTGTGAGAAGCAAAATATTTTTGAAGGATAAAGGGGAACCCTTATGCTAAAGCACTAGGAACATGATGGTGAACCTATGGCACGCATGCCAGAAGTGGCACGCAGAACCAGGCAAACAAGCCATCGCCCATTGCTCTTCTGGGTTCCGGAATGCCAGCCAGCTGGTCTTCACTCATATAGGAGCGCTGGAAACTGGAAGAGCAGCCACCCGGTGCGCATACGTGCACAAGGAAGATGATCTTCTGGTTTCTGGCATGTGCATGCTCACTAGCCAGCTGATCTTTGTGCCCGCATACATGCCAGCTGGTCTTCATGTGCGCATGCATTCCAGAAACCGGAAGACCAGATGGTGCGCATGTGCGTGGCAGCAACCGGAAGATCATCTTCCCTGCATGTGCATCGGGCGGCTGCGCTTCCGGTTTCTGGGATGCATGCACACGCATGCTCTCCCGTTTCAGCACTTCGGCACGTTTCGGTGCCGAAAAGGTTCGCCAACACTGCACTAGGACATATCTTTTTTTTTTAATGATTAAAATCATTTTTAATTATCTGAAAGCTCCTCTGCCAAACAATTTTGTAAATGGAAATCCCTAAGAAGCATTCTGTCATAGAATTAGTCATACACATATAAAAAATAAGGTAAAAGAGTCTCTCAAGATTTTACTCCGCTAATCATGGCTGACTATAAGGGGGTGGAGGTCATTTCCATTTCAAGGCCATTGAACCAGCACTTGCTGAAGACATTTTCATGGTCATGTGGCCAGTATGACATCAAAGAGTGCTGTTACCATCCCACCGAAGTGGTACCTATTTATCTACTTGTATTTGCATGTTTTCAAACTGCTAGGTTGGCAGGAGCTGGGGCGAGGACAGAAGCTCAGCCCATCACGTAGCACTCAAGTCTCAAATCTGGATTGCTGGCTTTTCACCCAAGGCCAGTATCTTAACCACTGAGCCAGCATGCCACCCTATACACTTACATAGTGAATATCAATTATATTCTTCACATACTGAAGGGGGTAAGGGCTGCCAATTTGGGATGCCAAATTGGCAGCCCGCAGGCTGGATGCATCATGTGCAGGCCATGCCCACCGCAGCTCCATGAATGGGAAAAATGTCGTGAAACATCACGTGACAGTAACATGACAGTGCAAGTTTGACACCCATGGGGGTAGGGTGTCAAAAAAAAAAGTTAACACAGCAGCCATCGCTATGTGATAAAGCTTTCCCCTTCATTTTCCTGCATCAATGCACATATTTAGCATTTAACAGTAACAGAGTTGGAAGGGACCTTGGAGGTCATCTAGTCCAACCCCCTGCTTACGCCTGTACTAGGGATTCGAACCGCCAATCTTTCTGATCGACAAGCTCAGTGTCTTAGCCACTGAGCCACTTAGTCAGGCTAAGGGATGAAAATAAAAAGGGAGGGGTTTTAATCTTGACTTTTTTTTACCTTATGTATGGTTCTGAATTCACAGATAGCAAAGGAAATGTGTTTGCTACAAAACTATGCTTCTGTTTTAGAAAGACTTACATGAAATAAGAAGAGCATAGAAACGAGTTCTTCTTTTGGTATTGGATTGATGGAAGCTCATCTGATTTCTCTATATAGGGAAAACATATCATTGGGATGCACTGCTCCTTATTCTGATTAATGATAACTGGAGTTATGGCTGTTTGGTATTTGGGGACATCAGCACCATACAGTACAGCTCGTTTTGGAGATTAATTAACATAAGCTAAAATATCAAAAATATTTTAGAATGAGAATTGCTGCAGATGACAATGGATAATCACATCATTTATTTTTCAGGCTCATCTAAATATATGCAGAATGAATGCCACATAGATGTCCATTTAAAGATTTTATAGCATACATTTAGTATGTCATTAATTCTTGGCACATTAAAGTGACTTACAATTCATAATGTTCCCTTCTTCACTTATAAATTAAACTGGTGGAAGCTTTAAAGCACGTGGATTCCGGTAAAAAAGCTATCACATACATAAGACTTGAAAAGTGATAATGGTTAAAACTTTTTAAAATTATCTGTTACTTTAATCCTGCTTTTTCTATCTCCTTAATCTATGTTTTTTTTCCCACTCTACTTCTGCATGACCTACAACTTTCATTCTGCTTTTTGGAGGGAGAGGAGGATTTAAGATGAATCAAACCCAACAAACTTTGAAAACTGATTTGTTTATTTAGGTGCCTGCATTATGATAAATTGGGAAGCAACCATGAAATGACAATGGTATTATGATTGCCATCTGGCAGGTTTTGACTTTCTCCTCTTCTCCCACATGTCCCAAAGGTGCTTTTTCAAGAGGCAATTGGACTTTCTGGTTTTTCTTTAAAGATGTTTTGCTTCTCATCCAAGAAGCTTCTTCAGCTCTGAAAACCAAGAAAGTCCAATTGACTCTTGAAAAGGCACCTTTGGGACAACCATGACCTGGATGAGTGAGAATCCCCATAGATACTCTTCTCCCACATATGCTACTGAGCATTTGACTTAGACTGATCTACTAAGGAGTAGTCTGACATCGGAAAGGCATGATGTCTGCAGTGGGGAAGTAAAGAAAGTCGAGATGGCAGCCACAAACATGCAATGAAAACTTCACTCCTCTTTTTTAGGTGCATTAAAAGATATGTTACATAGGATGATGCTTTGATTACATAGTTATGGCCATCATCTTGATTTTTTTTAAAAAAAATCCCTCTCCCTGTGGACATCCCAGGAATAATGTCAGATCATTGTTAGTTGGCCTCAGAGGCATCTAGTACAAACTGTGATTATGTCATGTATATTGTAACATCTCACAAATGATGCAAATGATCTTAATTTGGATCAAGCCCATCATGAAGTAACTGGTGCAAATTATACAGTAATGTCAAAATGTGCACAATGTCACGGGTCCCACCTCTTGGATAATCCCTGTGGAGACCCCATGTTACTACACTTAGAGCAGGGGTGTCAAACTCACGTGGTCACAGGAGATTCACGTGATTTATCGGGACTTTTTCCCTCTTCGCTAAACTGGGCATGGGCATGGCCAGCGCGTGACACATCTAGCCCACGGGCCGCGAGTTTAACAGCCCTGACTTAGAGAGTTGCTTGGCAGCCTTATGGCATTGGGTCTCAAGGATAACTCATTAGGGCATCATGAACAATATGGAGTCATCCTTTTCCTCAAGTAGCAGGAAAAGCAGGAGGTCTGTCAAAATGCCCTCCTACTTTTTTTTCTTTTTTTCTTTTTTTTTGTAGTGATGGACTCAAATTCATTTTTCATTTTAGGGGTTCAGGGTTCTATAGAATCTAAAACCATAATTAATTGGGATGAGACAATGCGTTCTTTAAGGAGTCTTGTATACCTTATGTCTAGTTTGTAGTTGTATAGTCTTCTCATACATTTTGACTTAATGGCACTATCTGCTTATTCCTACAGACCTGGATGACTTGTGAGAATGCTGACTTGCATTTGGACTTTACAACTGCAACTTCATTTTACAATCTCCCTTGCCAGATTTAAATTTTAAATTGCTGGGTAATTGACTTTAGCTGGAAGGGCCAGGGAGAAACTCTAGTAAAATGGTTATTATTAAAATAATAACAATCCTTGAGAAGGTTTCTCAAAAGTCATATAATCCTTCTATCAAGGTCTTCCTTTGGCTGACAGAGGAAGGAGAAAGAATGGGGTACATTTTGAAACTGCGTTTTGTTTTAACTGAAATTAATGTTTGAGTTTCTGAGAGGAATATTATGTAAAAATATGAGAATTAAGCACTACTGCTTTTGAAGAAACTAGTTTTTAAATGTTCTTTGGAGATTTTAATTCTTACAGAACATTCTCATGTATTGTTCTAAAAACTGTTGCCACTTTGACTCTCCTCTTTGTATTGCCACAAAATTACTGGATTATTTTTCCTTCATGTCTTTTCTCCAGATGATTTTAGGCTATTCGTTGCATTATATCACATCTCTAATGTGATAAAATTAGGACAGCAACATGTGGTAAGAGAGCTCACTTCTGGAAATAAAATGTTTCTTATACTGGAAGTAGAAATAAAAGTATTATATATTATGAAAATAAGGGATATAATTATGACGTACAATATCATGTATTGATAAGAGACTATGCTGTATGATTATGAGAATAATGGTTATGATCAAGGTGTATAATACTATACATATTTTAAAAAGACTGGATACAACCTGTACACTGTTGTTGCAAAACTGTAAATGTGATATAGATAGGATAAAGGAAAATGCATAATAAAAACATTTTTTAAAAAAATAACGTATTATTTTATTAAACTGTCTGGAAGTTGAGTCATGGCAATAGGACACCTTTTCTTTTTGGTTTGAAATGTTTTGCTACTTATCCAAGCAGCTTCTTCAGTCGAAATCAAAAAGGAAAGCCCAGTTGCCATGATTCAACTTCCAGATAACCCTACCTGCATGACTGAGAATCTTCATTGATTTATTAAACTGTATTTTATTTCTTTAATTTATTAATCATATTCATGTGGCCATTCATCTTGCAAAAAGCGAGTCTGGGCAGTATACAGCAATACAAATATGCAATATAACATACTGCAACTATAATTATTTCTTGCTTCAGGTCCTTAAGAGTATGCTTGCCTTAAAAAATAAATGAAGCTGTTCTTTTCACTGAAGAATAAGTGATCAGCAATGTAAATGATAGTGTTGTAATTATCTTTGATTAGCATCTATGCTAACTTTCAGAAAATAAAGTGGAAGTTGATTGCCAATCACTAATGTATGGCTTTCATGTTCACCACAAATTCCACTCATGAATATACATTAATCTGATGCATGACTTGTTATTTTTCTCTGCAAGTGAAAACCAGTCAATCTTCCCCCACTCCACTCCCCCAAATTTGCAATGGAAATATTTTTAAAGAAAATAGAGATGGGGGAAATGATAATTGTTTTAGTATTTGGTGTTGGTTGCCTATGCTCCACGTGAAGCAGGAACTGTGAATTTTATTGACTAAAACTGCAACACTTGATTAAATTGGCAGATGATAAGCATCAATAATAATTTGTATAGGAACACAAAGAGGATGCACATGGAAAATTGAATTTCAGGCACGGAATAAGTTTAAAGAACGAGATGTGTCTTTTTTTAAGCATCTGCAATTCTTAAAGCACCCGTTTTGCTTCTTAAAATCATTCCATCCCAACTAAATGCAAAAACATCTGTCCATTCTGAAAAAATATTCAGGTGCGCTAATTGAATGGTAGCAATTCAATGCAGCCAAACCACATTCTGACAACAGGACTCACAGAATAGGTTTTGCAATCAAAACTGCTCTGTTAAAGGACATCTCTACTCTACCCACTGGAATAAATGAATGCTTTTGGAAGTTCCACTTCCCTGTCAGCAAATCTTGATATATCACCATTGTCCTATGCACCAATTCTCACAAGTCGAAACAAAGACAGGGAAGGTTTCTACAAGGACCTGGACAGATTATTGGAACAACAGCCATCAGTGACAAATGTATCATTCTGGGTGACTTCAATACTGGGAGTGGGGGTGGGGGACAGTCTTCAACAACTAGAACAGAGACTGTGGAGGACATGGGGTTAAAAAACTAAATATCAGTATCCTGCTGCTTCTGAGCAACTTTGATGTCTTCCTGAGTAAATCAGGCAGGAAATATGACCAGATAAACTAATTCTACAGGCAGTCCTCAATTTACAACCACAATTGAGCCCAAAATATATGTTGCTAAGTGTGAAGTTTGTTAAGTGAGTTTTGCCCCATTTTATGACTTTTCTTGCCACATTTGTTACGTGAATCACTGCAGTTGTTAAATTAGCAATTCAGTTGTTAAGTGAGTCTGGTTTTCCCATTGACTTTCCTGGTCAGAAGGTCACAAAAAGGGATCACATGACCCTGGGACACTGCAATGATCATAAATATGAAGTTGCCAAGCATCCCAATTTTGATCACATGATCAGGGGGGTGATGTAATGTTCATAAGTGTGAAAATTGGTCATATAAATCACTTTTTTCAGTGCTGTTGTAACTTAGTGAATGGTCACTAAGAAAACTGTTGTAAGTCAAGGACTACCTGTACTTTATTGTAAGGCTGAATGAAAGAATATTGAAAGTCTGAAAGTACAAACTTCCTACCCATCATTTTAACCGCTAGACTTATTAGCATACGTTCTTCCTAAGTTTCTTTCTTAACTCTTAAACAATTGCTGATTTTTGCCCTTCTTGCCCAAAGGTTTTCTAGGTTTCCTTTCCCCTTTTCCCAGGTTATTCATGCATTCCATTCCATGTGCCAAGCACAACATGTAACACACAAAGACAATGTTCAGATTTTCAAACAAGTACAAAACAAACTGGATGCATTCCAGGTCCAAACATTGTTACTTATTTGATTATGTCATAGTACATCAACACAGTCTTACAGATGTCATTAACACTTGTGAGGCTCTCATTGTGGTTTGCTATAAAAATAAGGGAAGCAAATCAGCCTGTAGAAGCTACAGAAGTATCTCACTGCTTCTATCACAGACAGGATCTTTGCCCACTTTCTCCTGAACAGACTTGGAAAGGAACAGTTTTGGAAAGATGCAAACAGAGGTGGTATTCAGCCAATTCATACCGGTTCAGACGAACCGGTAGCGGAGATTGTGGGTGAGCCAGCCCACCCACCCCAGCTCTATGCCATCCTATTTAGACACGTTTTCTAGGCAGGGCACATGCGCAGAAGGCATGCAAGAGAGCAAAGTACATGCATGGAAGGCTGGGCGCATGCGTGAAAGGCGCATGCACAAAGCAAGCGTGCGTGTGCGGGGCAAACCGATGGTAAGAATATTGGAAACCCACTGCTGGATGCAAAGTGTGGCTTTTGACCAGAACAGTGTACAGTAGACCTATTTCTCATGAGCTGGACCAGAAGAAGTACATCAAATTGAACAAGACTTTTGAACTCTGTCTTCATTGAACTGATAAAGGCATTTTACACTGTAAACAGGGAGAATCTATGGATCATCTCGAGACATTATGGATGCCCAAGGAAATTTGTGAAGTTGGTTCAGCTACTCCATGATGGAATGAAAGGATATTTAATCCACATTTGTTCAGCAGCAATTTATTTTTGACTCAATGTCTTCTTGTTTTACTCCACACATTTCTTAGGTACCTCATTCGCACTTCATCCAATCTATTTGCTTTTTCTCCTGACCAGTGATGGGTTGCTCCCAGTTCGGTCCAGTTCTATAGAACCGGTAGTAATATCGGCAGGAGGCTCCGCCCACCTGCCACGATGTAATCATGGGTAATCTGCGCATGCACAGAACTGGTAGTAAAGGTAAGTGGAACCCACCCCTGCTCCTGATGTATACAATTCATTTCTGTATAACAAAGTGGATAGAAGCACATTCTCATACATGGCCATTTTCGAATCTTTCAGCAATCTTTCTTCACCACATGCCCCATATGCCTATTATCATTCTATCCATTTGAACGCTATTTTTTTTTTATTGCAAAAGTTTTACAATTACATTTTCACCCCTTTTCCCCCCCCGCCTCCCCCCCAAACTTCCCAACCTCCCTAACCCTCCCTAACCCTCCCCTCCCCCCAGACTTCCCTATAATATATTCATACTCATAAAAAACCCTTAATATAACACTTATATGTAAACTTGAACCCCTCCCTCCCCTGTGTAATTTTTCTCTTTACCTCATTACATTAAAATATTTCCACTACATTACATTATTTTCAAATAAAAGCTATTTGATACTTTCTAGTTTGATATTTGTTCTGAACATATTCTATCCACCTTTTCCATTCCCATTCATAAGTCTCTTGTGAACAGTCTTTTAAATATGCTGAAATCTTCGCCATCTCTGCAAAACTGGCCATCTTCAAAGTCCATTCCTCAATAGTGGGCAAAGCTTCATTCTTCCAATATTTACCTATCAACAATCTTGCTGCTGTTATCATATACAATATCAATTTTGTTTCACCCAATGTAAAACCCTTAACTATACCCAATAAAAACAGTTGTGGAGAAAATTGAATTTTTTTCTTCAAAACATTCTGCATGACCCACCAAATTTTTATCCAAAAAGCTTTAACTTTCCTACAGGTCCACCAAACATGATAATACGTAGCATCCAAACATTCACATCTCCAACATTTTGGCTGAACATTAGGGTACATACATGACAACTTTTTGGGATCTAAATGCCATCTATAAAACATTTTGTAGAAATTTTCCCTCAGATTCTGCGACTGTGTAAATTTAACATTCTGAACCCAAATTTTTCCCCATGTTTCCAGCATCACTGGTTCTTCAAAATTCTGTGCCCACTTAATCATACAGTCTTTAACTAATTCAGTTTCTGAATCTCTTTCTAGCAAAACATTATAAAGCCTTTTGATATGCATTGGACCTTTCTCTCTTATATGTCTAACCAATTCTTCCTCATGCAACATAATACCAGTTTTTTGGTCCTCTTTCCATCTCAATTGTAATTGATTATGCTGTAACCAAGTTAAATTAATCCCTTCGTCCAACAGTGTCTGCAATGTCTTCAACTGCCATCTGCCCGCATCTGTAAAAAGAACCTCTTTATATAAAAACCCCCCGAGTGACATTATATTTGTATTCCACAAAGTATGACCAAGATCCAGCCATAGCGGTATTTTATAATTCCATTTGAATCGGTGCTTCTTCCAAACTCTCATCAAAGAGTCTCTAAGTATATGACTTTTAAATACTTTGTCTACTTTGTCATCGTAAAATAAGTAAGCATGCCATCCAAATTCAAGATCAAAACTTTCTGCGTTCAATATTCCAGTCTTTTTCCTTCCAAACCAATCACTTGTTAAGGTTAAAGCTGCTGCATCATAATATAGCTGTAGGTTTGGAAGTTTAAGACCTCCTCTTTCTGGAACATCTTGCATAATTTTCAATTTCACTCTCGGCTTCTTCTCGTTCCAGACAAACTTATTCACTCCAGATTGCCAAACTTTCAATTGTTTATCACTTTTAAGCACCGGAATCATTTGAAACAAAAAAAGAAATCTTGGCAAAATATTCATCTTAACTGCTGCTATTCTTCCAAGTAGAGACAGCTGCAGTTTTTTCCAAATCTCCATATCTTTCTGCACCTCTCGCCACAACTCCTCATAGTTATTTTGAAACAATTTCATATTTGATTCTGCAACCTGAACTCCTAGATATTTTACCTTAGGTACAGTCTCAAAACCTGCCCTCCTTTCAAGCTCATGTTTACGATCTTGTGTCATGTTTTTAGCTATCATTTTAGTCTTTTTTGGATTCAATCTAAAACCTGAAACTTTACCATAGTCTTGTATAATGTCCTTCATCAAGATTATTGATTCCATTGGTTGTGATAGGGTAACAACCAGATCATCTGCAAATGCCTTTATTCTGTAATCCTCTTGCCTAATCTTTATACCTTTCAAGATATTAGAGTCCCGTATTGTATTTAGCAAGACTTCTAGTGTTAAAATAAATAAAAGTGGGGACAACGGACATCCTTGTCTTGTTCCTTTTTCAATTTTAAACTCTGTTGTCAGACTTCCATTAATAATAATCTGTGCCTTTTGCTCTTGATAAATTGCCGAAATCGCCTGTATAAATTGATCCCCAAAGTCCATCTTTTTCAAAGTCTTTAATAGAAAATTCCAATCCACTCTGTCAAAGGCCTTCTCTGCATCCAAGAAGACCAGCACTGCAGGGATCTGTTTATTCTTCTCAAGATATTCCAATAAATCTATTACTTGCCTTACATTGTCCTTCATATATCTGCCCTCGATAAATCCCGCTTGATCATCATGAATCACCTTCTGAATTACTGGCATCAACCTGTTGGCTAGTACTTTCGCAAAAATTTTATAATCTGTATTCAAAAGAGATATTGGTCTATAGTTCTCTGGTTTTTTAGGACCGATTTGTTCTTTTGGTATCAAAGATATGTAAGCTGTATGATATGTAAGGAAAAATTCTTTTTTTAAAAAATTTGACTTTGACTTTGTTTTACTTCAGTTTTATTTGATTAAATCTGGGGGACTTTTTTAGAAGTCTTTGTCCAGGAGGGAAAGGAAAAGGAACTTCCCTCTTCAGAAAAACTAGCCTATGTGGCAGAATGACTTCAAAGAAGCAGGAAGGGAAGGCAACAGGGGGGGGATCCCCCACACACAAACATGAAACGCAGCTTCCCCCTGCTCAACAGTTACAGACTCAGAAAAAAGAATTTGATGTGGGAGATTTAAAAGAATTTATTTCTAAAACTTTGGATGATAAATTTCAAAAATCTCAACAGGAGATAGATGATAAACTTCAAAAATCACATCAGGGGATAGATGATAAACTTCAAAAATCACACCAGGAATTTATGCAGGAAATTAATGAAGTTAAAGATATGGTGAAACAGAATCAAAACAAGGTGACCAAAAAAATATCAGAAGTGGCATCTGGCCTGGCAGAATTTATTGGGAAAGTTGATTTTAAAGTTGAAGAATTTAAATCAGAAGTTAATGTTAAGATGAAAGACAATGATTATAAAATTGCTGATGTTGACAATAAAATGCAGAGAGTTGAAGACGAGATTGTCATGATACAATTCAGGGCAATGGAGTTTGCTATACGGCTTCGAGGAATTCGAGAGGAGGAAAGACAGGATTTGAGACAAGTTTGTTCTGAGGCCCTGGCTAAGATTTTACAAGTTAATCCAGATGTGGTTTTTCACAAAATAGACAAAATTTACAGAGTGAACTCTTGGGTGGCCAGACAAAGACAATTACCTAGAGACGTAGTCATATATTTTACAGATAGAGAAATAAGAAACGATATCCTGCAAAAATCCTTTTACACTTCTGTACAAGTGGGGGGTTCACGAATTGGAATTTATAAAGAATTACCTCCTAAAATGCTGAAAGCTAGAAAAGAATTTGGCTTTCTTGTTAAGGAATTGCAAAATTTACAGATATCTTTCCGGTGGGACGCACCAGTTGGCATAATTTTCAGATACAAGGGAGAAAGATATCGTTTGAATACCGTGGAGAAGGCACAGCACTTCTACACTACTATTCTTAAGGAAAGAACACCATCTCCACGTACATCTACAGTTTTGGAGATTAAAGAGAGTGAAGAGAAGCAACCTCAACGAGAACTGCAAGAACAGTCTAAGCAGGAATTAGAAGAAGTGCAAGGTGCAGAAGGAGGTTTTCTGGATGAGCCCTTGCTGGAATCTTCTCCAATCTTGGACCCGGTTCAGATGATTGAGGTTAAGGATCAACGTATAACTCGAGCTCAAGCTAAGTTACTTAAACAAAAGCAACAACAACAACAGGAAAGACAAGACAAGGAGGCAGATAAGAGTACTGCACAAGAGATTGGAGTTATGGGAGGAGCGAGATCGAAGATTTCGGATGATCTTCAATTATTTTGCTCTTTGCTCCAGAAAGAGGCTGATGACCTTTAGGTGTTTATCCTGGAATGTTAATGGGTTGAATTCAGCACAGAAAAGGAAGAAATTATTTACATATTTGAAACAATTTAATAATGATATAATTTGTTTACAAGAAACGCATATCACAACTCAAGATCAAAAATATTTGATAAACTCCAAACTAGGAACACATTTTATATCTTCAACTTCGCAAAAAAAGAATGGAGTGGTAATTTATGTAAATAAAAAGTTAACAGCTAAAGTTATAGAAACAGATGAAGATGGTAGGTTTGTAGCAATTGAATTGTCTATCGCAAATGGCCAAATTCTTCTGATTGGGATTTATGCTCCCAATCAACAACAGGACTATTTCTATAAGATGTTACATACTAAAATATTGCAATGGGATTACAGATCTATTTTAATTATGGGAGACTGGAATGGAGTAATCGATTCTAAATTAGATAAAAAGAGTTTGGCAAAGTCTAGAATCAGATTACCACAGACCTTTTTTGACATGAAAGAAGATATGGAACTAAAAGATGTTTGGAGAATACATAATTCAAAAGAATTGGACTATACTTTTTATTCTGACAGACACAGATCCTTCTCTAGGATTGACTTTATTTTGTTGACAGATGATTTACTTGTTAAGACAAAAAGAACAAAGATTTTTCCAAGAACTTTGACTGACCATAGCCCAGTATGGATAGAAATTGAGATGGACAAGGTTGAGAGACGTTCTTGGAGATTAAATGAGAATTTGTTTAGATATGAAAAAAATACAACAGAACTCAAAAAGCATTTGAAAGAATTTTTTGAAATAAATATGAATAAAGGTACCCCAATTGAAATTGTGTGGGATGCAAGTAAAGCTTATATGAGAGGGGTAGTTATCTATATGAACTCTAAACATAGACTGTTCCGACAAAAGAAAAGATCTGAATTGGAAATAGAAATAAAGAAAAAAGAACAGTTACTTATTAAAAATCCAACAGATGAAAGAATACGTAGTGCTATAAAACTTTTGAAAGACCAATTTCAAATGCTTATGGCGGAACAAGTTGCAACAAACTTACAATATGCAAAGCATAATACATTTTGTAACGCTAATAAACCGGGCAGATGGTTGGCTTACACATTGAGGAAAAAACAAAGTATACGGACTATTGATAGTATTGATATTGGAGGGAAAGAAATTTTTCAACAAAAATTAATTAAAGAAGCTTTTGTGGACTATTATACCAAACTATATGCCAAAGAGGAGGTGCAGAATGGACTTATAGAAAAATATCTAGAAGAGAAAAGAGTTACAAAAATTACTGATCAACAAAAGGAAAGAATGAATTATCCCATAACAGAGGAGGAGATAATAGTAGCAATTAAACAGTTAAAAACAGCCAAAGCTCCTGGCACGGATGGCTTGACTGCAGTGTATTACAAAACTTTGCAAGCTGAAATGGTGGAACAACTTAGAGATTTATTTTGCAATATTCAGCAAGGGGGTAAAATACCCCCATCATGGACATTTGAACGCTATATTAATCCTCTATCCATTTTTCCATCCTTAGATATTCTGCACAAATTCATCTAGTTGCTCTAATTTTCCAACATTAAATTTGCAAGTATGCATTCCATTTTCCCCGTTAAAACTACCTTGCTCTTTGATACACTGATTTTCACATTCATACGCTTCACTGCATCATACAATCTAATGTTTGTAGCAAATTATTGGGGTTCAAAGCCAACAGTAATTCACAGTCTGCATACAGAAATGCAAACATACTCGCAGCCCCAGTGAACACACTTCTGACATCAGTAAAAGTGTTCATTATGAAATTAACCATAAATATATTAAATAACCAAAGGGCCATCACACAGGCTTGTTTTAGTCCCTGTTCAGTGCAGACTCATTTATTAAACATTTCATTTATTGACATAAACTGAATAAAACATCCTGTTATTTTTACTTCCACAATTTATCCTTTTAGTGCATTCAGCAATTACAGTTTAATTTCACATTCATGCAAAAAAAAAAAAAATTCCATAATTTAAGCCTATTTACTTCATATGTCTCCCATAAAATAACAAATGAACAGCAAGCTTTATTTCCAGTGATCTGCTGGAAAGCAAAACGCTAGACTCACACTGAACATCTCAAATTTTGCTCAATTTTTTTTGTAAAATTCAGTTAGAATTTTACCAAATGATTTCCCAGGCACACTCAGTAAATTAACTCCTCTGTAATTTTTTAATTCACTCTTGCTATCTTTCCCTTTGAATAAAGGAGGAATAACCCCATTAATTCAATAGTCAGGCAGAGCCTTCACACACAACACATTAAACAGGCCATGTTGCCAGTCCATCAACCACACCTATGTATTAACACTTCTCAAATGATGCCTTTTATCCCTGCAACCTTTTTAGTTTTCAATATTATCACCTGCAAAACTTCCTTTTCATGATTTTGTTCCCCTCTTGGGCAGTAATATTTTGTAACATTTGTTTCACTTTTTCATTCCAACCTATCACATATAAGTCTCCAGAATATGCCTTCTAACATTCCCTCAATTCTATTTCACCCAAACTCATTTCACCTTTCACCACTTTTATTTTTATTTCCAGTCACTTTGCTGAAGGCTACTCTTTTTTTTTCTCTTTTCAACCACTTTCAAAACAACATTTTATTCCAGTCATTTTCTCTGCCTCTTTTAATCTTACTTGTTCCATGTTCTTTTGAGTACATTCATTGCATTTTTGTCTGTATATATAATCTCTTTCTCATCCTATTTTTTGTAACTATCGTTCTCATACATATGTAACATTTTTCACCTCATCATTCCACCAAATATTCTTTTTCAGGCTTCCCATTATGCAACTGTATACTCTATAATATAGTATAATCCTTCCTACTCTGGTCCAAGTGGTTTCCACATCATTTTTCTTTACACCTGCATTCCATTCATTCTAACGAGAGACAAATCTATCTTGTAGTAATTCTCCCTACAAAGCCCATACTTTCTCTTTCTAAATTCACTGTGTTTTCATTTTGGCTTCTTTCATTTTTTATTTTTTTTCCATATTCATTTTCCCAATCCCCAAAATGTACTCATCACTGTTATGTCCTTTACTAATTTTCTCAATATTGTTTCATCATAAGCAATGTGATTAATCATGCTTTTTTTTTATTTCAGAGGACTCAGAAGCTGTAAACTACACAACTAAGATCTTGTAGAACTCTATTTTCTGCTCAGTTAATATTGTACATACCTAGAAGATGTAGGTGTGGCGAGCTAGGGGTGAAGACACTCACCTCTTAGTAAGAAGTTTGGAGTTCAATCCTAGGCAGTGACAGATTTCTCTATTAGGGTACAAAGAGAAAAATATCTGCTGTGAACTCCACATTGGCATCAGGAAGGGCACCTGGCCAGTAAACGCTCAGTTCCATTCAGTCACCCTGACTACACCCTAAAGAAAAGGATTATAGGATCATAAAACTAAAAAAAAGTTGTGCAAACAAACAAATGCACATGGGAAGGAAGAAAGAGAGAAAGAGGGAGGAGGAAATTGTGGAAAAACTGGCCACTTTGTACATGAATATCTTGTGTGATGGAGAGAAATGTTTTGAAATCGAATGTCCTGACTACTTCAAAGCTGACTTGCTGAGAAGTGAGATTGCCCCAGTTCCCAAGGCCTCTGAAGTTGAGGCACCCAAAATGGAACCCCTAAATGCAATTTGAGGCATTATCAGTTAATTATTTCTACTGCATTATAGACCCAGACAGTCTCAGAAACATGACTGTGATCTGTTATAGATTCCTCTGGCACTGATAACACTGAGTGTTATCTGGACGATGATCTGATTTCACTTTGGTTTCACAATCTCTTCCTGAGCTTGATGACAATTTACCCCTTTGCACATTCTTTTTGTAACAGGTCTTGTCAATTATCAAACAAAATGATTTTTAACCAAGGAACTTTTGGCCACAGTTAAGATTTTGTGCCAAGTCCTCATAGGTACCCAATCCCCCTATCCATCACAAGGATTTGCAACACTTAAAACCTTTTGAATTCAAATTGCAAGGTAAATACATTTTCCTTCCCTCCCAGCAAGACAATAGAATAGAATTTTGTATTGGCCAAGTATGATTGGACACAGAAGGAATTTGTCTTGGTGCATATGCTCTCAGTGTACATAAAAGAAAAGATATGTTCATCAAGAATCATAAGGTACAACACTTAATGATAGCCATAGGGTACAAATAAGCAATCAAATCATATTAGGAAGCAGTCAATATAAATCGTAAGGATACAAGCAACAAAGTTACATCATACAGTCATAAGTGGAAGGAGATGGGTGTTAGGAACGATGAGAAGATTAATAGTAGTGCAGACTTAGTAAATAGTTTGACAGTGTTGAGGGAATTATTTGTTTAGCAGAGTGAAGGTGTTCAGGAAAAAAACTGTTCTTGTGTTTAGTTGTTCTAGTGTGCAGTGCTCTAGAGCGTTGTTTTGAGAGTAGGAGTTGAAACAGTTTATGCCCAGGATGTGAGGGGGTCTGTAAATATTTTCACATCCCTCTTTTTGACTCATGCAGTATACAGGTCCACAATGGAAGATAGGTTGGTAATAATTGTTTTTTCTGCAGTTCTAATTATCCTCTGAAGTCTGTGTCTGTCTTGGTGGGTTGCAGAACCAAACCAGACAGTTATAGAGGTGCAGATAACAGACTCAATAATTCCTCTGTAGAACTGTATCAGCAGCTCCTTGGGCAGTTTGAGCTTTCTGAGTTGACACAGAAAAAACAATCTTTGTTGGCCTGATCTTTTATCTGTGACCGAATTTGCTATAACAAGACAATTTGTGGCTCTACTCAGATGTCACAGTTTTAAGCCATGGCTTCTGCAAATACTTTCAGGTCAGAAATCTCCTATCTCCAGAAACTGCAAGTTTTTCAGTGTCTCAAGGATAAATTGGATCATGCCAAAGCTTCCTATGATGTCATCATCATAGCTTCCTATAATTGTCATCACTAGGAAAGACATTCCCTTGGTGTTGGGGACTTTCTATTAGAGTTCTGTCCTCTACCCTACCATCTAAAAATCTGGATGTAAAGTTTATTGGAATGTTTTCTGTACTTGCACAGATCAATCCTTTCAGCAGCACCTCCGAGCATACAAAATATACTTCTTGTTTTTGAATCCTGGTCTTGAAACACCTCCCTTTCCTTGTGTTCCCCAGCACACTTCAGTTAAACACAGGATAAACATGAAGTGGACTGTATTTGGACTCCTCACAAAGAAGAAGCCAAGTGGAATATTTAATTTAATTGATAAATCATCATAGCTCCTGTTTGTACTTATTTCTAGTACATGTTTTAATTGTTTTATAGTTGTAGAATTGTAAACTACCCAGAATCACTTGGTTGAGTTGGGCAGCTATAGAAATCAAAGAAAGCAAAACCGAGCTGATGTCAGGCCCAAATACAAGAATGACATATGGCTATTATTCATTATTGTTTTACACCTATAGACAAAATATTGCCAGAGTGAAGACTCTACTAACTGCATCTACAATATACTCTGTGAATTATTAGGGAGGGAATGTCATCACCCTCTTTCTCTCGCACATAATATCTAGATTGAGTTCCCTATTACTCCTCTGGAATGCAATCCCTCCTTTCTGAGAATCTACTTCTTTGCCATATTCCATCATAATCTCCTGCTATTACTGCCCACACTAAATACAGATTACAGGTTAGCAGAGTTGGAAGGGACCTACCAGTCCAACCCCCCCCCCCCACCCAAGCAGGAGACCCTACACCATTTCTGACAGATGGCAGTCCAGCCTCCTCTTGAAAGTCTCAAGTGATGAAGCTTCCACAACTTCTGAAGGCAAGCCATTCCACTGGTTGACTGCTCTCACTGTCGGAAAATTTATCCTTATTTCTGGATAGAATCTCTCCTTGTTCAGTTTCCATCCATTATTCCTTGTCTGGCCTTCAGGTGCTTTGGAAAATAGCTTGACCCCCTCCTCTCTGTGGCAGCCCCTCAAATATTGGAAACACCGCTACCATGTCTCCCCTGGTCCTTCTCTTCACTAGACTAGCCATGCCCAGTTCCTGCAACTGTTCATTGTATGTTTTAGCCTCCAGTCCCCTAATCATCTTGGTTGCTCTTCTCTATTTCTAGAGTCTCAACTTCTTTTTTATAGTGTCGTGACCAAAACTGAATGCAATATTCTAGGTATGGTCTTACTAAGTTTTTATAGAGTGATATTAGTACTGGACTTGATCTTGATTGTATCCCTCTGTTAATGCAATTTAGGATTACATTGGCTTTTTTGGCTGCCGCCACACACTGTTGTCTCATATTTAATTGGTTGTCCACTAAGACTCCAAGATTCCTCTCACAGTTACAGCTATTAAGCCTGGTTTCACCCAGTCTATATGTGTACTTTTGGTTTTTCTTGCCTAAGTGTAAGATTATACTTTTCTCTACATTGAATTTCATTTTGTTAGATAGTTGGTTAGTAGGCAAAAAAGAGAGGTATATAGACTTTGCTTCTGACACTGCACTGCTTCTTTCTTCACAACTCTAGTATGAGGGAATAAGGGAGAGAAAGGCATGATCCCCAAGACTAAGATACCTTGTGAGATATAGCTAGAAATTATGTTTGCACACTGTGTAACACGAGACAACAATTGTAACATCATGGTTTCTTAAGCCACCACTGTGATCTTTACTCATGCGTAAACTTACCAAGTGATATGATTTAATTAAAGAAAGGAAGCCAGGCAGCCATATAATGCGTCTGAATGAGAGTAGTGTTAAGTTTTGCAATATGAGATCCATCCATTCCCATAGATGCTCTAGGATGCTGCATAAAGCACAATGCATGGATATAATATTGCCATTCTGCAAAACTGCTGCATCAGCAATCAGAATATTTTGCCTTCTAGGTTAAGCTTCATGCCTGTGTCATTTGATTATATTTAATCTACTGCTGTAAATAAAATTGAATGCATTATATCTCCATAATAAGCATTCTCCAACTTCTGTTCTCTCTTAGAAATGTAAGTTTCACATTTCCGATTCATTGAAAAGATATTTATTATTTCTGAATGCATTTATTTCCAGAGACAAAGCCCAAGAACATTATTAAATATTCAGATTATTCCAGAACATAAGAGAAAATAAGTAGAGTTGACAAGCATGTTTGAACAATGCCTGTCAAAGATCATGAATAAAATTGTGAGCTTTTTGAAATTAAATATCTTTCCTGACAGAAGACCTGCTCTGAAACATAACAC
This sequence comes from Pantherophis guttatus, assembly GCF_059756535.1. Lineage (NCBI taxonomy): Eukaryota > Metazoa > Chordata > Lepidosauria > Squamata > Colubridae > Pantherophis > Pantherophis guttatus. Next base: position 88,700,674 of record NC_142063.1, on the reverse strand, counting down.
AATGTATTTATCTACTCCAGATGAAGTGGATTCCCAACCAGAATAAAAAATGTGGTTGTGCTGGATGAGAAAATGAATCTTAAGGTTCAAGTAAATTGATGAAAACATTGACCCAATCTGGAGTTGCTATGCTAAATTCCATATTGGGGATAATTGGGAAAGGAATCCAAGAAGTGGAAACTATGAATATTATAGTTTATCAGGTAGGGATAACTTTTCACAGTATCTGATGAATAAGTAATCTCATATTTGTATTATCCTCAAATAATCCAGGTGGGTCTACCCTTGAGAGTGATTCAAATTCTGCAATCAAGAAGTCTTGAATGCTTCAATTTTATTATTTAGTAAAGAATTTTATTTCTCCTTCCCTAATTATTCATTATCTGAATCATCCTCAAAATGGAAGCAGCCATTCAAAATATCCCAGGCAAATCAGGACTAAATTAATTTATGAAATCCGTACTGTCCTATGGGTCTATCCTGTTTCTCCTACACACAAGTCGTAGGGTACCATCACATTTTTGAACTTTCAATTTCCAAACATTAGGGTTACTCAAAAGTTGTGACATGCTTTGGGGATTGTAAAGATATTTTGGTTTCGTTAACATAATTTAGATGTGGTTGGTAAGTAACTACATGAATATCATAACTTTTTAACATTTTGTTTGTTTCATTGTTTCCTAAAGATCAGTCAGTTGTGAGGCGGGGGGAGATCAGTTGCAAAGAAATGCCTGGATAACCTTGAAAAAGGTATGTAAGACCAGTTAAGGCAATGACAACTCAGTCTTAGGAAAGGATAAGAATTGAGAAAGAAGATCAAACTATTCCTGTCTTGAATCAGTTTTGTATAAAATAGAGTAGAGAATATGCTGGCTGGGGAATTTGAGTGTTCAAGTCCATACATCTTAAAGTTGCAAAGGTTGAGAAACACCCCCCCCCCATAGCAATAAAGCAGCATTCCTATATTTATTTATTATTCCTCTGTATCAGGGGTGTCAAACTCAAGGCCCGCGGGCCAGATCTGGCCCACAGAGTGCTTAGATGTGGCCCACAGAGCGCTTAGATCTGGCCCACAGGGCCACCCTGGAAACAGCAAAGGACCAGCCCACAGTGCCTCTGCCAGTGAAAACGGAGCTTGGGCGGGCTGCGGGCGGCCCTCCCAAGCTCCATTTTCATTGGCAGAGGGTTGCAGGAGGCCATCACAGTCAAAAATGGAGCTCAGGAGCCTGATTTTGCTAGCAGAGCACTTGGGCCACCACAGGTATCCCCAAGATGAGTGATGTCGAGCTGGCCATGCCCACCGTGACCATGCCCACCCCGGCCCCCTGAGGTCAAACACAACCCTGATGCGGCCCTCAATGAAATCAAGTTTGACACCCCTGCTCTGTATTATAAAAATAATAAAGAATTCAAAGCAGCAAACAGTAATTCTTAGATATCTTCACTACTTTGACTTGTTTATAAAAATAATATATCTTTCTTAACCTTGCTCTAACCCAAAGGGCTGGCAACATTTTCAGCATGATGCCCACCTGTGAATTAGGAGTGCCCTTCCAATATTTGGAGTGTTTTTTCATTGAAAACTGAAATTGCTTTCATTCACTAAGATCTTCTCCTAGATTGTGTTACACTTTTCTAATAGTTATTTGTTTTTAAATGGTTGGCAGATTACACACCCATATCCATATCTATATAATATAATATACTTGTGTTTTTATTTATACGTATTATAATTATTGAAAAATACTTTGATATTTTTGAAAATTAAACATGAACTAAAATTGCTTTAAGTAAAATTGAAGTTGAATTGAAAATTTTAACAAGCAACCTGTGATTAAATCAAGCTGGTTTAGATAGAAGCAAGAGAACATATATTCTTGTATCCAAATTTTAGGCTTCAAACTGAGATGGTATTGTGCCATAGGCAGTTAATTTACTTTTTCACTGCCTGAAATTCTCTATTTATTACCAAAAGATATGAATTTCTGGCTGAAGGAAATGTAGCAGCTATCCTTTGATGGTATATCATGAGAGAAACATATCTGCCAATTAGCAGCTATGCTTGCTCCAAGTATACAGTATTAAATAGCCCAGGCATTTTTCTCTGACTAAGTGAAGGCAAAGGTGAAATTTCTACATGCTTGTCTTGACAACTTTAAGGTGTTTTCTGGGATTTTTTAATGTTTACTCCTAAATCTCATCCAAAGCCTTAGCATTTCCAAGTTGTTTCCCATTCAAGTACTAACCACATCTGACCCTAGATTTTCAAATTAAATCATAACAGGTCAACCCCCCTGCTGCTTGCAAGCATCATATCATAGAATGGTATCTAAATTTTTCAACTTAATTGTCCCTATCAGCATGGCCATCTTGATTGAAGAAGATAGATAGATAGATAGATAGATAGATAGATAGATAGATAGATAGATAGATAGATAGATAGATAGATGAAATAGAAACAGAGACAGAGAGGCAGACAGACAGACAGATAGACAGATATTCTGGCTTCTGATCAGTAGGTTTGCCCACTTTTCAATAATTAGGAAATTTGGAATAATTAATTCCAATAGTGGATCTTGATCAACTGATTTCAGTTTTTAGCTGCTTCTATTCATTTGGTTATCCCTTCCCCAATTGCCATTCCCAGTGTCATTGTGCATCTGCATATTGGTAAAACACTGAAGACAGCAATTAAAATATGATCATAGATATGATGGCAAAAAAGGTATTATTTTGCAGAACTCTATAGAGTGTGCATGTGTATTCTGAAACATTGATAAAAATCTTACAAAATCATATGTTTAATTGTATTAAGGTTTATTGCTTCATCACATGTTTCAATATTTATATAATTGTGACTTATTGTTTGCTTTTCCATGTTAAGGATTATTATAGATATTCAGATTTGAATTAAATAATGTGAATGCTGCTGTGCAAAACATGTATCCTAGTGTTGAGCTTCATATTTGAAACTAGCAAAATTGGAATAAAGAAGTATTTTACAACAACCAATTCCCTTTTGGAAGAAACATGAGGGAATTCTGAGCTCAAAATCCAGAGGGGAGAAAAGAGTTGTTACAAGGAGTAATTTAGAGATATCTGTAGAACAAAGGCAAACAATAATACAAATCTATGAGAGATTTAATCTTCCTTGTTTTCTGCCATAGCTTTTGAACTCCTTTTCCTGTTAATTAAACTTTATTTTGTGGTTCTGAATAAGATTTTATCATCTGTCTTGTAATTTACCTCATCCTATATTATTAACAAAAAGAGAAATAAATAACCCCCTGTCCTATCTCAGAAGTTTGGTCTGCAGTAGAAGATTGATGAAAGAAGGATCATGTGGTGCAACTAAAAGCCAGATGTAGATATGGAACATGTTCCTCAAATACTTGTCTGAATTTAAACAGAAATTTATAACTGCTAAATGAGTAAGACCCATTCTTATGTAGATCCATGTAGCCAAGGACAACATTTACCGTTCAACTTCTCATTCATTCAGAATTTCTATTTTTCATCAGGGTTTGTTTGTTGGTTTGTTTGTTTGTTTGTTTGTTTGTTTGTCAAACATGTACAAGATAGCAGGTATGAATATGAACATGGACATGAATGAAGGAAATGAATACAAATAAATGTGGACAGTAGGACAGGGATGGTAGGCATACTGTTGGGCTTATGCATACCCCTTTATGGACCTCTTAGGAATGGGGTGAGGTCCACGGTAGACAGTTTAAGGTTGGAAGCTGTAAGAGTTTGAGGATGTAACAATGGAGTCAGGTAGAGTATTCCAGGCATTGACCACTCTGTTGCTGAAGTCGTATTTCCTGCAATCGAGTTTGGAACGGTTTACCTTGAGTTTGTATCAATTGGTTGCCCATGTATTATTGAGGTTGAAGCTGAAGAAATCATTGACAGGTATGATGTTGTAGCAGACAATTTTGTGTACTATGCTTAGATCAGACTGCAGGCGGCGCAGTTCCAGATTGTCCAAGCCCAAAATTTCAAGCCTGGTGGCATAAGGAATTCTATTGTGAGTAGAGGAATGGAGTACTCTTCTTGTGAAATATCTCTGGACCCGCTCAATTGTATTAATGTCTGATATACAGTGTAGGCAGACGAGCTGTATTTGAGAATTGGTCTGACAAAGGTTTTGTATGCTTTAGTTAGCAATACAATGTTACTGGAGAAGAAGCTTCGCAAAATTAGATTAACAAATGTTAATGCCTTTTTAGAGTCCTTTTATAATCTCCTTTCAGACCTCTTGACCTTTTTCATTTTTAAATCCAATAGATTCTATGGAATATTCTCTAAAATACTACTGATGACTACCTTAAACAAAATGAATTTATTTTGTTTTAGGGATACTGATCTTCAATTTGTGTTATGTATGCATGTCCACTCTCACAATACACATTGTAATTCATTATTCCTCTATTAATACTTACTATTTTGTATTTAATAAAAAATAACTTCACATTTAATTAAGCATCTAATTATGCATATTAAGCATCTTAATTAATGATTTAATGCTTAATTAATTAATTAATGCTTAATTAATGCTTTAATTAAGCATCTAATTATGCAAGTAATACTAAAATATTAATACTTACTAAAACTTTGCATTAATACTTACTAAAACTTTGCATATAAATTTTGCATTTCTAAAAAAACTTTGCCTTTAATTATGTATCTAACATATGAAATAATTAATATACAGATCAATATAAATTTTACACTCTGATATCTATAAGACCCAAATCAATAATAGACCATTACTCATAGTCTCATTTAGAACCCCATCAAACTGTAAATTACTAAAGATTATACTAAATCAATTTAGGCAGGAAAGGTAGCATTAACAGGATCAGTTATTTTATTTATTTATGTATTTATTTATTGGTTCGATTTATATGCCACCCTTCTCCGGAGACTCAGGGTGGTTTACAATGTGTTAAGCAATAGCCTTCATACTTTTGTATATACCTGCTTAGTAGGGCTTTCGGCACCCCCTAAGCAGTATTCTTTTTTATACAAAGTCAGCTTATTGCCCCCACAATCTGGGTCCTCATTTTACCTACCTCGAAAGGATGGAAGGCTGAGTCAACCTTGAGCCAGGTGAGATTTGAACTTGCAGTAATTGCAGGCAGATGGTGCTACTTTAACAGCACTTAGTCAGCTGCACCACCAAAGACTGGCTGGATTAGACAATAAAATGGCTTTGTATTGCTCCTACTTTTCGATCACATTTAATTTTTTCAAAATCTGCTTTCTTTGTTATTAACTCAGCTGACTTATTCTTAGAGAGATGGTAATTCCATGCAGCTCACCTAGAGGCAAATTTTATGTTTAGCTGTAAAAAATAATCTGAAAGATAGATACAGAGGTGGGAACTACTTTCAGGTAGATGATAGATAGATAGATAGATAGATAGATAGATAGATAGATAGATAGATAGATAGATAGATAGATAGATAGATGGTAGGTAGGTAGTAAATGATAGATAAATAGATAGATAATAGATAGATAGATAGATAGATAGATAGATAGATAGATAGATAGATAGATAGATGATGGATGGATGGATGGATGGATGGATGGATGGATGGATGGATAGGGACAGACAGACAGGCAGACAAACGGACGCAATAATATGTGAACTTCTAGCCAATTTTGGTTTTTATGACCATCTTCTCTCTTTAAATATGAATGATTGCCATTCATCTACTTTACAAAATTACAGTGAAACCATGAATACTAGTTGTTGTTGGTTTTTTATTATTATTATTATTATTATTATTATTATTATTATTATTATTATTATGAAGAAGTTGATAATCTATTTTAGTGGTACTGGTTCCTCTACTCCCATGAAATTGTCTTTTTACTACCACTCTTCCTTGGTCTTTATGTATTCCTCATCAGTTTTTATGAGTTACTATTCTATGCCAGAGACTGAAGCAAGTAAAATGTCAATTTCATTGAGTTCAGCTAATTTTTGCTATAAATTACCAAACCGTGTTTTATTCAGCCAGACTTTCATTAGGCTCTTTGCCAGCTTGAACAAAGCCCTTGACCTTTTGTAGATTTTTCACAGTCTAGCAAAGATGGCTTCTAATTCACTCTTTTCCCACAGATATAATTTCCTGATGTTGGTGTATAACTAAAAAAAAAAAGTAAAATGTCATTGAGCCTTTGCAAATAATAAAATATACCTTCATCTGCAGTTTCCTTTATCTGTCAAGTTCACTTCTATGTCAAGAGCTTTAACAATAACATATGGTACATATTTTTTTCACAACTTGATTTGAGTATTTAGTTTTCAGTCTTCTGAAAATGGTTGACACAAGGAAGCAATGCTGAGACCATGGATAACAGTTCATCAAGTTTACTGCCTGGTTTCAAAAGATCAGAAATATGATTTAATTCATTATAGCAAGTGACATAGCTAAAGTTATACTTAATATTATCATTAGCATCAAGTGCCCTTTTTAATATTTGCTTGTATTAAGTTTCAGTCTCCTTTCTCCTAATCTTTAACCTCTTACTATTTTGGTAATGGTAATGGGATAGTTATAGAAAACAGAGTCACCTGTTAGAAAACCTGATAATATCAAGCTGTCCATCATGCTGTCATGACCCAAATAGTTACAAGTAAAAACAACAAAAAATCCTCAAAGGGCACTTAATGGACCACTGCGTCTTTTTCTGCTGTCTGTTTTCTATGTTTCCTGCTACAGAGGATCACTGAGCCATGGTGGCACAGTAGTGCTGCCTGCAATTTGGCTGTTCAAATCTTACCAGGCTCAAGGCTGACTCAATTTTCCATCCTTCTGAGGTGGGTAAAATGAGGACCCAAATTGTTGGCGGCAATATGCTGACTCTGTAAACCACTTAGAGAGGGCTGTAAAGCATTGTAAAGCGGTATATAAGTCTAAGTGCTATTACTATTGCTATCATAACCACTTTATCCCCTGGTGGAGGAGGAGGAGGAAGAGTAGGAGGAGGAGAAAGGGGAGCTCAATCAGGGAAACCTAATCAGGGGGAACAAATAAACAAAAGCTTAATTAATATGTTTACTTTACCTATATAGCTTCACTCATGTACAAGCTATAACATAGGATCAAAGCAATAATGGCAGCAGAACACTAACTCAAGGGAAGGTTTCCACATGGCAAATGTCTAGTGAGCAAAAGTGAATGATAAACCAAACCAACAGAATCTGGTTCCATAGTTTATGGATCTAAAATAAATAATGACTTATTCAAAGAACTCTACGAATGAAGACATGACTGCTTTGCATGAAATGTAAATTCAGTTACAGTCATATGTGCTCTAGATGCATTTAGTAAACAACAGATGGAGAGTCATATTTTAACTTGAAATAATACAATATAAAACATCTATGTTTTATATTAAATGTGGAACTTGTGAGACACAATTCCCTTAATTTAGCATTTTTGTATCCTTCCATTGCTTGAAGACAGAACCATACATCCTGAGACCCTCATGATCCATGTAGTTTCCAAAAGTCTTGGATGTCACTTCTAGACATCTTCTTACACACAAAGGGAGTTAATTTTAAATAAGTGGGCAATAATCATATTAATTCAATTTAATTTAAATTAAGTTTAAGTATAAATTAATGTCTTATGGAGGCTGTGCCTGCTGTTGCTATCATTATTCTTTTAATTCTGCCCATTTTGTCCTGGCTTTGCTTACTTTTCCAGTTTTATTACCAACATGGTACTAAAAACTATTTGGTCTTAAAAAAATTTTAAAAAACAAAAAACCCAAAACCAACAGTTTCCCCCCTCCCATCTTTGCTTTAAGGGGCTTGAGGAATACGAATCACAGCTCACAAATTATAAAATCAGTCAAGCTAAGATATATCATAGTTTCCAAATGAAGTTAATTGCCAAGTGATTATTTAAATCCATGTTTTATTGATCCAGGTATGATAATGGTGTGGGTTTGATAGATGCTATGATACAGAGACAAAACCCTTCTGTCAATGGAAATATCAAAAAAGTTCTGTCCAAATGAAAAAAGCAACAATTGTTGGCTTGAGCTGACAATTTTTATCATTAACTTTATATTAATGAATAAAGGGTATTTTAGGAATAATGATGATGTGGCAGTACCAGATGATAGTAGAATAGAAAGTAAAGAATTGGAAAAAAATTGCAAAATAATTTTCAAGAATTAAAAATTGAAACTGAAAGATTATGGCATAAATGTTGTGACCAAGGCCCAAGTAGTGATTACCAAACACAATTCAGTCCTGAACAAACTTATTTTATTAAAACAAACTCTTCGGCCTTATCACCAACCTTTGATGTCTTTGGCAACCTGCCAAAGGCTTTTCTTGGCAAAAACCCCACAAAGTTCAAGAGACACTGACAAGAAGCACTGGAATCAACATTGCTTTTCTACAAAGAACCCAACGGCTCATTGCTGCTTTTTTAAGTCTTATAGGAGTGGCCAATCATCTTCTGGCCTTACTCCTGAGTCATCCTTTTTGCTTCAACTGCTCTTGCTTTCTGGCAGCTCTTCACATATGTGCACTAGGAACAGGTTCCTCCTGTTCCTCTGCCTCTCTGCTATCTGCCTCTAGAGGCTCCATATTCCGTCCATTGCTCCCAGATGGCCCTGGCCCCATCTCTGCCTCTGACGCAGAGTCCTCATCTGGGCCTTCCTCTGACTCCAGGACTGGCCCATTGTCCTCCACAGCCTCCTCACTGTCTAACTCCGCTGCCAGGTCTGCAGGGTGCTGGTGGACCACAACAATAAACTGGCTATATTAATTTCAGGGTTTATCAGCACCTGGGGTGCCGTACCCAAAAATCTTGGAAGTCACTTTAAAAAAATCTGTGCATTGATAAAAATTTTATCTGTCAACTACAAAAGGCCATAGTGCTTGGATTCACATCAAAACATTGCAACATCCTAGATTCTTGGGAAGAACTCAATACATATGAGGCCTATACCTGCTAAAGAACTGGCAGCTGTGATTTCGTCTTTTTGTATACATATAATAATAAATAATTCTTATTTTTTAAAATATAAAATGCTTGATGAAATTGGCAAAATAAGAAACTAACAATTCTCTTGAATTGAGTTTGATTTTAGATGGACCTTTGTTTGACTCATGGACCTTTCCATGCAGTTTTCTTGGCATTAATATGGATGTGATTTGACAGTGTCGAAAAATTATATATATGAATCATTCTCAATCTTAAAATAATGGACCACTCAAGAATGAAAAATCATTTTTCATAGCTGTACATAAAGCTATTAATCTGTCTGGTAATTTTGTGCTGTGAAGCAAATTCTCTTCTACCATCTACTTGAGCTTTATTATGCTTGTTGGTATAGCAATATCTTGCTCTTTGGTCAACCTCAGAGTACAAAGTTTGCAAACAGGACACTGGGTAGCACTCAGTGTTGTTGCATGTTCACTCATTTGTCTTAGTTACTTGGGTAGAAAACATCTGTTTATCTATCCACCCTCCTTTTAAGTATACAAAGTTTGTTTTGCTGTAGTACTGTCATTTGTCCATGACTCAATTGTATGAGCCTAAGGGCTGCAACTAAGTTAAACCATATGATAAAGATCTGATTACTTGTATATTTACACCATTTCATTCTAGGATAATGTAGGAATTACTAAAGCAATTAGTTCTCACTATATAATTCTGTGATTGTCCATGCTAGGAATTGCATGCAATTGACTCACAGCAAATAATAATACAGTGATATAATCTCTACAAGTACTATATTGTTTTGATGTAAAACATTTCTCAAAGGATTAAAAAAAGTACTTTATTTGCACATTTTATCTTTATTTCTCTTGATAATTTGCCAGCTTTGATTTAGCTTTCTTTGAACTTCTGATATGCTGCATCTAGCTAATCCTTTGTAAATATGTGCAGGCATCTCCACTTATTTATCAGAATTCTTATTTTAATAGATGAGGAGTACTATTACTATATAAGTGAGCAATATAGTAGAAGTTTTTTTTTAAAAAAAACTTTATTTATGTGTCAAAGGACATCAATATTATATAATGGAGAACCACAAATTAATACCCAATAGAACAAATAAACATCCTCCATTTTGTTTCCTGGCCTTCTTGATGCACTTAGTTTTAGGGTCTGAAAATAGATTGTTGATGAAGTTGTTGCTAACAGCCTTTCATTTTAGAACATTCCAATGGTCTATAATCAGTGATGGGCTGCTGCCAGTTCAGACCGGTTTGGGAGAACTGGTAGTTCCAACCAGTGGCTGGGACTGCCCACCCGTCTTGGCACTATCACGTCCTATATAATTGCTGGTTTTTCAATGCAGTGCACATGCGTGGAAGGTGCATGCACTCACATTTTTGAGCCCGGGCAAACCGATTGTTACAGTATGTGACGCCCATCTCTGTCCATAATTTATATAAAAATGATTAGTATATAACCCACCTGTAATCAGATGAGAGAAAAGATTGCTGGCAAAAGCAGGAAACTGAAGTGCTACTGTATGTTTTTCTTTTAAATATATGAACGGTTGCAGTTTGAAAAGGTTGAGCTATAGTCTAGCCAAGAGAATGAATGAGAACTTAAGTGACAATCAAGATATGGAAATAAAAGGCCAAAATTACTTTGTGGCAGCTCTTTTCATGATAACAAAATCTCACCATAATAGCACAGTTCCACTGCTGGGGTCTAGGTTTGGGAGATTCGGATGTGTTGTGCTGCTATTTGCAGTGGTATTTGTTGACTTGTATTTATAATTCACTCCAATCCATTATTTTAAATATTCTTCAAATACTGCTGAAATATTGCTATGTTTCATGAACATATGTTTAGTCTTTTTTTTTTAAGAATCTGGAAGAATTTACCTGAAAAAAAGATGTATCAATGTACAAAAAGATGTACAGATGCCCTTTTCACAAATTCAGAACAGTTCATTTCAATATATAAACTATGGAAGCCTAGCTCCACTCCAATGACATTCATGTAAAGACCTTGATCAATTTCCACTGCATGTGAATTTGGTACGAAAAGCTTTTGCATGCATAGCTACATATGTGGAGCTTCCCATGAGATCCAGAACTAAATCCTTTGTTGTTAGTTGCAAAGTCGTGTCCGACCCATTGCGACCCCATGGACAACATTCCACCAGACCTTCCTGTCCTCTACCATCCTCTGGAGCACATGCCTACTGCTTCACTGACTCCATCCAGCCACCTCATTCTCTGTCGTCTCCTTCTTCTTTTGCCCTCAATCTTCCTCAGCATTAGGCTCTTCTCCATTGTCCTTCCTTCTCATTAGGTGGCCAAAGTATTTGAGTTTCATCTTCAGGATCTGGCCTTCTAAAGAGCAGTCAGGGTTGATCTCCTCTAGGACTGACCAGTTTGATCGCCTTGCAGTCCAAGGGACTTGCAGGAGTCTTCTCCAGCACCAAAGGCCTCAATTCTTTGGCGCTCAGCCTTTCTTATGGTCTAACTTTCACATCCATACATTGCAACTGGGAAATAAATCCTAGGGATACAAAAATCAGCTGTATATAGAAATATGTTTTAAACCAGGACAGTTGTGAGTCATGTTTTTTTTAAAAAAAAAACTTTTCCAAATTACAAATTTAATAGCTGGTTAGAGAAGATGTTATAATAATTTCTCAGATAGATGGAGTGTGCTGATTTAAAACAAAAGTAAATAGGAGACCATCAGAGGCAGTTGAATAAGACCTTGTAGCTCAAGTGCATTAATCTATGTGCTTTAGCTATTTAACCTCTTCCTGAAAGATTCAATCTCACAGCAATTCCCATGATCCTGAGATAAGCAGGGTTTTTGTCTACTTTTCACTAGCAGTAAACTAATGTTTCCAGGCTTTTAAAACAAGGAAGGGTGAAAAATGGACCAAATTGCAACATTAAGTGAATAATTTTTAATGCATTGGCATCTGGCCTGCACTAATAGAGGCATCTATTATTGGATGGCCATTGCCACACTAAAAGGGGCTTCCATGGGTGGATGAACCCTCAGAGATTAAATATAACAGATAGAGTTTTTAGATTACCTCACATGTGTTGAGAGTAGCATAATTTATTGAAGGAGAAATAGTATTCATGAAAGTAAAAATCTAACTTGAGCAAGGAGCAATGGAGATTTACACCTTTAACAGGAAAAAAAAGTTTTATTTAAGGAAATACATGATAGAGTTCATTAAAGCTTATTCTAGGTAAATACTATGAGATGCAGAGAACTGGTTGCATGATTATTGCAGTCCCTGAGATCATCAAACTAATAGCAGCCAGAGTGACAGACCCAAGGGAACCTGTGGTAAATCCTTAACTGTGTACACTGTCCCTTGAGGGCCATAAATTGTGAGATAGCAACAGCAATAACATTTAGGCTTATATAATGCACCATAGCACTTTACAGCACTTTCTGGGCTGTTTACAATGTCAGCATGTTTTCCCCAAGAATCCGTACCATCCTCATTTAAGGATGGAAGGTTGAATCAACCTTGAACCCCATCAGATTCAAACTCCAGGCTGTGGGCAGAGTTTGCCTGCAATACTGTGCTTTAACCACTGCACCTACTGGCCTCCTCAAGATGCTGAAGAGTCTATGACATTAAAGTTGATACCTCAAAAGCATAATTTTCAAAGGTTTTGCTCCAAATCTTAGTCCACCAAATTAAAATTAAAGAATATAATTTCTTGCATGATCTACACACAAGACATGGACATTCAAAGTTATGCTTATTCATACTGTCTATCTATTTTCTGTACAGTATATTTTATTATTGCATACTGTAGTTTCAACTTCAGCAGTCAGAGGTTACCCTTTTTAAAATAAGCCAAATCAATAAATCAATAAATAAACACCCAAGGGCCACAGGGCATATTTAGAAGAAATACAGCTGGCATTTTCAGATTTTATATTCAACCCACCAAGGATTATTTTGCTTTACTTCTTCATTCTCTAAACATTGTCACAAATTGAACTGCTAAATTTTGACAACCTAACTTTGGCAGGTCTGTAGGTTTTCTGACTGTGTTTAATAAGCAGCTAGTGCTTCAAAGTTTCCTCAGTACATTTTATGGACATTGCAACTTGATGTCTGTGGAGTTGTTATATTATTGCTTTGATTTAAAGTCTCTTTTTAACCAGGCTATTTCCTGGGAAGATTCCCTCCACTTCTTCCTCATTTGTCACTAAACATTGGACTTTCCTACCAAAGGCAACATTATTTCAGAAAGGTCACAGAAGAACTGCCATGTGCCCAAATTGATAGATGGCTGCATTGAATCAAGACAAAACCTTAAGAACAAGGTGCAAAATTAATTTCTGGTGCACGAAGGGTTTTTTTTTTCCCCTTACCTGTTCGTAATACTAGGAAGTCAGGGATCATTTGTAGGCCATGTTTAAAATGTCTACTAAAGCCCCAGAATAAAACAATTACTCAATTGTCATGCATTTCTTTGTTCCTGTAGGATTTTATAACCAAAGCATTAACTATTATTTGAAGTTTCTTATCTTTAAAACCAGACTAATAATGCAGTTCTCTGTAAACAGTTACGAAGTTTTGTTTTTATGTTCATTTATTGAATGCTAAAAAGATCATCTCAAGTGTTGTTAGATCAATCTAAGAGGCGATCTTTTCCCCCTGTCAAAGCTTCTAATTTCTTTTTGATAATTTGCTAAAACCTTTTAAATCTTGATCACCTCAGGGCCAAAATACATGGAGCCTTATTTCTGTTCACTTCCCCAATTATTAAAAATAAAATAAAATGAGGCATTAATAATTGAAGCTAGGCCTTTTCAATTGTGGAAAGAGATTCCCATAAGGTCTGTCTCCCACATTGAATCTAGTTTTCTAGAAATAATTGCTTTGTGGTAAATTTAATATGTTGTATATGAAAGTCAATAAAAATATTGTAATGATGTTACTGATATTAAAGCTATAATATATAATATAGCTTTATAAAATATAAAATAAAACAAAGTACTTCTTTCTTAATTTTCTCCTTACAATAGTCCAGCAGACATGATATATGCTATCTCTCAAACTATGGCAATGTGGCACCAATAAGCATCAGGGCGCTTAAGATGTACTGCATACAATTTGGCAGACCTTAAAAGATTCTAATGTTCTCATATGCGATTTCTCAAGACTCTCAAAATTTTGCAAAATGTTCACATGTTTGTGTAATATTAGAGAAGTTTTTAACATTTTTCCATGAGATCTCATAAGGTCTTGGAGGTACTTATTACAGGATTTTCAACTTGGATTTAGGAAATCTCATGGGAATTCTAGCCATTTTTGGTTTAATGGTCTCCTGAAAATGTATCATGATGATATAAACAAAGATTGTATACATGCACACATATCTGCATATACGGATAAACATATGTACCTACACATACACACATATCTACATCTTCACTGCATAGAAAAATGTACCCTCTCAAACAACCATTCCTACCAGCTCTAGATCTCTAGATCTCATTTTACTTTATCTTTGCATTTTATTTCAACCTACTTGCAAAGTGCTCTTGTGATAACTGTGCATTTTATAATTTTATAAAATGTAAATGTCTTGTGTTGGAATCACTCATTCTCCATTTTCCATATAAATTTGCCTAAAAATTAGCATTGATTTCAGAAGTTGTACTTTGCAATACCGCCTATATGGTGTAGTGACTTTTTTTTTTTTTCGTGAAATGTATCAGACCTTTTGATCTACCTGAGATGATCTTTCAATGTTAAATGTTGCTGGAATAGTATTGGGGGTTTTCTTTTATGGTGCAATGTCATGCATAATTATTTAGAATAAAGATCTCAGATAAATAAGCATATGATTGCAGCCTCAGTTGATCTACTGATGCACTTGAATCTATTATAGAGCTTTTATCCATGTTTTATTAAAAAGAAATATTTTTTTCAATAGGAACTGGGCTACATTGTATAACACTCAGAAGAAAGTAGATGTAAGTCAGGGGTGGGTTCTACTTACCTTTACTATCAGTTCACAACGGGATCACGCATGCTCTCTCGGTTCGCTCGCATGTATGCCTTGCTTCTGTGCATGCACAGAAGCTTCTGTGCATGCACAGATCGCTGATGATGACATCCGGGGCAGTGGGCGGGGCCTCCCGCTGGTTTTACTACCAGTTCTTGCGAACCGGTCTAAACCAGGGGCAACTCACCACTGATGTAAGTAATAGAAAGGTGGGATATAAATCTATCTAGACCCATAAACAGAAATATTTCTTGATACATCC
This sequence comes from Pantherophis guttatus, assembly GCF_059756535.1. Classification (NCBI taxonomy): domain Eukaryota; kingdom Metazoa; phylum Chordata; class Lepidosauria; order Squamata; family Colubridae; genus Pantherophis; species Pantherophis guttatus. The sequence goes on along the minus strand of NC_142063.1, from coordinate 88,685,393 downwards.
CTATTGTTTTATAAACCAGTTCTTATTTTATTTTCAGTAGCCAAGAATATTTACATCCGAGAGTAAGCCTTATCTCTTCTTGTTGAATGTGTACATTTTTTACTCCAATTATATCACAATATATTCAAATTAACAGCATAGAACATCTTTAATTACTGGGGCTCCATTAAGAATGGACCATTTAGAATATCATATTTAAGACTAGAAATATTTTCCTTTCAATTTTTCCCATAGTACAGTCTTCCACAACAGGTGTGCTTAATCAATATAGTGGCCAAGAACCGTATATCAGGGGCTTTATTGCCACTTAGTCTGACATTCTAATGAATAAGATTTAATAATCATCTAAACAGAAAACAAAGTATTCTGATTTATTATCAATTTAATCAGTTTAATATCCAGGACTTCATAATGGTATTAACTTTTCATTCAAATGTTGTCTACAAAATCTATCCAAAAATGCTAATATTAGAGAGTTCAGGGGTGGCCATAGGGGACTGGGCAAGAAGCCTATGGAAACAGATATGGTCATGCCATTGAAGTCCCACTTTTGTATATGCATGAAATATTAATAAAAGGGCAGGACTTCATTCTGGTTCTTCCCACCATACACAGATGTCCCTAAGAGAGGAACCTCTCATTTTAAAAGAACTATGATTTTTTTCCATGTAAATTTGGAAGGAGATTTTTTGTTGTTTAATCATTGGTTATTTTTTGTCAGGTCTCCAGGGTACACTTAAAATGGCTTTGGCAATTGGATGCAGTCCATGACTCACCAGGTGGCCATCCTCCGTACTTTGAATGATGCCATAAATTCAATGTGGCGATGGATTTTTTTTCTGCAATATTGTGAGTCACTCAGTGCATTACAAATAGCAATACACTTTACAAGCAGAAGGGATTGAAAAGAGCATTTCTGAACTCATCTTTCTAATATGCTTTTGCTTGCTAGGAAGATGGCAAGTGGTCTCCACAGAAATGTATGGCTGACATCTTGCCACAACAAAACAAGTTCCACCAATATGTTTGAAACACTGCCCAAATAGACCTGCCATTTTGGGTAGAAAAGCCATTCAGATTTACTGGCTTAAACTTAAATCTCCTTCTTTGGCACCCTTTCCAGAGCTGGCTGCATTACTTGTGAATCTGGGCTGGCTACTACTTCAGATTGAAGTTTTATAACATATGGCTACTGGTCATTAGCCATACTGGGCTGTGGTAAAATATTGTGCTCCTGTTTATAATTTCCTATCTAATTTAGAAAGAATTTAAGGAAACAAAGGAAGATCAAAAAGGATGTGGAATTAACGAATAAGGCTAAAAATAATAATGTTTTCTTGGACCTGCCGAGGAAATCAAAACAGGTCCAAATATTGCAACAGACCAATTTATTTTGTTGTGTTGACCATATAGCATTAGTTGGTTGACAAATATGTCAGGAAACAGTGATAATTAAGTACGTGAAATGGCTGTGTACCTTAACCTTAGTTTCTTCCATGCTTCTCTTTACAGCTGCAATAGGTTAGAAGTTGATACCACATTGTTTCAAGCTGAAAACAAAAGGGAAACTATGACTTCATGATGAAAGCAATTTGGAGATTTGGAGAAAGGCTGAAATTGCTTGTCTAATGATTCATGGGAATGCTGGCTCAAACGGAGTGACTTTCTGGCAGGTCGGCTGAGTTCTTACTGCACCTGCATCTTCAAATGAAGTCTCCAAGGGACGCTGAGCCCTAAAAACAGATGAGATTTATCTTTACCTCTCAGCAAGGTGCATCAAGCATTACTCATTTTACATTCTTTAGGGCAATTTCCTACCATTAGAGCTGGTTGGGCAAATATATCACAATACCCCTATGGGGTATTTTTATATTAGGAACATATTTCTCACAAGTGAGTTTGGTGATTTGGTGGAGATGCAAGCACGGAAAGGAGACTAAAGCACAGATGGGAAAGCAGGCTTGTTGCTGTCATTGAAAGTGGCCATAAAGAATGTATTCCTGTGCAGAGCAAATGCCATCCTTCCTGCAAAATACAAGGGTTTTATCAGGGAATTTCCAGGGAGAATAATGAACTTGTGCCCTCTCTCCTGTTCTCCAAACTCAGCCCTGAGTCACAAGAGAACCAAACAATCTTATGAGGCTGTGTGAAAGAAAGGAAGGAAGAAAGAAAGAACAAGATCTTTCAATCAGTTTGTGAATGGACTTTTGCTCTCATTTGTAACTGAAAGGGGGGAACAGATGGTGATAATACAACTAATTGTGACGGGAACGGTGTAAAACAGTCTTGCCAAGCTATTCTAAAGAAAGGAAGGTTATGTGCTCTGTTGCAATGAATTCAGGGGGAAAAAAGGTTCTCTACCCTGGCATGAATAGCTATAAACAAGGGAGATGGGCTGCTTTTTATGGAGCTCAGCAATGTTATAGCTCTCCTTAGCTTTTGGCTTTAGCTAATGGGGGAAAGAAGAAAGAAAACGAGAGCGGGGAGGGGAGGGGAGGAAGGGAGAGACAGAGAAGTTATGACCAACACAAGACCCCATACAGTCGCATGATCACAATTCAGCAATTGGCTCACATTTATGACTGTGATAGCATATTGAAGTCACCTGATTACAATTTGGCAAATCTTCCCAGTCAGCTTCCCATGAGTAAAATCAGTTGGGGAAGTCAGATTCACTTAATGACTATGTGATTTACTCAACAACCACATGATTCGCTTAATGGTCAATAGTGGTAAAATCAAATCAAATCTGATCATGTGATGACTCACTTAGTGACCACATTGTTTTCTGGTCCCAATGACGATCATCAGTCGGTGATTCCGCCGTGCCCTTAAAACCTTCCTTTTCCAGCAAGCCGGGCTGGCCTAATTTTTTAAGTGTTTTTAAGTGTTTTGTTTATTGTTTTTAATTAATGGGGCCAAATTTATATATGTATATTTTAACTGTATTTTAATATTTGTACTTGATGTTTTTACTTGGCTGTTCACCGCCCTGAATCCTCAGGGAGAAGGGCGGTATACAAATTCAAATAAATAAATAAATAAATAAATAAATAAATAAATAAATAAATAAATAAATAAATAAATAAATAAATAAATAAATAAATAAATAAATAAATAAATAAATAAATAAGTCAGTCAAGGACTACCTACAATGCCTTCCAGTTTCACATATGACATCCAAATACAAAAACATATTTCTTTTTTTTTATTGAAAAGTTTTAAAAAGTTTTACAGACATTTCCCCTTCCCCTCCCTCCCCCCCCCCACTTACCAGAGCAAAATACAGGGTATAACATTTGACAATCATAAGCTAACATAAGCTAATTATCTATAGCCTCCTATCCCCTCTTGAACTTTTAACTCCCCTTTTACTAAACTAAATTTAAATACTTTATAAAATCTCTTTGATCATTCATAAACTATTTGAAATTTTTTAGTCCAATATTTGCCTTGAATATAATCAATCCATCTTCTCCATTCTGACATATATTTCTCATTTGAATGGTTCTTTAGATATGCTGAAATTTTCACCATTTCTGCTAAATTTACTACTTTTAATGTTCATTCTTGAATAGTAGGTAAATCTTCCTTCTTCCAGTACTGCCCCACCAAGAGTCTTGCTGCAGTTATTAAGTTCTGAATCAAATTAGTCTCTATTGCCGTACAATCTGTAATTATACCCAACAAAAACAACTGTGGAGTAAACTTTATCCTTTTTTAAAAAATATTTTGAATAATCCACCATATTTTTATCCAAAATGCTTTAACTTTTTTACAAGTCCACCAAACATGAAAATAGGTAGCGTCAACACAATCACATCTCCAACATTTGGGTTGTAGGTTTGGGTACATACAAGCTAACTTTTTGGAATCCAAATGCCATCTATAAGACATTTTATAAAAATTTTCTCTCAGATTTTGAGCTTGTGTAAATTTTACATTTCTTACCCAGATCTTTTCCCATGTTTCCATCATTATTGGTTCCTCGAAATTTTGTGCCCATTTTATCATACAATCTTTAACTAACTCTGTCTCCGAGTCTATTTCTATCAATATATTATACAACCTTTTTATGTGCATTTGACTCTGGTCCCTAATCTGTTTTATCAAATTTTCTTCACTTTGTGTAATACCAATTTTCTGATCTTTTTTCCATCTATTCTGCAGCTGTACATACTGAAACCAGGTTTGAATTGCCCTTTCCTCTCTTAATACATTCAGAGGCTTTAACTGTAGTACATTTCTTTATGTAATCAGAAGTTCTTTATAAGTAATTACATCCTGTCTTTGTTCTATACTTATATTTTCTATCGCATGTCTGGGTACTACCCATATGGGTATCTTGCCATTCAATTTATATTGGTATTTTTTCCAAACATGCAAGAGGGCATTCCTTAATATGTGACTTTTAAAAGTCCTATCCACCTTCTTCTCATAAACTAAGTAGGCATGCCAACCATATAGCAAATCATACCATTCAATATTCAGTATTCTTTCATCTGTTAAATTAATCCAGTCACTAATTGCTGACAAAACAGCTGCTTCATAGTACAATTTTAGATTGGGCAATTTCAAACCTCCTCTTTCACATATATCCTGCATTATTTTTAATTTAACTCTCGGTCTCTTCCCTACCCAAACAAAGTTATTATGCCTTTCTGCCATTCCTCCAAATTTGCATCCTTTTTAAGTATTGGTATCATTTGAAAGAGAAATAGAAACTTGGGCAGAACATTCATTTTAACTACTGCTATTCTTCCCAACAAAGACAGTTGTAATTTTTTACATTTATCCATCTCTATCTGTATTTTATGCCATAACAATTCATAATTATACTTGTCACTGCGTTATTTTATTTACCAGCTGAGCTCATTATTTCTGGACTGTCAGACTCTCCGTAGCTTTGCCAACTTCTTATCAGTAAGCTACGTGTTTCCGTATCCACCCACATTCCTTCACACACTTTTTCCTTTGTTCTCTTGCCAGAGGTCCGGCTCAGATAGCCGGCAAGAATTACTTTCAAAAATGTAACAATTAACTTTTCTTAGTTAGTGAGGTGTTTTATTTTCTTTATAACAAATAAATGAGTTTTATTAGAAACCTTCCTCGCGTTTCTTTTCAGAATATTGCAACTTGGAATAAGCCTCGATTCATCTACTCTAAACCAGGGTAATTAGTCCCAGAGCCAAACATGGGATTAATAAATGCCCTGACATTCTGGTAGCAGAGGATGATTTGATTTATGGCTTTTTCCTTGTTTTTGTTACTTCTGATAAGAGCGCATAGGCAATTAGTTTTTAGCTACTGAGGTACGCTAATTATTTTGCTAAGAAGCCGAAACAGAAGAAGAAAAAAGGAAAAATGAAGCACAGAGCTTTATCCTCTTTGGAAGAAGAACAGGAGATAGTAACGCCCTCAAGATTCCAGCCTCTTGCTACGGCTACGCAATTGGAACAAGAAGGTGCCATGGGTGAAGAAGATCTGAAAATGCTTTCGGAAACACATCAAAGGACAGATATCAGAACAGCTGCTTTTGAAGATAATGAACTGCGACTGAGGTCGGTAGCTTTTTCTTTTCAATTTGCATGCTATGAATCTATTCTACCAGAGCCCACAGATTACGATGTGCTTGGTGCCAGGCCAAGAAAGTTTCCACAAACGGCAAAGCTTTTTCACCCCCACGCAGAGAGAGAAGTAATTCATTATTCTTCTCAAAGCCCTGAGCTCACCCAGCGTGAGATGGCCATCAAAGCCTATCGTGACCGTATAAAACTCTATGAACAGCAGCTATCCCAGGCAAAAATGGCTATATCTATGCTTGAGCAAGATATGGGAGATAACTTAAATTTTTCAAAAAGCGCCATATTGTCTTCTTGCTCAGAGCCAAAGACACTCCCCCTGGTGGATTCTGTGTCAGGCCAATTAAGACAGAGGGCACTGCATACGTCACATGAAAATCTCCCTGATCAAGTTACACATGTCTTAAATAACCACTCCTACTCAAAAGCATACAATGCCCCGTATGCAAAGCTGCCCGAAGCTAAAGGTGCAGCACCATCTGCTGGCAAAAGTAATTTACTACAGGAAGCTGAAATGCCACAAGTGTTTCCACAGGCCCAAACTCAAACACCCCTGGCGGTGTTGGTGTCCTTTTAGATGGAACACAGCAAAGGCAAATGATTGCATCTCCAGCAGGTCATGCCAATATTGCAGATCAAGCACAAATGGCAACTGGAATACAGCAGATTCCAGTGCATCAGCCACAGCAGCTACAAATGCCTGCATATGTGCCCGAGCCACAAGTGCAAATAGGGCCACCTCCTGGCCCACCTCCAATGGCACAACCAAGACCATTTTTAGGTCCACAACAGGCACAGCAAATACCACAGGCATTCCTGCCAGCACAGCCAGCATACCAAGTACAGGCTCCTCACCAGGCATTTTATGTCTCTCCACTAACTGGTGAGTCAAAACTAAAAATGTCAGGACATAATTACAAAGCCTGGGTCAGTGAGATTACACTATTGCTTCTTAGAGAAGGCAGTCACTGTATGGTATTTAACCCACCTGCTCAACCATGGGACTTTGCAATAAGAGATTTAGAGATAAGGGCTCGCACAACATTATTGATGTCCATGGATACTGAACTGCAGGTCACTTTTCCACCAAATACAACAGCCCGACAAATTTGGGCTGAATTGGAAAATTGCTACAGGCCTATCTCAATTGAATCTTCATGTTTACTCATGTCTCAACTCCACGGTTCGAGATTGAAACCTGGTGAACAAATTGGAGGACATTTGACCAAACTGAAAGGTCTGAGAACAGAATTGAGAGAAAGAGGCCATAACATTGAAGATATTCAAATGATCAGCATCATTATTAACTCTTTGAATTATGAATGGAAAGATGCTGTTACAAAAATTAACCAAGTCCCAATTGCTCAAAGCACAGTGGACAATGTTTGTAGACTTTTAATTGAAGAAGAGGCATTCATGTTGGCCACGCCACATTTGAGAGGACCACCCGCATCAAAAGCTCCAGCTAGGCGCCCCTTCCGAGGAAGGACCTACGCTCCAAGGATGCCAAGATGCTACACCTGTGATCGTGTGGGACATGCCACCCGGGATTGTCCCCAACGAGTTCCAGCTCCCGTCACGTACCAGCCCAGAGGAACAGATTCCAGAGGCAGAGGCAGAGGCAGAAGACAAGGTCATCGTGGTCCCCGGCGTGATCCACAAACTCCACTCGCCACATTGGCTTTAACCAATGATCCACAACCTCAACCAGAGTACGACAGACGACTCCTGTGGACTTTGGACAGTGGTGCAGCATTGCATGTTACCTACAGAAAGGAACTTTTCACAGAAATGCACGAGCCTGAACCAGAACTACGTGAACTTTATTCTTTCTCCAATCATCCTTGTCAGGTCAAAGGAAAAAGAACTGTTTATGTTGAAGAGCTCGATGCATTCATTCCTGATGTTTATTACATACCAACAGCAACCAGTAATTTGCTTAGTCAGAGTCACTTGTCTAGAACATTAAAGCTTCAGGTTCACGACCTTGAAAAAGCAAGTTACATAGTTAAAGATGGAGATATTGTTGCTGAAACCATATTAATTGGTGGTGTTTATTACTTAAAGCCAAAGCCTAAAACACAAACACAGGCAAATATGCAAACTCCAAAAAGGGAACGCACAGGCCCAGATAGAGATGCTCCAGAGAGAGATCCTGTTGCTATTCCTAAGGCTCCTAAAGCCAACAAAAAGAGAATTGGTAAACAGGTTGCTCAGAGCAAGCCTGAGGTTCCGCATAAAAATGTTAATGTTGAGAATTCACAAACTGGTAAACCTTTGCATTCCAGGTGTATCCACAAATGGCATAGAAGATTGGGGCATGCCAGTTTCCGTGTTCTTAGGAAGATGCCGGAGTTCGCAAAAGGTTTGGATCTAAAGGGGTGTAAGGTGTTTTTGGATTGTGCTGTATGCAAGAAGGCCAAATCCAAAGCAGCAGCCATTCCCAAACGCGCTACACGCCTGTCAACACACATTTTTGATTTGGTTCACATTGACATAGTTGGTCCATTCCCGCCATCATTTGGTGGTAGAAAATATTTTCTAACAATTGTTGATAATTACTCTAGATATGGATATGTATATCCTATGAAAGAAAAATCAGAGACTTTTCAGATCTTTAAAGACTTTGCAACCCTTGTTTCTACCCAACACCAAGTTCGCATCGCCAGAATCCAGAGTGATCGTGGTGCCGAGTTCATGTCTCAGCGTTTCCAGGACTGGATGCGTAAGAATGGAATTCTTCATCAGACTTCAGCCCCTGACACATCGGCTCACAACGGAGAAGTACTGCAAACCATGATGCGTTGTCTCCTAGAAGACGCCAACCTTGATATGATATACTGGGGTGAAGCTATCAAATATGCAAATTACATTGTCAACCGTACTTGGAGCAGTGTAACAAATCAGACTCCTTTCTTTATGTTGTATGGCTACAAGCCCGATCTTAAAAACATCCATATTTTTGGTTCATATGCTATGGTGAACATTCCCTTAGCTCAAAGAAGAAAAGGAGGTCCAGCAGCAAAGAGACTGAGATTTATGGGTATTGATGATAACTCAAAGTGGAGCAAATTTATTGACTCTAAACATGTAATTGTGATTTCCCAATCTGCTAATTTTGAAGAAGATATTGACTGGTCCAGGATTCATTCCAATGATCCTGGAGTTTATTTTCCCAGAGATGATACTGCTGATGCTACGCAGATTGATGATCAAGACTCCATTGATTCTTCTCAACCCGATGTTCCGTCTTCGCAAGCCGCGGATGCTGACGCTAGCAACGAAAGTGAGGACGAGGACGCAGAAGAAGACTGGACAGTTGTTCCGAGACGTTCCAAGAGGGCCACAAAAGGGATCCCTCCACAACGATATTCTTGGCAACTGACAAAAGCACCCTTGCCTTTGATTTGCAATGTTACACTTCCACCTGATAATTTCACACAAATCAAGCAGCTCCCTGATTCAGAGCAAGACAAATGGTATGAGGCAATGCAGGTTGAAATGGACAGTCTAAAGAAACTTAAAGTATTTACACCTGCAAAACCTCCAGCAAACAAAAAGGTCATTGGCACTCGATGGGTCTACAGAATCAAAAAGAAACCAAATGGTGAGTCACTGTACAAAGCCAGACTTGTAGCTCAGGGTTTCGCTCAACGTTATCCTGAGGACTACACAAATACTTACTCACCGACAGTCAGAACTGAGAGTGTAAAAATTGCTTTAGCAACTGCAACTATCCTTGGTTTAGAAGTTTTCCAGTTTGATGTTGACACGGCTTATCTACATGCAGACCTAGACGAAGAGATCTACGTGAGAAGTCCTCCAGGATTCCGACAGCAAGAAGGGGATACCTGGTTCTTAAACAAAAGTCTCTATGGTCTGAAACAATCTGGTTTAATGTGGTATTTATGTCTTACTGACAAACTAAATTCAATGGACTTTATTAAGTCCGAAACTGATGAGTGCGTGTTCACAAAAAGATCTAACAATGCATATGAGATAGTTCTTGTTTATGTTGATGATATTGTTTATATTGGTCCAAATAAGCAAATGAGTGAAATTTTTGCCAAAGCTTTGCAGAGATACTTCACATTGAAATCATTAGGTCACATTAGCACTTATTTAGGTGTTCAGATTGAAAAAACACAGAAGGGGTTTAGTCTTTCACAAGAAGATAAAATTGAACAAGTTTTGCATCATTGCAACATGAAAGATGCTAACACAACAAAGACACCCATGCAAACAGATTTTCATAACTTGACACAAGAAGAAAGTCCTGAGTTCGAGGATCAAACACTTTATCGTTCAGTCATTGGGTCACTGTTATACATTAGTAGTTGGACCAGACCCGACATTGCACTTAGTGTTAATCTCTTATCACGACACGTAGGTAAGGCAAAACAGTTTCATTGGACATGTATTAAGAAATTATTGAGATACCTAAAATACACTAAACATTTGAAGTTATTGTTAGACCCAACACATACTGATTATGCAGAATTATGTTGTTATGCAGATTCTGATTGGGCAAGTGATAAGAAATCACGTAAAAGTACTTCAGGTTATATGATGTTCTTAAATGGATGTCCTGTTTATTGGCAAGTACGTAAACAGAATTTTGTTTCTTGTTCATTTACTGAAGCTGAATATGCTTGTGTTTCAGATGCATGTAATTCCCTAACTTGGTTTGATGCTTTAGTCACAGATATCTGGACACACCCAATCCGACCGATCACCGTGATGGAAGACAATGAATCGGTGGTTTATATTTCTGAATCTCATTTTACAGGTTCTAGGTCCAGACACATTGACATTCGTTATCAAAACATAAAGCATTTAGTGAAAAAAGGTTTTGTCAAAATGCAATATGTATCTACACATGATCAAATTGCTGATATGCTCAACAAACCACTTCCAGCAGCTCAACACGAGTATCTGCGTGAGAAGATGTGCCTTATTTGATGATGTACTGATATTCGCTCAACTGGCAAAGAAGGGGAATGTCACTGCGTTATTTTATTTACCAGCTGAGCTCATTATTTCTGGACTGTCAGACTCTCCGTAGCTTTGCCAACTTCTTATCAGTAAGCTACGTGTTTTCGTATCCACCCACATTCCTTCACACACTTTTTCCTTTGTTCTCTTGCCAGAGGTCCGGCTCAGATAGCCGGCAAGAATTACTTTCAAAAATGTAACAATTAACTTTTCTTAGTTAGTGAGGTGTTTTATTTTCTTTATAACAAATAAATGAGTTTTATTAGAAACCTTCCTCGCGTTTCTTTTCAGAATATTGCAACTTGGAATAAGCCTCGATTCATCTACTCTAAACCAGGGTAATTAGTCCCAGAGCCAAACATGGGATTAATAAATGCCCTGACAATACTTATATAATTTCCCATTTGACGTTGTAATAAAGATTCCTAAGTACTTAACCTTTTTCACTATCTCGCATCCTGTTACTCTTTCCATTTCTTCTTTTTGATTTGTATTCATGTTCTTAGCTATCATCCTTGTTTTCCCTATATTTATTTTAAACCCTGACACTTGACCATATTGCCTAATTATATCCATCAATTGGGTTGGGTTAAAGTTACAACCAAATCATCTGCAAATGCTCGTAATCTATAATCATGTTGCCTGATCTTAATACCCTGTATGTTATCCGAGTCCCGTATTTTATTCAGCAATACTTCCAGAGTTAAAATAAACAATAGTGGAGACAAGGGACATCACTGTCTTGTTCCTTTCTCAATTTTAAAAGTTTCTGTGAGACTACCATTAACTATTATTTGTGCTGTTTGTTTCTGGTATATTGCCTTAATAGATTGTATGAAATGCTCTCCCAACTGCATCTTTTGTGCTACTTTCACTAAAAACTGCCAATTCAATCGATCAAATGCTTTTTCTGCATCCAAAAACATAAGCACTGCAGGGACTTGGTTGTTCTTCCCCAAATACTCCAGTATGTTAACAATTTGTCTTACATTACTTTTCATTTGTCTCCCTTGTATAAATCCAGTTTGATCTTTATGAATCATTTGTTGCATAACTGACATTAATCTATTTGCCAAGATTTTTGCAAAGATTTTATAATCTGTATTAAGCAATGATATGGGTCTGTAATTTTTGGGTTGACTATGATCTTGATCTTCTTTCAGAATCAGGGAAATAAAAGCTGTTCTCCAGGATGGTGGCACCTCTCCTCCCCGTTTTATTTTAGCAAATAACTCCTTAAGAGGTTCTACCTTTTCTAATTGAAAATTTTTATAATACACTGCTGTCAAACCATCTGTGCCAGGAGCCTTTCCACTTTTAAATTGTTTAATTGCCAGAAGAATTTCCTCAGTGGTTATTAATACTTTCAATCTTTCCCTTTGTTCATCAGTAATTGCAAGAATATTCTCCTTCTACAAATATCTCTCTATATCATTACCTTGTATATTATCACCAGCATATAACCTCATATAAAAATCTAAAAATGCTTTTTTAATCATATTCTGTTGATATACCTCTTTACCTTTATACTCTATTTTTTCTATTGTGCGAGATTTTTGTTTTTTCCTTAACATATATGCTAACCACCTGCCTGATTTATTTGCATTGCAAAAGGTATTATGTTTAGCATATTGCAAGTTCGTTGCAGCTTGATCTGACATCAACATATTAAACTGTCCTCGCAATATTGTAATGGCTTCTTTTATATTCTTGTCATCTGGTTTATCCACTAACATATTTCTTAAGGAAGAAAATCCTCTTTCTCATTCCCATCATGTTTTTTCCATATCTGAACTAGATGTAGAGAATTGCCAGCATATCTTTTCAGATGATGCTCAAAACACAGAATTTGGATAACAGTTATTTGCTTATAAGACTATATATATAAAAAAATCCGTAAACCTTTTTCAAGATTAAATGCTTACATCTATAGTAATGTGTGATTTTCAGTATTGGATAAGTAAAAGGCACATCTGCACAATAGAACTTTTTTTTCTTTTGGAAGTCCTTGAAGAATTGCTGCAGAAGTTCCAGTATAGGGAGAAAGAAGGCCAGAAAAGGCCATGTTGTTTATGCTTATGGAGTCGCAGCAGGATGAAGAAATCACCAAAGTTTTAATGGAGGGAAGGAGGAATTAAGGCAAGATTTGCACAAGACTCTCCCTCTGTAGCCTCGCAGATAACACACAATATCTAAAGAGAGACTTCAAGGGGAAAAGAAAGATTTTATTTCATACAAGCAATAGTGATATTCATGCTGTGTATTGCATGAATAAAGAGAAGCATGTGCCCTCTTTTAATCAATATATTTCTTTAAAACAAATAATACCTAAAGCTGAAATTCCAGACCTTTTCCCTTTGAGTAAGGTCAGCTGGATTCAGCAAAACCTCTGACTAGTCTAACTTGGAAGTTGCCTATTTATCACAACAGCTAAAGAGTGTTTATCTGTTTTTCTTAAGCATGATTATTTTATTAAGATCTACCAGGTTAAATCAGGGGTGAAATCCAGCAGGTTCTAACAGGTTCTGGAGAACCGGTAGCGGAAATTTTGAGTAGTTCGGAGAACTGGCAAATACCACCTCTGGCTGGCCCCAGAGTGGGGTGGGAATGGAGATTTTGCAATATCCTTCCCCCAGGAGGGCAGGGAATGGAGATTTTGCAGTATCCTTCCCCTGGAATGGGGTGGGAATGGAGATTTTGCAATATCCTTCCCCTGCCATGCCCATCAAGCCACATCCACAGAACCGGTAGGGAAAAAGTTTGGATTTCACCCCTGGATTAAATCATATATAAATGGAAGTGGAACAACAAGTTTGGTGGAATTAACATCATAATATTTTGTGGTAATCTTTGGTCAAGGATGAAGAGGGATCCCTCTGCCAGGCATCATGTTTTGATTGGTATTTCTCCAGTTTTACTTTTTTTTTTTTTTAAATGAAGCCTTAATATGTCAACAATTAAGAATTGTTGCTGTTATAGAATATATGTTTGGGATAAATCAATGCTATAAAGTAGACAGAAGAGTCTGCAACAGTAGCTCTTTTTGGGACCGAAGGAAATCTATTCCAGTTACTCTTCCAAGCACTTCTATCTGAAGGATAAACTATTTTGATCAATGTGATCTAGCCCTCAAATTCTCTCATGACTTGATTCCACTTTTTCTATTAAGCTAATTGAAATTTTGTCGGCTAAGCAAAATAATAGAAGAATCTAAGGTGATTGATTCATGGGAAAACAACATCCTTAGGAGCAGATGTTCCATTCTATTCTGAAATATCACGTAGAATAACTACATTGTGCACTCAATGTAGACAGCTGTCTGCAGAAAAAGCATAGCACAATAAACCTGCTGGTGCTTTAAGGTGCTACAGCCGCTGTTTTTGTTTTTATTCCAAAGACTGATTCTGTTACTCTTGTAAAAACTGTGTATTACAAATAGCAATTCAATAGCAAAAACAGAGGACTGACACAGTAACAGGATGAATGGCAGAAAGAAAATGTATACAAATTGCTCTAAATGAATGTAGCATATGCCTTGCAAATACTAAGGCTCCTTGGGATGGTGTTTTACCTTTCTTAAAGAAAAACAATTAAAGTAATACAATACATTTAAGGTAACATTTACAATACTTACAAATATTAGTTAAGGTTGTCCTAAAGCAAAAATACTATCCAGCAAGAATAGTTTATACTTATAAATAAAAATTGGAGGGAAAAAAAAGAATAGTTTATTCAGGGCTTTTAAATTTCTTTCTTAAAAGTATGGTGCTGAATCCCAGCAGATTCAACTATGTTTATGAATTTGACTTACAACACACCTCTTTTTATTCTCTCCTGTCTAATGGAAAGTTGGTAATAAATGAAATTAAGTGGCTCAGAACTTTGACCATTCATCTGTTTGTTCATCAGTTAGATAATTATCAGAGTAGAATAGGATCAAATTTTAGGTGGCAAAAAACAAAAACAAAACCCTAATAAAAAGAAGATTGACTTTGAAAATGGACCAGAACTAGCCAGGAACAGGGGAGAAACATCCTTGATCAATTATATGCAGACTGGAATTTTCTTTCATTTTTCTTTTATAAAATACTTTTATAAAATCCTTTATAAAATACTTTTATAAAGTATTTTCCCTCAACAATCCAACAATTTCTTACTAAATGGGGCAAAACTAATCTCACATTTAAAATTTCTATATATGGAGAAAACATGAAAGTTATCTATTCCTAGTTGAAAACCAGTTCATTTTTGCATTTGCCAGCACAGTTTATTCCAATTCATTTCATCTTTCTCCAGTCGCATTGAAATCAATTTACCCCTAAACTTTATTATAATTTACAAGTATGTGTTTTAAAAAACATTTTATCATTTAAAAGCACACTTTCTTCCAGTAGTAGCACATAGCAGAGAACAGAGTCATTGGAGAGAATAAAGGTCATTCCACACTTACTATTAGATAGAAAGTTTTAGGTATAGCATATTTTCAAATTATTATAGATATTAAGGTGTAGGTTTAATTGAGTTAAACTGTTTAGCTCAGTTTTAACTGAACTCATTGGAGGGACTAAAGTGGGGAGAGAAGTTTTACTTGGAACCTAAAAGCCATTCACAAATCACCAATTCATATGTATGGGAAAAACTATCTGTACTATTCTGGGGAATCAGTTAAAGACAGAAATGAAGATGCTTGAAAAAGAGAGAATGGGTCCTTGTTCACATACATTTGGTTCTGGCTCCTCTCATTATTTAATCCCAACCCAACATTGATCTGCAGGTTATTCCCTGGAGAATATACCTCCAGGCATAAATGGTGCTCAGTCTAAATCAAGAAAGATTTAGATTTCCCTAAGGAAAATATCTGACTTTATAAATATATTTACTATGGAGATATTTTATATTTCAAGGCAAATGTATGCACAAAATGGCCCTTAGGGTTTCCTTAGTAATTGTATGTGGTTTAAAGGATGAGTATAAGTAAGAAGCATCTGTTTCCAGCCACAGTAGCTTTCCTCAAACATAGATAATGAGAATCCATGACATCCATCCTAAACTGCTGCAGTCTAAGTTTTGACTAAGCTGTAAAATATATTTTTATCCACTGATTTATCTCTGCTTTTATATCTGGTACAGAAATTGAATTTGGACAGATTCTCAAGGCAGGTGGAAAGTGACCTTAGACAAACCTTTCAGGCCCATGAGGTAAAGCAAGGCCAGTCCAACCCAGATCAAGAGTGAGGTTAGCAACTACTAAAGAATTATTGCCTACAATTTGGCTTCTTGACCTTCTGGAGAACTTCAGGAAGCCATCCTTATCAGTTTGTTGCAAAAATCAAATCCAGAAAGCACCCACAGGTGCTTTCTGGATTTGGTAAACTGATTCAGAAGGATTCATTAACTTCATGCATTATATACATATAATGCATGAAGATAAATGTACAATACCAGTATAGATTCTTCTTCAACATAGTAGCAGTTACAAGCAGAACACAAGGCAGGAGAGAACAGTTAGTTTCATTTCAGCAGAGCAGACAAGCCCAGGCTTGTTTCATTTCAGAGCTGAGCACAGAGCTTAATACAAAGAGAGCATCCTCTATACAGGGCAGTTAAACTTCTGCACAGACACAGTTGCCTAAGCCACACCCAGACTTCTAGCTTAAGTTTCTGTTTCTAAACAGCCTTCATTGGCTGGGCATGTTACCATGCCTATTCATTAGCTGACCTTGTTACTATGTCTCCATTCAGTCCCCATTGGCTGATCTATTCCAACCATGAATATTCATACTCTGACAATACTGTGTGCTAAAATGGGGCTAAAATGTGGGATTTAAAAGGTGGGCTTTAAGACACCCATTACTACCTTTATTGTGGGGGTGAGAGATATACAGAAAGAAAATGCATGCTACCTTTGAGGTAATGGAAGCCATGGCTTGCCAATCCTTATATAGATCTTCATAAAATTTTCTTGCAGATGTTCTGATCTCTATCTCTGTAGCTTTGGTGCCTTAATAACTGTGATTGCAACTCACAGTTAGGTAAGCTATCTTTTCCAAATAACTGATTGAGAGAGAAGAAACAGAAAGAAAATCAGTTTATTTTACTGATTGGCAAGCTCCTTTCAATTCAGAATGTATCTATCAACCATATATGCCCAACTCAATGAAATGCAGGTGTGATATGATTCTTTTCAGTGTAATTATTTCATACGCTACCCATGATTTCTTTGAATTTTCCTTTATTAAAGATAAAGACAATAAGTCACATTTATTCATTAAATGACCTTTGCTTTTTTAGCTCAATCAACTCCTTTCTAAATTTCTGATATTATTATTACTAACATTGTTATTGTTAAATGATGCTCTCCTTCTGTTTCAAATCCTGTTTAGGCTTATTTAATTTATCCCAGTACAATCTCTACAGTATTTTCTGCTCTTTCTACCTATTTGCTTTCCCTTCTTCTTTTTTTCTTTTTCTGCTACTGAATTTATTGCACGTGTGATTAGGGTTGAAATATCCATTTACTTTTGAATACCCACCTATTTAGGGGAAGGAAGATTGAAAGTCCTCTTGTAAAGGTTGCTAAACATCCCTTGAAGCATGAATTTTAACTGTCCACATCTTGTTTAGCTGTAAATTTTATTAATATCATATAATTGTATCATATAATTATAGGCACCTGTCAGCTAAAGAAACAGAAATTTAACATTTGCCATCTCAAAGTGTTGTTAATATTAGTCTGGGGTAATGTATACAGAACCCATTTTCCAAGAATATCAGAGATATTCTTCCTTCCTGAAAATAAACCATGCACACAGAGAACAAATCATCACTCGATATTTTGCAATTGTTGTTATATAAATATAAAATGTATATTTAACACAGATAACAGCCTTACACAATAGGTATGATAAAAACATTCAAAACAATGAAATTTCATAATTCAGTTTATATACTGTATTTATGTATTATTCCTCAGCAAGGTGAAAACAACCCAGAGTTTTTGACAGTGTCAGGGTTGTTAACGTGCTCAGTGGTGGGCTGCTGCCGGTTCAGGTAGTAATGACCAGTGGCTGGGCCCGACCACCCACCCTGGCGCTATCATGTCCTATATAATCGCCGGTTTTGCGATGCCGCATGCACTCATATTTTTGGTTCTGGACGAACCGGTTGTTACAGTATGTGACATCCATCTCTGAACATGCTCCCTACTCATGAAACATATTATTTTAAATTGTGTTTAAGACAGAATGATTTTTAATTCTGTAAGTTGTGTTGTTTTTTTTAAATTGCTGCCTAGTATTTAAGACTCATATAGCAAGGGACATGGTGAGACATGCGCTAAATCCAGACCCTCCATCTCCAGCACTGTTAAATCATAAAACCAAAAAAGAGTTCATGACTATATTCAGGTGAACAAGATTTCGCAAGTCAAGGGTTATAGAAAAAAAATAACTACCTGCATGATTTAATTTTATTCATGAATCAAATTTTAAAACTTCCAAGAAAACACTCGTTTCAATAAAATGAAAGGGGGAGGCGGAGAAGAAGAAGAAGAAGCAAGAAGAGGAAGAGAATGGTTTTAATCTGATAAGGGACTAAATGAAGGCAATCACACACGATATTGGTCTGGAGACAATATGTCTGAAGAATTGAGACCTGATTCAGGTAATGAAAGGCCTGGGAATTTGCCCAAGTAGTTGTCAACAGCTTCAAAGGGCTCAGTAAAAGTGAACAGCACATCTCCTTGATTGAGAGAGTATTTCTGATCAAGCCATACTAAGCTTTGGGGCTACATAACAGCTACTTCCAGGTCCTTAGTCCTCCCCTGGAAACTACTGTCCTCTCTGACTCCAGATTTCTTGCTTCATGCCCTACATTCCAGTTTGTCATTCAGACTAGCTTGTGAAATTCCTTGTCACTCAGCTAGAGACAACTCTGGCTAGTCAGATGTTTCCTCTTGCAGTTCCAATGCTTCAAATTGCAAAGGAAGTTATGCACTTTTGACTGTGATCAGGGTATAATAACCTAGAAATAAAGCATTTCGAACTTGTAATTGCCTAGTTTCCTGTTTTACATTTACTGACATAGAACAGAGGAAGGGGGAAAAAAAGCTAATTGGGAAAACGCATCCTGCATTTCTTATGCTAAGTTTGACCTTCCTGTCTTATGAGACTATTACTAGAGCTCAGAGCAAGGGAGAAGCAAAAATGAGGCGTTTTAGCAGCATTTATTTATTGAGTCCTAGATAGGAAGTTATTTAAAAAGAAGAAGACAGAACAATTGCTAAAAAGAAGATGCTATATAAATATTCCAGAAGTTGGAAGTATAATTTTAAATCTGTCTCATAAAAATATATATTGATATAAACGTTTTCTTAAAAAAAGAAAAAAGAGAAAAGAAAGAAAAAATTACATTTGGGAGAGAAGTTGATGTTATTAAATCATCACAAACATCAGTCAAACGTGATTTATGATAATTCATAATTATTCATGAATAGTAGATTAAAAATAAAAAAGGAAATGCTTTTGTTGAAGCTATTTCCACTGTTTGAACTTGAGATCTAATTCCCTTTTTACCTGGCTGATTATTCCCAATGTAGATGAAATGGTAACATGGTGCCTCCTGGTAGTCATTGCAACTGAAAAGAGTACATAGGATAGTCATTGTGTAAAAAATGAAAAATTTCCCCCCGCCCTCCCCCCAGAGAAGAAGTGGAAGGCATGTAAATTCCTGTAACTGGAACATGACATAATGTAACATTCGTATCTTTCTGTTGTGACAACTTAAGGGGAGATAGACTGTAGATCCCATTATGGCAGCCTTTTTACCAGCCTGTGACTCAGATAAACCTGTTAGCGAATATATTATTAGCCTCGAAGTAGAAATGCACTTATTTGTGGGAGACCTATGTCATGCTAACCTACCTTTATAATATTTTGAGGCATTTTGCTTGTTTTAACCTGTAATATAATTTTCTTTTAGTGAGAAGAAAGACGCCTGAGAGAATGATTCAAAGATAGAGTGTTCAAGACTCCAAAGCAGGGGTGAAATGCTCTCGGTTCGGAACAGATCACCCAATCCGGTAGCGATGGAGGCGGGTGGTTCGGAGAACCGATAGCAAAAATTCCTGCCCCTACCCCCCCCCCATGCCCAGTTGATCCGCGTGATCATCAGAGGCTTTTTTTCTTTTAAATGCCTCTGATGATCCAAGCTCTGACGATCCCAGCTGAGTTGCCTGATCGTCAGAGGGTTTTTTTAAAAACCCTCTGACGATCAGGCAACTCAGCTGGGATCATCAGAGCCTTTTTTTATAACAACTCTTCACCGAAGAGGTGGTAGAAAAAATGGTTTTAAAAGTAAAAAAAAAAAATTGGCCATGCCCACCCAGTCACATTACCCCTCCCACCAAGCCACAGAACCAGTAGTAACAAATTTTAGATTTCATCACTGCTCCAAAGGGAAATGATAGATATAGCTAGATAGTTAGATAGCAAGATAGAGGATGGATGGATAGATAGATAGATGGATGGATGGATAGATAGATAGATAGATAGATAGATAGATAGATAGATAGATAGATAGATGGATGGATAGATGAGAGAGAAAGAGAAAGAGGGAGGGAGGGAGGGAGGGAGATAATATCAGGAAAATTGCATGATATATTTAAAAAGAAATCTTGAGTGTCCAGTAAACTATTAAGCTAATTGTTAAAATAGAGCAGAGATATATCAAAAGCAGTTTTGAATAAGGAACAGGCTCTTATCCAGGAAACCCATACAATCAGTGCACCTTATCAATTGGAACACTTTAAATTAGTGATAGAGGAGAAATTTAATTAACAATCTAATTTCACACATACGATGAATATGTTAACTGAAACAGTGTTATTTTTAAAATGTGCCCTTCTATTAGTTTTGTGATTGGGAACATCTTTCTGCTAATCCATACGGGCCTCGTGTTGATGGATCACAGTCGGCTATAAAGAAGGCTTCATGGATTGCCTCTATAAAGAAGGCAGTGGATTGGCTTGGGCTGATAACAATTACGAGTACAGATGTTCATACAAACTTTTTTTCAAACCCCCCCAAAAAAATCAAACTAATATCAGAATGCAATAAAGAAAAAATGGAAAAAAATGAGAAATTGGGTGAAAGCAACTTGTCCAACCCTAATTTTACTGAATTTGTTACTATTCTTTTAATTATATTGGTTTCTAATGAAGGTTATACATTAAACAAAACATAGAAATATGGCCCTGGTCTTTAATAGAGAAGTGAGAGTTTCAGCTAAAAGCAATTTTAATTGAACACTATAAAGAAAAAATATAAACTTACAAGAAAGTAAGAAAAGGGGATAAATCAATAAAGAAGGGATTTACAAATATCATGGAGCTTCTAGCTTTCCAATATATATTGAATGATTATGAATAATATTTTATATCATTTTAAAAGAACAAAAATCACTAAAAGTGACCAAAATATGAATACCACTAACTATGATCAAAACAGAATATATCATTAAGGAACTACACTAAATTCTATCCACAGTATTAAAAAATATGTTTTGATTAGGAAATGTTAGAAAACTGGATTACAAATTCTAAGTTTGGGGAAAAAATCCACATTTTTACATATGGTACATACCCATGTATTAAGTTGTAGCCTAGGAGCAATTTTTAGTTAGGGTTGAGTATTTATCTTTTTATATTATTTAGTTTGTACTGTATATAGGCTTTGTAAAATTTTATCTTTTTAATACTGTAAAACCTCCCAGAGGTTTATTTATTAAAACAATAAATTTAATAAATAAATAAATTTCCGATTTTGACTTAAATTTCACATTTACTTTCAAAATGCAAAGTTATTCTAAACATCAGATTGTACTCCCACAATATCTATCTTTCTGTTGAAGGAATTAAACACTTCTCTTGCTTTCTAATATCCTTGCGGTAGCTAACATTTTTTTTTTGTCAGTGTAACTACTTATTTATTTTTATTTATTTATTTATTTATTTGTCAAGAACGTTTTAGGTAATAAGTATAAGCATGAATTGGATACATAAAATAGATACAAATAGAGGAAACATTAGGACAGGGACAGTACAGTAGGCATGCTGGTGCTCTTATGCACGTCCCTTACAGATCTCTTAGGAATGGGGTAAGGTCAACAGTAGCCAGTCTAAGGTTAACATTTTGGGGGTTTTGGGAATGAAACCACAGAGTCAGGTAGTGCATTCCAGGCATTGACCACTCTGTTGCTGAAGTCATATTTTCTGCAATCGAGTTTGGAGCGGTTCACTTTAAGTTTGTACCTATTGTGTGCTCATGTATTGTTGTGGTTGAAGCTGAAGTAGTCATTGACAGGTAGGACATTGTAGCAGATAATTTTATGAGCTATGCTTAGTTCATACCGAAGGCGGCCTACTTCTAAGTTTTCTAAACCCAGAATTTCAAGTCTGGTGGCATAACGTATTTTGTTGCAAGCAGAGGAGTGGAGGACTCTTCTTGTGAAATATTTCTGGAGACGTTCAATTATATTAATGTCTGATATGCAGTGCGGGTTCCAGACAGATGAACTATATTTGAGAATTCGTCTAGAAAATAACATGTACAAATCAATTCATTATACGCTGAGGGAATGTATGATTTAATGAAGTTTAATAACAATATTGCAGGTTGGAAAGGGAATTCGACTTTTAAGATTTATTTCATTGGAGTCTGTGTCATTTTCATGAGAGAGAGAGAAAGAGAGGAGAGGAAGACAACAACAAACTTGGCATTTCCCAACTATAACTCCTCAAAGTAAATTTCTTATCATTCAGATTGAGGTATTGAATGTGCCATAGGGGACACCTTTTTCATTGAATCACAATTTCATCATTTACTATTCCAAACTGACTGAAAACTAGCTGGATGACCTTGGGCCAGTCAGTCTCTTTCCACCCATTCCACCTCACAGGGTTGTTGTGGGAAAAATAGGAGAAGGAAGGTGTGTTGGCTATGTTCACTGCCTTTGATTATTTATAAAGATAAAAGTGGCATATAAATAAATAAATAAATAAATAAATAAATAAATAAATAAATATAATGGAGGGAATTGGTCTCCATATTTTTCCCTCAGAAAGTAACTGCTCCATGTGGCAGGGGAGTACGGACAGTCTTAGGGGTTCAAGGAGAAGGATTAGATCTTCATCCTCATTCACAACTTCATTCTAAACTGCAAACAACTATGTTTTTTATATATATACAGAAAGAGAAAAAATATTGAGTGACTGTAATTGAACAGCTTCATGTGCAAGGATTCAGTCTGAAAATCTGATAGAAGATTAGTGGACTTAGAGCTTGCTAAGAAGACACACTTGCTTCCATTGTGCTTTGTTTGTATTAAAAAGGCATCATTACTCTTCAGCATCTTCTGTACCAAAGAAATAACATTCTATATTGCTACTTCAAGGGCTTTTCACAGCCTTTGGCAGCAGGGAGCACATAATACATTTCTAAGTGGAACAGAATTGAAATAAAATAAAGTAGTATGCTATTAACCATCATCACACGCTGCTATTTGCAAAGATAATCCCAATGTACCAACTAAAATTAAATAAATATAACTACAAACAAAACAATTTGAAAAACTGTAAGGCGAATGAAACATATTAAAACATAATATTAAATGCATAGCTATAATATTAAATGTAAAGCTTTAGAAACAAATTAAATAAGTTATTATTCCACTTCACTGTTTCATTTTAGAAAATTCATTTCTGTTTACTAATAAAATAAAGATCTATAAAAGATCATGATCAAAAGATTAATTCTAGTTTTATCTAAATGATAAAGATTGATGATGATTCTGATACCTTCACGTTTCATTTCCGTGAAGGATTTAAGGAAGAATTCAAGATGACACCTCTTGATTTATCTATAGATTCCTGGATGACTTATAACAAATAGACAACATTGTCTACTTCCAACTACTTAACAATGTAGGAAATTTTCTTTGTTGAAACAGAGAATAGTTGGGATAACCAATAATGGAGTTTTCTAAATGATCAAAAATTCAGATCTGGCATCAGAAAGCAACATATTGCATAGGGAAGGGGAGTCAAGATGGCAGCTGGAATCATGCAATTGAAACCCTGCACCCTTTTTACATTTGTTGTGGAGTTTTGGGTCTCATCTTGACTTCTTTTGACTCTCCATATGCAGATGTCTCAGGTTGCATAACTGCCAAGAAGACATAAACTCCGAAGGAACCTTAATAGATTCTGTCAGCCCAACCAGCACGCACCTTCTCCATATATTCTTCCTTCCCTTAGCAGCATCACAGGGATCTTGATCACAACTGCTTGCTATTACAATTGTCATTCATACTCCACTTCCCATTCCATCCTCCATTTTCTTTTACTCAAAACATTGTGTTTATTATAAGTGTGGAGCCCTGACCTACAATAACAAATAATGTCTAAAATATCAGATATGTGAGAACAAGCACTATTAGTTCAAGAGGAGGGAGGCTGACATCAGAAATAAGGGCCCATTGGCATTGAGCAGTTCTTCCTGGATGTACCCTTTAAAAAAAACAGTTCTGGAAATTGTTTGAATTCTGTTATAGCTTTATAAAATCAGTATGTTTGCTGCTCTAATCACACACTGAAATCTCCATGACAAAGTAGTGTTGTCATTGGGTAGCTGCCAAAAAGCATTTCAGTAGTATGTGTTAATTGGTCCCATAGCTGCACACGATTGAAGAGTGCTCTAACATGAGTGGGGGAGGGTGTAGATAAGTAAGCATGTGGGTAAAAAGGGGGACCTATAAAGAATCACTATAACATAACCACACTGTTAATATATACCTTTCTTATTTCTCTAGTCGCTAAAATGCTTACTGAAGTGAAATAGGTTTAGACTACTGCAGCTAATGGCTCACGAATCTATAATTATGCAAGCTTTCCTCAGCCGGGTTTATTAAGGCAAAACCAACTAGCAAAGGCAAGCATTTTTTTTTCTATTGTCAATCCTCAAAAACCCTACTCCACCAAATCTAGCCTGGATTTTTTTTTTTTTTTGTCAATTGATTGAGACAGAGCTGATTTCTTAACTAATAGGGAGCCAGAATTGAATGCTCAAACTACCATATAATGAACTTGAAGGAAAGAAAGGATGAACTGTCCTTATCCCTGTATGACTCCATGAAGTTTGAAATTATAATTCTGCAGCAGGCCATTACTTTCCTAGCATTGTTTGGCTCACATAGATGGGATGTCTAACTGCCCTTTTTATGCAGTGCATGGGCCTGTGGATCTGAACTACAATATCCTTAGTAATCCTCGAGATGTAATTCAATTCAATTCAATTCAGTTCAAGTGTGGTCAATTTTGCAATTTTTTTCTTTTTAGCACCACTAAATATTATGATATGAACAGGTTATATAGGATATTTATCTTTAAGAAAACTTTTCTCAGAGAAGAATATTAAGATAACCTCAGATTTCAATGTGTTTTTTTTGGGGGGGGGGATAATTTTTTTTAATTTTTTTAAAAACATAACATAAAATACATCTTTTAGCATGAGGCATTGATCCAGTTATAAATTGATACAATCCGTAATTCATCTTTAACAATATTTCTCCACTAATTATGATCTTGTAAAAATAATCATAATAAAAAGAAATAAAACAGAGGAAAAACCAGTTCACAGTTCACTCAAAAATAACTACCTTTCTATTTTTTCACCTCAAATCTTAATTTCCAAATAACACAACTTAATATTTTAAACAATTGTTTCCCTAAATTCTATCTATTTTATAATCCCATTATCCAAAAACCCGTTACTTAAATCTTTAAATCCTAACTCAATATCTTTTCATTATCTTTTTATTTTACCTCAGATTTCAATGTTTTGAGATGGGAAGTTGCACTGTTTTTGCTCAGCTCAGTATGGATGTTAATGTACAACTGTGGCAGATATATTTAACATATTCCTACTGACAGTATTCTTAACCATTACAGAGACTGGTCCATGTGAATCCCAACTACTGTAATGATATTTTGAAAAGGTGAGTATGTATTTCCCAATGTATTATTTCAATATGAAAACGCATGTAAATGAACTAGGCATTCCAGAATCTGGTGAATTTAAAAAAAAAAAAGAATAAGAACTCAGATAGAATCAATTTTTAATCTTGCTTGGGTTTACTAATTTGTCTGATTATGTATATCTAGATATCATTCTGTATTACCCTTATTATATCTCTCATGTAACAGCCTTAGAGCCAGCGTGCATTAAACCAGCATTACCAAAGAGCTGAACTTGGTTGTTTCTGTGTTTTGCTGTGTTTTGCCTGAGAACTGAATCTTGTTTGTATTGTCTTCAAATGTTGGTGCTCTCTTTAGATGAGTTTTCCACCATGCTAGTTGCACACAGTAACTTATTCCTTGTTCCTCTGTCTCCTCTCCCTATAGACAAGTAGTAGTATCCAATACTTGTTTTGGCAAATATGCTTTTTATGCAAACTGTGGTTTATACTTTCCTACACAGAGGTAGCCAAACAGGATGATGTAGTTCTTGATACAAATGCATAGTTCTCTTACAGACACCAAATAAGCATGGCTTGCCATAGAACTACAGAATTACAACCCATAGTGGTTACTTCTATTTAGCATTCAGTTTCACTTTTCATATTTCATTTAGCCCATTAACAAATCTAGGCAGCAATTGAGCAATTTCACAGTTTTGCCATTTTTAGATAACACAAAGAAACAGGGTTGTTATCTAGCTACTGATGACTTCTCACTTTAGAAGTGAGCACAAAGAAACAGGGTTGTTATCTAGCTACTGATGACTTCTCACTTTAGAAGTGAGCATGACCTCATGCTTCATATAGTACATATTTATATAACTAAAAACTATGGTTGGATCAGACAGAATTTCCATTGTTGCTGTAGAAAACTAGGCTGATAGGATAGGATGGGCCACTTCCTCACCATATCTCCCTATCTATGAAGCCTATGCAGCTATGTATCATTGGTAGTGGCATTAGCAACTCAGATGTCAAGTAGAAACAACAGGGCAACATACTTCCCCACTATAGTTTTTCTTTTTAAAATGTACTTTCCCATTTTAGCATCTAATAGAAAAATGGAATTTCTGAATTCTGAATTTCTTCTGAACTCCCGACCTTAAAATGTATGATTTGGGAATAAGCTCCAAAGTAGAAGCCATATGATGCAGTAGTTGAGGTTAAGGCTGTGTAGTATCTCACATCTGCTCTGTTGATGAAGTGTGGAGCAAATCTGGCCCATGGACAGAGCAGTAACTGACTCAAAAGCAGCTTTTCCTCCTTTTATCTTTGGAACGGCATCTATTATTCAAGGGATGGATTGCCAGGCTTTTGACGGTGAGTCAGAAGCATGAAAAGAGAGGTAAACAACACAAGTTATATCTTGAGGTTTACCTGGAGTTTATTATCTGTTGAGGCTGGCAAGAAGAATATCCAGTAATGTTTGCTAATGTTTGCTATGGAGGCCATTGAAATGTATAAAGTATTAAAGTATAGCAGGAATGATTTTCCAAAATGTGTATCACCAAGATTGTTGGCATTTCTACATGGACAAATGTTTGAATGAATTTTCAGACAACCTACTGAAAGCACAAGGGACGCATATGTTATTTGTACTCCCTCTTCTCTGTTGTATATCACTCTAATTATCCTATTGAATAAAATGGGAGTAGCAGACCAGGTGAGTAAAACAGTGGTTGCGCTATTGTAGCTACTAGTGTGTTAATTCTTTTTACATTACTCACAGGAACCCAAATTAAAGATACTAACTTTTGAGAACTTGCTTAACCCTGCAGTTGATTAATCTTTTGATAGCTCTACTTGTAGCAACTGAGGAGTGACTATCACCAAAACAACTTCAGTATGTCCTGATTAAGCACATAAACAGAGACCAAAAGCCCTTAATCTGTCTGGAGTACTGTAACACTCTCTACATGGGGCTCCCCTTGAAGAGCATCCGGAGGCTCCAGCAGGTCCAGAATGTGGCCGCACAGGTGATTATGGGGACGACTCGATGCTCCCATGTAACACCGTTCCTGTGCGAGCTGCACTGGCTCCCGGTGGTCTTCCGGGTGCGATTCAAGGTGTTGGTCGCCACCTTTAAAGCGCTCCATGGCATAGGACTTGGGTACTTACGAGACCGCCTTCTGCCTCTGATTGCCTCCCATCGACCAGTACGCTCCCACAGAGAGGGTCTCCTCAGGGTGCCGTCGGTTAGACAGTGTCAACTGGTGACCCCCAGGGGAGAGCCTTCTCTGTGGGGACACCTGCCCTCTTGAACAAGCTGCTCCCAGAGATTTGTCGGATTCCCGACCTTCGTACCTTTCGCCACGCCCTTAAAACACTATTATTCCATCAAGCAGGGCTGGCCTAAAATATTATTTTAATGGGTTATTTTATTTTAGATTATTGGCCAGACTATTTAATAATTTTAAATTGTTTTTAACTTTTATATTGTTGGTTTTTTTATCTTGGTTGTACACTGTCCTAAGTCCTTCAGGAGAAGGGCGGTATAAAAATTTAATAAAATAATAATAATAATAATAATAATAACAACAACAACAACAACAACAACAACAACAACAACAACAACCAAATGTCTCAGTATGGAAAGGCAGAAGATAATAATAGTCCTTTGATGTTAAAGATAAATAAGACTTATAAGCAGCATGAAGTCAAATGTCCAGGACTCCTCCCAACATTTTCTGTATTGACATTGTGACATAACTAGAGGGCATGTGTAAAAGGCCAATATAAGAAAACTTTGTAAGACAAAAATACAATAGAAATGGAAGTTAAATAAAACAAGAACAGATCTAGTTTGCCTTGTGGGACAATGCACTGTATTTAATTGGGGGGAAGATCGGAAACTATTATGCATGTATGCGTATTTTGTAGGCATCAAAATTTCATTTCCACCTTTGGGATCATTAAAATAGCTTCTCACTGTGAAGCCAAAAACATATTATTTAGACAACTAAGAGTGAGTTGTCAAGCTCCCCTCAAATGCAGATATTTCCCTCTTGTGTAAGGTGTACTGTTTTGATTACATAAGCAATTGCACTTGGAAAATGTAATTATAGTGTAGTAATTTATTCTCTGACTGCCTTTCATTAGATTAAAAACAGGTATTACACGTGTGAAAAGTTTTAAAATGCAAAACATATTTAACTCGGATGTCTATTTCAGTTTGTTGAAGGCTGTATTTTATTTTAATCTTTAAAAATAAAGATTATTTTTAATAGCCCCTTCTCTCTTTCCCTCTCAAATAAAATATTAATATTAAATGGCCAGTTCAACTTACCTTTACATGAATTTAGTTAATGGAACAAGTGGACTGTATCTCTTCAATCTGACGATTTTTGTGGAAACATTCAACAAAGCAGAGCCTTTCTCCATCAGCAGCAAGAAGTTGTCAAGAAAGCAGGAGCTTTTTCAGAAATTGGAAGTTTCAAAGTCCTCCATCAAGAGATAAGAGCAAACTTTTCATTATAGCATTAAGAAAAAAAAACTGAAGGAGAAAGAAATACAATTATACAAAATGAAATGTGCGGGTTGAGAGAATACCTAGAAATAAATGCTTAGAGGTAGTGGAATAGATATTGAAAGGTAAGGGAGAAAAGCAAGAAAAATAAATCTAAGGCAAAATAAAATACTTCTATTTTCTTGTATGAGGGATGGCAATAAAATGACAAACAATATAGATAAGACACTACCCGTTAAATAATTCCTGCTGAAAACTGAATGTATCTTTTTGTTTCAAAATGCTGGGAGATATTGAATAAAATCTATTACTGTTTCCATATTTGATTTAAAAAAAACACATTTCTAGTTCAATTCTATTCTTTAAAAAGGCCCCATATCATCATCATCATCATCATCATAATCTGTTTATTTTTATCTTCCTGCCTTGAGGGCATTTGAGAGACATAACAGGAAAAAAAGCATAAACATTCAAGACTGAATAAATATAAATCATCTGTCAACTGACTCAAAGTGGCTTCACTAAACAGAAAAATCTTGACTTTTTCTAAAAGAAGCTGATACAATTTTCAACAGAGCACATTCCATAACATGGCATGAATTAAATTGATTTCATATATCAATTATATAATTAAAACTTTCTGTATAAAATGGCTTAAACAGATTAAGCACACAGAGGGTAAAGATATATTTCCTTCTCTAATTTAATTCTGAACAGAAGAAGCCAAACAAAGCTTTTCCCACTATTTACTGCTGTTGTTGATGATACACTAATAATGCATTTTATGCCTGGTCCAATTACAGTACATATCAAATTATCTTACAATAAAATTGATAATTGAATGAGTTAAAACTACATAAAGCGTAATGTATTTATAAAAACAATTTTAAAAATACAAATATGTTTATGTTCAATAGACATATCAAAATGTGGTAACAATGAAGAGACAATTTCAGCACAGAACAATGTGTTAGTTATTTCCTGAGCCTACTAGACAATTTTATGTAGCTAGCTCAATAAGCTAAGAAGAGCAGTGGTTTGCTGACTGTGGGTGGACCAGACAGCTACAAATGTCTTCAGGTTTTGACACCATCTAAAAGTCATTTCATACCAGGGGTGGGTTCTAAATTTTTTTACTACCGGTTCTGTGGGTGTGGCTTATTTTGTGGGTGTGGCTTGGAGGTCATGTGACTAGGTGGGCATGGCTAGCTGGTCAATGTCATTTCTGGAAGGTCCTCGCACTTACGACCAGTCCTCGCACTTATGACCCGACGCATTTGTTTGCTTTTAACACTGATCAGCTGTAGGATGGCCCTTTGAAGCCCCGCGGCAAGAGTTTAAACAGTTTTTTTCCCTCTAGTCATCAGCTGGGATTCAGGAGGCAGCAATAGATTGGGGGTGGGACCAAATAAAAGGGAAGAATAACGTGGGTGGGTGGGGGGTGGGAAGGCGGGGGGGAAACCGGTTCGGTGATGTCATATCGTCATCGCTACCGGCTCGGCCGAACCAGACTGAACCGGGAGGAACCCACCACTGTTTCATACAATTAGATCGGGCAGTACACTAGCACTTGCTATATCAAAATCACAATTTAATTTTTCACAAAAATGAGCAATTGTATCTACAAAGTGTTTCACACATTTGTCACAGCAGAATTTTGAGGAGTGCTACAACCACTTTCTAGGGCAGATAACAGTGAGATCATGATTACCCTAAAATAAAGGACAGAAAATAGAACATGGTTATATGTGCTAACATATATACAATGGCCTTACATTACTTGTGTTCTATTTTGTCTCCTACCACATTTCATTTTACAAAACTTCTCAAAAACCCAGGAGAACCCCTCAGTCCCACAAAGCAAGCATTTAAGATGACTGTATCAGAATCATGTTCTGTTCCTTTATTTCTTAAAGTAATAAGGCTCTTTAGAGAAGTAAAGGCTGTGAATGGACACATTTGAAATTTTGAGAACATATTATGGGCTTTTTCAAAATGGCAGCCATGGGTGAGGCTGCCAGTTCACAAAATGGCTGTTACTCTAGGCATGGTCATTCAGAAGGCTCGCCTTCATAAGAAAGCAAACTGGTGTGATTAGTCTCTACAATTGTTTCAGTCCTTAGTGTGCTTGTAATCATTCCATTTAAATATAGCATTGATTTCAATGACTGGTCTAGATTGGTTCTTATTTGTTTTGTATTTTTTTTTCTGAGCTGGCATGGAGTATTTTATTTATTTATTTATTTATTGCAAGCTGAGTGCCTATACAGACCCTTTCAATACAGTACATTAAAAATAGATTAAAATAAAGTATGTTTTTTTAAAAAAAATAATTATGACACTAAGATCACAAACACCTGCATGCCTATGAGACCGATGAGACACAGTTGAGAAAAATAGAAATATTATGTTGTTGGACAAGTTTTTATAGCATGCTAATTTTCCAGTTAAATAATAACTTTGAAAAAGCAAATGAAGTCGAATGATATAGAGATCCAGTGGCATCAGGGAACATGTCCATGGTAAATAGGAGACCGAAACCATCAAATTGTTAACTGCATGTCCTACCCCAGTATGAGTCATATACATTATGGAGGGCAGATTGGAAAGAGCTAATCCAATCACCCATTACTTTTCAGTACTCGATTTTGTTATAAAGCTTTCTGGTGATGTGGTGGTCATTCTGAATTTAGAAGCTCACTACAATTGACAAACAAATACTCTCTGCTTCAGGACATCTGCTCTGACATCTGGTATTGAAGATATGCAGCCTGTGATTTTGGGGCATGGCAGCAGTCATTAAAGTTACTTTTTAAAACCATCTGAATTAGGAACTAGCGCTACATCTGATGGTAAAAACTCCAGTTTAACTATGGGGATGTGTAAATAACAACTTCTTTTTATGGTTCCAAGCCTCCCTTCATTTACTTTTAATGGATTGGCCTCAATTCTAATATTGCTTTTGAGAAAGAAAGCCTCTCATTCACGTTTTCCATGGCATGTGTAATTTTTATATATTTTTGTCATTTCTCCCAGTATCCACTGTTGCTCCAAGTTAAAAAGCCCATATGTTGCAATCTGTGGTTCCCAGTCCTTTTGTTGTCTTTCTTAGCACCTTTTCCAGCTCTAAGGTACCGCTTTCCAGAAGTGAATCCAAATACAGTCTCATATAGATTTATAATAGGTTATCATATTGGCTAGTTTATCTTCAAAACCATGATGTTTCCAACCACAGGATTTACCTTTTCTGCAATAGTTGTATACTAAGATGATACATGAATATTAAGGATTTTATTTTATTTACATTTGTTTTATTTTATATGACTGAAGTCAAAGAAAATAGATCACTTTGGGGCACTTTAGTAAAAATGCTGATTGACTAAGAATATGATAATTTTTCGGAAAAAAACCCTAGAAACCTTTTGGATAGATCAGTGATAAGCGAATTAAGCGGTTTCATTAGGTATGACAGCCAATTGATCTTGGATAAATGGATTATCAGGGAATCTTTTTTCACAAGGTTACCACATAGCAATGGGATATGAACTCTAAATTCATTCACAGAGGAAGGAAGGAATTTGATAACTGTTTCCTATGGAGTTTGGTACAAACTGTGAACTCATCTCGTTCAGACAGCAGAGGGAGGGAGAGATGGAAAGAGCAGAGGTAATCCTACAGACAGCTCACTTTGGAACCAATCAATTTTGAAGACCGCTGAGATATGACCTTCATTCCACATAAAACTAAGTGAGGCATAGCTCAGGATGTAAACATGGTAAAGATGTATCATTTATAACATTGGTTTTTAATTGCTACCAAATGTGCTGGTAGAGCTTGGACATGTTTCATGAAAGCAGGAGGCAGAATGAAATGTCAGTTTGATCCCATTAAGGCCAAGGATTGCCCTTGTGAACCAAGATGGAAAGCAATTCATTTCTGTGTAAATACTGAATATGTTTTTGTTGACCATTCATAATTATCATGCAACCTTACTGTGTAGAAACATTGAAAAGCCTAAGGCAATTATGATGCCTGCAAGGTTTTGTCTTAATCCTGAGGTAACAGAATTAATGTCATTGCTACAATTTTCCATGTGATGTTTCTCTGGTGTCAGAGAAAAACAATATTTACATGATGACCAGCTTCCTATCGGCTATGGGAAACTTGTTAGTTTTCTTTCTTTCTGAGAATCATAAAGCACTTTGCTCCTATTGCAAAAGTAGGAGGTCAGAATGAGGGGATTCCAGAGCATTCTGTAGAACATGGATATTCACATTGAAAAGCCTGAAAACTTTGAAGGACAGAAGAGGATGTGTTTCCAGATAAATGCAGTTTATCAAATACTTGGAAATACACACACAGACCCACAGGCACACACACATGCTCTTTCTCTCCAGTGAAGCAATACTATCAATGTTCAAGTTAAAGCTGTCAATGATTCTTCTAGATTACTTTTCATGTATTTTTAAAAATCCCTTGTCACGCAAAATGAAAGGCCCCAAGTCAAACTACTGAGAGGCCATATCTTCACTGAGAAGGGAAGAGAAGTAGAAGGTGGAAGGAAACATGCCTTTCAATTCCCATGACCTTGTTGTGCTGATAAACGTTTCCAAACTGAGGAAAATGTGGCCTTCACTTTTGCTTGATGCCTCAACTAAGACTGACAACTCTTATTATTCTCTCTCAGATATTTTATAGCCTCTGGTAGTACTGCAATCTTGTCTTCAGCTCAAAATGCTGCAAGGCGCCCCTTAACTTTCAAGCTGCTTTTTCCATCCCTTCATTTAAACATTTCTTCTGGAAAGGCAAACAGAAATGTGTCCCTTAGCAATGTGTGCACCACATACATCATCTTCAAGCGCAATATGCTGAATGTGATGGGGTCCAACAATTGCCAAAGCACACCAATCTGTTAATTAAAGTGGACTGAGCTGCAAATCAAAAGTATTCATGAGCAGCTAGTTATAATTTTTAATTTATACTGAAATTTAAAGTAATATGTGGCATATTCTAAGCATTCATTGCTATAATTCAAAGTCCAAGTCCCATTTTAATCATATTGCTTCTTAATCATATTTACATATGCAATATTTTTTATTAGTAAATTAGAAATTTTTCCATAAATCTCTCTGGAAATGGGGCCAGGGAGGAGGATAACTATAAGATCTAGAGCGTCTTCCAAGTTAACTTTCTCCCCCTGGGAGGGGAAAATATTTTTCAATTGTGTTTTCTGCATTTTTGCTCTGATATTAGTTGCATCTTGTTAGTCTACCATTTTGTAGGTATTGTCTGGGGTGGGGGGGAAGCATTTTCATATACATCTCTCTATATAAATATTTTTAAATTTATTTTTCTAATATATAACTTTTTGCCAGTTATTTTCATTAATTAATGCATTTGTGGATGTTTGTTACTTCATATGTGTGTTATATGCTCATGGTTTGTCTTAAAAATTCCCAAAAGGATACATTTCAGCAGGAAATAGTGTGTTTGATCCCTACATAGCTAAAAAAAAATATGATTTTGTGTGTGTGTGTGTGTGTGTGTGTGTGTGTGTGTAGCATTTTATCTATTATACATGGAACTAACGTGTCAAAACAGACTGCTTTTTAGCAAAGAAGTGAGAAAAAGGATGTTTAGTCTCATTATTTATTCAAAGTATATGATGAATATATATTAAGGAAATTGGATTGTAAGATGAGTGTGATTTTAAAATTGGATGAAAAAAATATCAACAACCTGCACTATCCAGATGACACTATCTTGACAGCTGAAAATGCAAAGGATATCGAACTCTAGCAATAAAAGTTAAGGAACACTATGAAAAATTGGACTAAAATTAAATATAAAGATCAAACTTATAAAAGATAGGACAGTGAGAATTGACAATGAAGAAATTGAAGCAATAGACTCTGACTTTTAGGAACAACCATCAAGAGTAAAGGTATAAGCAGTCAAGAAATATGCTGCAGACTAGTACTCTGTCATGCATGAAGGCTTTGAAAAAGATAGTTATATATGATGTGTCTATGCACAGAAAGACCTGAATCATGCAAATCATTGTATTCCCTGTGATGCTCTATGAAAGCAAACATTGGATTTTGAAGAAGCGGGATAGAAAGCATATTGATGCTTTTGAAATTTGATATTGGAGAAGGCGTCTTAGAATACAGTGGACAGCCAAGAAAAGAAATGGATTATCAAATAAATTAATCCAGAGTTCTCACTGGAGGTACAACCAACTATGTTCAAAGTATTATATTTTGGACACATTACAGAAAGACCTAGATCTCTGGAGAAGACTCAAAGGCTGGGAAAAGTGAAAGGAAAGAGAAGAGGACAACCAGAAGAAAGATGGGTAGATTACATTACAACTGTGATGAGTGTCCTGGAAGACCTGAAGGAAACAGGTTAGGGACAGATCATCATAAAGAAAATCTACCTATGCTTCCAGTAACAGTTGACAGACCGCAGCTGCATCATTAGCCACTTTAAACCCCTCCAATCCATACATGAAGTAGACTGACACCCACCATGAAGAGCTCGCACGGCCACAAACACAAAGCCAAACAACAACAACGCAGCTCACCAGCTCAAATCCCCCTGCAACTCAGACTAAGCTGAGCACAACCAAGCCCCCACCCAAACAGAACACACCCCATCCAATCAGAGCACAACCAACCCCCCATCCAATCAGAGCACAGCCAAGCCCCTAACCAATCAGAACACACCTCCACCCAATCAGAACACAGCCAAGTTCCCACCCAATCAGCTCACACCCCCACTAGCAGTTAAAAGGAAGAGACAGCTGCGATCTCACATTGCTCCTGGAAGCACGAAGCCGAGAACACCAGCCTGAAGATGACGAATGAGACTTCGTCGAAACGTCACCAAGACGCTTCCAATTTTACGTGGGAGAAGACCCGAATAACCAAAGACCTACATATATATATATATATATATATATACATCATGTTAAATAAATTAGTTAAAATGTTTAAAATTCTGGTTAAAATCCTAGCTTAAAATCTTCCAAAAATCCTTACAGAGCACTCCTAAGGTCCTTTAAAACCTTAGCTAAAATCCTACCAGTACCTTAAAAGTTTTTCTTTCTAGCAACGTTTCAACAGGCTCACAACCCTGTCATCTTCATTCTGAGAATTCTGAGAAACCAATGCATAGAGCAGAGTGACCTACTTGTAAGCTTCGATGTGGTTTCATTGTTCACCCAAGTACCCATTACAGAAGCTCTAGCAACGATCAAAAACAAATACCAGCCACCAAACCACATCATAGAATTGGCAGAGCATTGCCTATCTAACACCTACTTCATGTATGGAGGGCAAAGATATAAACAAATGCAAGGGGCACCTGTTCTGTCCCCAACCACACGCACACATACCAACAGATGTTCAAGAGTTAAAGACCAAACCAGCCGGCAAAATCCTTTTCCTTATGATAACGGAACTTGGCAACAACCTAATGGCTGCCTGCCAAGAGTTTATTATTTACGAAGAGGAGAGATAACGTCTCCCCACTTCTGGTACATCAAAAGAAACAGCTCAATAATTACGGAGTCAATCAAGTCCAGAGATAATCCAGCAAAGTCTATAGCAAAAGTCTGGCAATGCAGAATGGCGTGGAAGCTTTCAGCTTTGTTCGTCACAAGGTTTGACTGGCCACCACGCTCCCTTTTATATCCTGTGGGGTGCGGTCCAGTGACTCAGCCTAATCGCGGGCATGCCTTTTCTTCTGTTGTGCGCGCTTATCTCTGCGACGCTGGTGTGGATCCAGCCAAGACTCATTACCCTCATCACTGTCCATCTGTAGCTGCATGGACGTGCTTGGCCCCGGCCCTATCTCTTGCCCTTCGGCGGACATCGAAGGCATTGCCAGAGAGGAGGGTCCTGGAGAGGGAGGCCTTGCCAACTCCTCTCCTTCATTCTCGGAGTCCTCTCCTGCCGATGACACAGGCTCAGGTAACGGAGCCACAACAGCACCAATGGGGTCACCGCTCTCCCCAGTTATTGCCAATCTGTTCATGGAAAGATTTGAAATTAAAGCATTGGAACAAACTATCTATAAACCAAAATTATGGCTCAGATATGTAGATGATATGTTTGTCATCTGGCCGCATGGAAAAGACAAGCTAGACAATTTTCTAGCACACTTGAATAATATGCACCCGAAGATAAAGTTCACTATGGAAATGGAGAAGGAAAATCAACTCCCATTTCTAGATGTACTAATATATAAGAGAACTGATGGCACCCTAGGACACAGTGTTTACCAAAAGAAGACACATACAAATCGTTACCTGAACGCACATCCACACCATCATCCCTCACAAATAAGTTCAGTGGCAAAAACTTTAATCACTAGAACTAAATGTCTAGCAGATGAGGCACATGTACAAACAGAGTTTAAGACCCTCACAGAAGTATTAATGGAAAATGGGTTCCACGAAAATAGAATTAGAACTATAATCCAGCAAGGGACAGTAGGACAGAGCAAAACCCAAGAAGAAGAACAGAATATGTGAACTGTCATCCTGCCCTATATAAAAGGGACCACCGACAAAATTAGTAAGATATTACGGAAACAAAAAATAAAAACAGTGTTCCGTACAGATAGAAAAATATCGATGATGGTGAGAAACCTTAAGGATAAAATTGAGTTGGAAAACCAGGGGATATACGAAGTGCCATGCGCCTCTTGTCAGTCATCTTATATTGGACAGACAAATAGACAAATAAGTGTACATTTAGAAGAACATAAAAATGCAGTGAGGAAAGAAGAGCAAACTTCTTCTTTGGTACAACACATGAAGGCCACAGGACACAATATTGATTTTAATAAAACCAGAACAGTGGCAAAAAAGGAACATCTCAACAAAATAATAATCAGGGAGGCCATTGAAATTGAAAAGAGGCCAGAGAATATGAACAGACAACGCCTCTAGGTTATCAAGTATGTGGGGACCTGCACTGAGAGAAACTCGAGTGTTAACATCAGAAGAGAGGCAGAGATTCCAACAAGCAACCAGTGGTGTTGTAAGGCCTGCCAGAATTCTTCCCTCTTTGCAGAGGGTGGCTAGCATTAGGGAGAGAGAGAGGATTGAGCCAGAAGACAGGCTGAGATCTCAACTAACAATCAAGGGAGCTGGGATGCCTACCAGAATCCTTTCCCCTCTACAGCAGACAGATAATAATAGAGAACCTGAGAAAGCTAGTCCTGTAACACGTAGCCAAACAGCCAGGATGAGGAAGCAGGAAGAAAAACTGCTGTCCTCCAATCACGACACAGAGTTACAGGCTAACCAGCATACGTCAGCAGCAGCAAACAGAGAAAAGCAACAGCTCCGACCTCGCAACACACCCATAGCTTCTAAATTAAACAAGAGCCTGAAGATGACAGGGTTGTGAGCCTGTCGAAACGTTGCTAGAAAGAAAAACTTTTAAGGTACTGGTAGGATTTTAGCTAAGGTTTTAAAGGACCTTGCAGAGTGCTCTGTAAGGATTTTTGGAAGATTTTAAGCTAGGATTTTAACCAGAATTTTAAACATTTTAACTAACTTATTTAACATGACACGGGAAAACACCCGAGATTTTAATTTTTTGCATATATATATACATATACATATACATATACATATACATATACATATACATATACATATACATATGCATATGCATATACATACACACACACACACACACACATGCATATATATATGCATGCAAGTTTGGTGTATTCGGGTCTTTTCCCATGTAAGATTGAGAGTATCTTGGCGACGTCTGACGAGGTCCCACTCGTCATCTTCAGGCTGGTGTCTTCGGCTTCGTGCTTGTGTTAGGAAAGTGTGATTGGAGCTGCCGTCTCTCTATAAATACTGGTGGGGAGGTGGGGAGTGCTGGCTTTGTTGCTGTGAGCAGGTTGGTTGCCTGTGTTGTTACATCTTGATTAGTTGATGTTTGCAGATTAGTCAGCTGTTTCATAACATCCTGTGTGGGTGAGGTCCTTGATGTGTGCCCATTAGACTTTTATGTTTTAATGACCTGGGTAATGGGCTGTGTGTTAACATCCTGAGTTCTAGTGTTGTGATATCCTGAGTTTTTTGATGTAATGTCCTGAACAGATGGCTGTGAAAATCGCAGGATAGCCACCTAATATATATGGCTGAATTGTTTTTTCACATATATTACAGAAGTTGGACTAGCTAATCTCTTTCAGCTCTACAGTTCTGATTGTATGAACTTTTAAATGGGTCTAGAGCTGATAAGTGTGAATAAATGGATAGTGAATATCTCATCCTTATAGAAACAATCCTGTGCTCAGCTAATATTTGAAAAAGGGAATGTAAAAGGGAGATTATTAAAATCACTGCAAGACAAGACAGGAGAAGAAAAAGACAAACAGAATGAAAAACCAAGCTAAAGTTCACTTTTAAAAAGTTATTGAATTCTGCAAGACTACATTTGCTACGACCATTTTGTCCAGTTTTGATTTTTACAGAAGGATATTCAGTGCTGGGATTCAAGTAATTTAACAACCAGTTTTCTGCCCTAATGATTTCTTCCAACAACCAGTTTGCCAAACTGCTCAGAAAGTTAACAACTGGTTCTCCTGAAGTGGTGCGAACTGGCTGAATCCCACCACTGAGGATATTGGGACAAACCCTGGGCAGAACCACATGGTCATGTTGACGCGAAGGAGCCAGTAGTAAAATAAAACAGCATAAATTTTGGTAACATAATTACTAATCCATATTCTGCCTTGGTAACATCAAGAGCTACTGTTCTTATTATTTAATAGAAGATAAATGAAGGAAAGTGATTGGAAAACTCTCACCCTACGTTTTAGAATGGAACACAACCATCAATTGCTCTTCCTAACAACAAATCCATAATTCATTGTTCCATCGGTGAATATGTTAAAACCAATCATTGATCAATGATGTATAAAGGCGAATATCTCTTCAATGGTAGTTAGCAGAGGCTAAAGAAAGCTAAGTGGGTCATATATTTTAAGTCCTGGAGATTGCGATGTCTGTCTCTTCTTATATAGCTACACCTGGAACTTGCATTTTTAGGATAGTTCTATATATATATATATAGGATTTATGTGTGTTTTTCCTCTAGCCAGGTTTTTCCTATGTAACCAAGGTTTTTCTGCAGCCCTAGCTCAGTGGAATCACATCCACTCGATTGTGGGCTTTTTTCTTTCTGGCAGCCAGCAAGTTCTTGCTGCCAGGTGAGAAACTTATATAGATCTATTTCTGGCTCATTAGCCATCATCAGTAAGCCACACCCACATCTCATGTATCCTCCCTGTAAAGGTACAAGATCTATTTTCTTACTTCTTTGTAGGATTTATGTGTGTTTTTCCTCTAAGTCTCTCACCTGGCAGCAAGAACTTGCTGGCTGCCAGAAAGAAAAAAGCCCAGAATCGAGTGGATGTGATTCCACTGAGCTAGGGCTGCAGAAAAACCTTGGTTACATAGGAAAAACCTGGCTAGAGGAAAAACATACATACATACATACACACACACACACACACACACACACACACACATATGTGTGTGTGTGTGTGTGTGTATGTATGTGTAAAAAAAAAGACACATTGTACCTTTACAGGTGTTGTGGCCCCGCCCTCTGAGCCTATCCCATCGGAGGAAGAAAGCTCCGAGCATGAGGAAGAGGAGTCAGCCAGGCCTCCCTCTCCAGGCCCCTCCCCTTTGGCACTGTCTCAGGAGCCGGCCAAGGGAGAGGAGATTAGTCGGGAGACAGGTGTCTCGGATGAGAGTGAGGGAGAGACGTCATTCCTGGATGCACGCCTCCGAAGGCATGATAAACGATTGCAGCAGCTCAGGAGGCGTGCTAGGGATTAGAACTGAGTCACTGGACCACACCCCAGAGACTATATAATAGAGGGTGGTGGCCAGTGATCCCTGTGACGAACAAAAATAAACCTTGGATAGTCACTAAAGCCTCGTCTGAAACTGCTGAGAGGAATATTCTTTCTGTTGGACTCTTGTACGCTGAGTATATTATCTTTCTGTTTCTGTGGAAATAAAAGCACTTGGCAGACGGTGTGTATATCGCTGCCAAGTTGGAGATAAAGACCTGGGTGTGTGCCAAGTGCTTCCTTAATCCTCGGCTGGCTGTGTTTGTGTGTGTGTGTGGACAGGGACAGATCAACAGGGAAGATATCTGAGAAATGGGTGTGGCTCACTGATAACGCCTTAATAGGCAGAAATAGCTATCTGAGTCTCCCAAAGAGCAACACAGAGTTGCAGTTTGTCAGCAGAAAAAAGGCCCAGAAACTTGTGAATGAGATTTCACAGAACCAGGGCTGTAGAACAACTTAGTTTACGTAGGTAAAACCTGGTCATCTTCAGGCTGGTGTTCTCGGCTTCGTGCTTCCAGGAGCAATTTGTACGAAGCCGAGAACACCAGCCTGAAGATGACGAATGAGACTTCGTCGAAACGTCGCCAAGACACTTCCAATTTTACGTGGGAGAAGACCCGAATAACCAAAGACCTACATACAAACACCCACGAAAACCTGAGAAAACATATATATATATAAAAAAAAAATACTGTACATAATTGAGCATAAAAAGAGCAAGATACAAAAAGTACTGATACTTCTGAATGTTAATGTGGATGAGATTTCACAGAATGCCATGGACAGTCAAGAAGATAACGGACCATTGAACAAATCAATCCAGAGTGCTCACTTGAGAACAAATGATCATGTAATATTTGTTATACAAATTAAATTATTTGTTATATGTGTTATATTTCATATTCTTTCTTATGACCATTTTTGTGATCTCAAATGAAAAGCAATTTTCTAGTTTTCTGTACAGGTAGTCCTTGACTTACAACAGTTCATTTATGACCTCTCAAAGTTACAATGGCATCAGAGTTGGAATTCGCTTACCTTTCCTACCGGTTCGCAAATGTGAGCGTGAGTGCAATGTGCATACGCCTTCCAAGCATGCATATTGGTCGCACGTTACGTCCGGGTGGATGGGCGGAGCCTACCACAGCCACCACTACTGGTTTGGCCAAACCAGATAGAACCAGCTGAATCCCACCACTGAACGGCATTGAAAAAAGTGGCTTATGACCATTTTTCACAGTTACAACTTTTGCAGTATTCCCATGAACATGTGATCAAAATTCAGATCCTTGGCAACTGGTTCATATTTGTGACCATTGTTGTGTCCCAAAGTCATGTGATCATCTTTTGTGACCTTCTGACCAGCAAAGTCAATGGGGAAGCCAGATTCACTTAACAACCGAGTTACTAACTTATCAATGGCAGTGATTCACTTAACAACTGAGGCAAGAAAGGTTGTAAAATGGGGCAAAACTCACTTAACAAATGTCTCACTTAGCCACAGAAATTTTGGGCTCAATTGTGGTCATAAGTCAAGAACTATCTGCATTCACTGATTCCTTTTATTTCTTTGCTTAAGTTTATCGATAGATGTTTTTTACATACAGCATAAAGTTTAATATTGTTCAAGCAGACATTTGTTCATATGATGGAAATTTTGTCTCCTGTTCCTCTTGGGAATATTAGAAAATAGCCCTAGAAAACATATCAGAAGTTGTGACAGGGAAGAGGAACTGATTCTGTCATATCCCATCAGGCAAACCAGCTATCTTTAATGGAGTGGAAGTATGTCTGGATTTCTATATATATATATATATCTCCCACGTAAAATTGGAAGTGCAATTGAGGAAAAATCCAAATTTCATAATTTTATTAGACCCTTTGGATAAAGTGTATACAAGTTTTTGCATTCTTCAGGGCAGATGTTATAAAAGCAGAAAAGAAGGGGAAAGTTCCAACATTGGAAGAGATGTTACAGCCTTGAAGTCTACGTTGAGGCCAGGGTTGGTATTCACTTACCTTCGCTACCGGTTTGCAAATGTGAGCATGCAAATGTGAGCAGGGCCTTCTGTGCATGTGCAGAGCATAAAAAACATGGATAAATAGGACGTGATTACCAGTGGTGGGATTCAAGTAATTTAACAACCGGTTCTCTGCCCTAATGATTTCTTCCAACAACCAGTTTGTCAAACTGCTCAGAAAATTAACAACTGATTCTCCCGAAGTGGTGTGAACAGTATGTTTTACCATAAAAACATCCAGGTTTCTGGCAGGAAAGCAAATACTAAGATTTATATAATCTGGGCTAGAAGCTAATCATGGTTAGATCTGGTTAGTACTTCAATAGGAGACAAAATTGTAGGGCTACCTGGTAGGGATTACAAATATATTGTCATCTGTTGATCAACCCAATTTTCACAATTCAGATCAGCCTTATCACCCAAAGTTGGCTAGATTGGAAAATTGAAAAATATTTTGGAAAATAGCAGTAACAAACTACTTCCATTAGATTAACCTTCCAAAAACTGATTGGTATGTCCATGTAATCGCTAAGGCTTGAGATCAACTTGAGAACATATTTACATTTGTGTTTGTGTGTGTCTGTGAGAAAGAAAGAGAAAGACAGAGACAGAGAGGTAGAGAGAAAAAGAGACAGTAGGTAATAAAGTGATAAGAGTTCTTTAGGGAAAATAATGTACTGCATTTTTTTCCATGGTTCTTTTTATTTTGAACTATGTTTTAGAGTTGGGGATAGACAAAGAAAAGGCTGTACTGTTGCTCTGTAACTTCCCTCTATGACTCAATTGACAGAAGAATCTCAAGTCAAGTGTCTAATGATAATCCCAAAGAATGCAGAGACAAATGTGAAACAAAATGTCAATGACCATGTGTTAAGATGAATCCATTGACAGAAGCAAAAGGCTTTCTTGTAATGCAAAAATATTTCTCTAAATTTGTAAAACAGTGTAGTAAACGGATGTAATGAGTACATCTGAACTGAATGAGTACTGTTGAATTAAATGGAATAAATGAGCTGTAACTAAGTTAAACCCCACTACTTTCAGTAGACCATAATTATTACCAACTTTTGTAGCAGAATAGGCAGACCAATGTTTGTCCAACATAGCAACTTGCTGGTTGGGTAATTTGGAGGATTAAAAGTCCACACATCTTAAAGTTACCAAGTTTGAGAAGCACTAAGTTAGACTAACTATTTCTGAATGCTCTTGTATCAATCTCCTTTAGTTGGCATCCTATTGAAAATAAGACTTCTCCAAAGCTACAACTATGACATTGTTTTAATACTTCTCTGGATCTCTGTTTATATGAACATACATAGTATATTTGTG
This sequence comes from Pantherophis guttatus, assembly GCF_059756535.1. Taxonomy (NCBI): domain Eukaryota; kingdom Metazoa; phylum Chordata; class Lepidosauria; order Squamata; family Colubridae; genus Pantherophis; species Pantherophis guttatus. Next base: position 88,641,018 of record NC_142063.1, on the reverse strand, counting down.
AGACCTTGCAGCACTGAATTTGAAGTATTATGCTATTCATTAGTTTGGAACTATTACCTCTTGGGTTTAGTTAGCATGAGTGCAGACCAGGGGTGGGTTCTACTTACCTTTACCACCGGTTCACAACAGGATCACACACCCAGATCGCTGATGATGACATCCAGGGCAGTGGATGGGGCCTCCCGCCGGTTTTACTACTGGTTCTTGTGAACCAGTCCAAACCGGGGGAACCCACCACTGGTGCAGACAGAGATGATGTCATCTAATACAAGAAAAATACCACTTAATTGCAAGGGAATTCCCAGCTGCTTTAGAAAAGGTGTATTCTTCATACAGCTGCTTTTTCTAATGAAGGGAGAAATCTAGACACTCTGTCTATGTATCAAAATTCATGTCAGGTTCTGGATAGGAAGCCAAAATACTTGATGGTGCTGAGGATCACATCAAATTTATTTAAAATAATGTTATTAATATTGCATGGGTTGTAACTCTTGGGAAGCAGAAAAGTTGCATGATTATTGCATATATTTTATTTTATAAAATTTGGTTAGTACACAAAAAATGCAAATCATGCTTTTTTGGTCTTTTACACTGCCTCAGAATTATACTTCTGTCACTCATTGTAAATTAGCCTTACAATTCCTACCGTTAAAATCCCTTTAATATAAAGAAATATATAGTAGAATCTCCTAATAATAGTAAGCATCAACTGTATATACAGTCTGCCTTAATAAAGATATTTTTTATTATACCAGTGGCATTCCTGACACCTCATATAATTAAATCTGATTTCACTGTCTTGCTACTATAAGCATGACTGGAGGTTTCCTAATTAGTTCCAATTATTCTTTCTAGAAATATGTTTCATTTGGAAAGATATTGTAGATTTCTCATAGAGAGTAGATCTTGTTGCTGTTTTTCTGTTCAACTATACATCCACCCCGTAATCATGAAGCACCTATATGCAGTCAACTGTTTGAAGCAACAAAATAATTTACTGTAAATAGAACATAGGCTTTAATGCTGTCTTTAACAAAACAGCTTCACATTTCAGAATTTTCATCCTGAAGACATTCCAGTCTAATTATGGATTTCAGACAGTAATGGGCCATATGAAGAGAAGAGAGGAAGATGGGAGGCCTACTGCAACTTTTTCTCCTATCTACATGTTGGAAGGAACAAGGGAATATGAATCTGCAATATAATCTACATTATTGTCTTCAGAAAGCCAACAAATATCTCAAATTTGCATAGTTATCATGTCTATAAATGTAAATTTGCCCTTACTTCCTATTTCAATCCAGACTTCTATTCCTCATTCTTCCACATACAAATTAATGATGTTGTGATCCACTGATAACATAGAACAGGGCTGTCAAACTCGATTTCATTGAGGGCCACATCAGGGTTGTGTTTGACCTCAGGGAATAAGTGTGGGTGTGCTCAGGGTAGGTGTAGCCAGCTCGATGTTACTTGTGTCAGGGCCTCCTGTGGTGGCTTGAGCGCTCTGCCAGTGAAAATGGTCTCCTCAGCCCTGTTTTTGGCTGCAATGGCCTCCTGCAACTCTCTGCCAACAAAAATGCATATGACCCTTTTGAGCTCCATTTTCACTGGCAAAGGTACTGTAGGCTGGTCCTTCATTGTTTCCAGGTGACCCCACGAGCCAGATCTAAGCACCCCACAGGCCGCATCCTGTCCCCGGGTCTTGAGTTTCGCACCCTTGACATAGAATATAAAAGGTCTTATCCTGCTACTCCATTCCTAGATGAGCATTCCTAGAGTGCACATTCAGTGATAAAGAACTGGTCTGTTCTATCTCTGAAGTTCTATACCTCCTCTATGTCTCAAAGGTGCTTTTTTCTTGAGAAGACCTGGATGACTGAGAATCTCTACAGATACCTCCTGCATGGTTCCTGATAGTAGCTTTCTTATAAGTAGCTATAAAAGACACTTGCTCCTGGAGAGGAAAGCTATGGCAAATCTAAACAGCATACTAAAAAGCAGAAACATCACCCTTCCAACAAAAGTGAGTCAAGGCTATGGTTTCCCAGTTGCAATGTATGGCTGTGAAAGTTGGACCATAAGAAAGGCTGAGTGCCAAAGAATTGAGGCCTTTGAACTATGGTGCTGGAAGAGACTTCTGCAAGTCCCTTGGACTGCAAGACGATCAAATTGTTCAGTCCTAGAGGAGATCAACTGTGACTACTCTTTAGAAGGCCAGATCCTGAAGATGAAACTCAAATACTTTGGCCATCTAATGAGAAGGAAGGACTCACTGGAGAAGAGACTAATGCTGGGAACAATTGAGGGCAAAAGAAGAAGGGGACAACAGAGATGAGATGGAGCTGGATGGAGATGAGTTGGATGGAGTCACCAAAGTAGTAGGCATGAGCTTAAAAGGACTCCAGAGGATGGTAGAGGACAGGAAGGCCTGGAGGAACATTGTCCATGCAGTCACAATGGGTCGGACATGACTTCGCAACTAACAACAACAACAACAACAAAATGTCAGAATATTCATAACTGGGAAGACATGGTAACAAGGTCAGCCAATGCATAGGCATAGCAACTAAGTCAGCCAATTGGGAGCTGAGGCAGAATCGAGCCAGGGCATGTCTTAGTCTACAGCTTCTGAGTCTGCAAAGAGAAACTGAAACCAGTGTATGTTAAGCTTCACCAACTGTGAAGGTGTGTGTGTGAACCTACTCTGCTGATCTGCTCAGCTGAAATGAAAATGTGAATCTGCTGTTGGTATTGTAAATTTACTTCATGTATTATTGTGAATATAAAGAAGTTAATAAATCCTGCTGCATCAATTTATCTGTGTGTGCTTCTGGATTTGATTTTTGCAAGAAACTCTAATACAAAATCTGGAGAAGGAAGGGAAAAAAATCCTCTCTTTTTCTTCCAGCTAATAACCTTTTTCCAGTGGATCAAAAGCCAATGAAAGGACAGAAAAGTCATTTTGCCTGCAATTCATTGTTTCTCTGGTTCCTTGCAAAGAAATGGATGGATGTTTCTTGTGACAGTGTCCCCCACACAGAAAACTTCTGTATTCTGCAACACTCTAAATTGGCAGAGGGGATTTAATTAAGCACTAGCCACCATTAAGAAAATGCTGGTAAAACAAACAAACAAAACAAAATAAAACAAAACAAATCCCTACCCCAGAGTAAGAAAACTAGGCATCAAACATAGAAAAGGAATCTGAATACAGAGCTGAGCTGTATGGCAGGAAAAATTAGAGCAAAATCTGTTGTAAACTTCAGCATTTGAACGGAAGCTTTCTTATCCAAAGTGGAACAATTTATCACTTGAAGTAGATTGAATAGGAGGTTAGCTGATTTAGATCTTTTTGATTTTATGTTCCACCAGATACTTAAAAGAAAAACTTCCCTTGATTATAAATCAGAATTTGGTTAAAAATAGAAAGCATTCTAGGTCACTCTGAAATAATGTCAGCTGCAAATCCATAATTAGCATTATAGTGAAAAATGCTCCTTTATGTGTTAGTGGTGATTTCTTATCCTATTCTATTCATCTGTTTTCATTCATTGCACTTGTTTTATTATTGATGTCAAGAAGCTATTCAGAATTATATGATTAATTTTAATGCAGATCTTTCTTTTCTGGATAATTGATGGGAAACAGGATCATAGATATTCTGAGTCCATTGCTGATATTCCTTCTCTCTTCTCTTATCTTTGTAGTTGCAATTTCTCATTTCTTAATCCCAGAGGGCAATATGCCTTTAGTTGGGAAATATTTCAAATTCTTCAGTCTCCTGTCATTGTAGTTCAGGCATTATCAGGGTTATAAGTCTGTGCTTTGTTCTATTCAATCTAGAAATTCATTTTACATATAGAAAAGGGCACTTGATCTGCTACAAAAGAATCACTGCCTTTAGGCTTGGAGAAGGTCTGTAAGGATATTGTTACGTTATATAGTGCTTAGAATTGAAGACAGATAGGCCAAATACATCGACATACTGATAGAAGCCAACCCAATAAATACAACTCTTACCAATCACATTTTCTACAGTGGGCCAAAAAATATATAACCAACTGATAACAATGTCTGATGTACAGAACAGATGTTGGATGCAAGGACTTCTTATGGAAGGGGGGGTAGTGAGAATAATTTTTCAGCCCTCTTTTCTGAAAAGCAATAATCTACTTAAAATGAAATACTTCTACTGCCACCCAAGCAACCAATCAGGCAAGTAACTGAATTAGCAATACCAACAAATATACAAATGGACATCTTGTATCTGTAGGCTTTCCCTTTAATTTTAATGGTGGCAAATGTCATTCCACAGACAGAGCTGTTCTTTTGGTTTGTGTAAAGAAAGCTACTAGCAAAAAGTATTAGTGCATGCTTTAAAGTGCAGATATAGATCTAGATAAAACTGTAGATTAAAAGGTCTTAATGATCCTGCAATCATCTGCATCAATGCATTGTATTCGGGTTAAAGTAGGTAGCTGGAACTTGCAATTTTAAATATTTGTTGGCTTATTATGAACAATTCTCCACACTTTTCAGTAAGCAAGTATTTTGAGCCTGATGGATTTAGTAATTTCTTTGTTTACAGCTAAAGCATTGACCCTAGAGACAAGATAACACAAATATATTATGATTAATGGTGTTCAGTATGCAAAGCCAGAGCGGACAACAGTGTTTTGCATCTGGCATTCTCTATTAACTGCTTCTTAAAGAGGCATTTTCCAGGATCCCCCAAAATGTGTGGTTTTTTTACGGAGAAACCAACAGGTAGAGACAAAGTGCTTACACTATAGCTGAAGCATTCCTGCCTCTTTGTATCTGAATAGATCATACTCTTAATTAATCATCCTCACTTCCCAATTTGTTTCCTATAGGATTGATCACCTGGTAACTACTTTCCATCGCTACTCTAGTTACAACTGGAACACCTAAAAAGCCATTGTTTTGGGGACTGCCCAAGCAATTTACCTTTAGTAATATTTCCACTAACTCTGAAAAGTTCTTTGTCTTTTGACACAAATAGAAATATAGATAATGTATAATTGTTTTTATTACTACCTCTTTCTTTTTTATATGTCGCCCATAGTTAATGTCTCTTTTGTCTGCCTTTGTCCTGCTTTGTCACTAAACTGTTTTTAATGTCCACTGATAGGTAACTAACTATGTGCACTGACTGGTGTATGTGCTTGTTCTAATCTGAATATAGGAAATATGCTAGGTCCCAAAAATTATTTTGCAAATTATCCACAGTAATTTTCCAACAGTTACAACATATCCTAGACTTCCTGCAAGCCAAAATACGTATTTGATCTTCTCTCCTCTTAATATAAATTCTTGACCTCCTATCAGAAAACAACTTTCCTCAATCCAGTCTGGAAGAGAAGTGGTGGAATGAAGACAACCAACTCCAAATATATAATCCATATATTAAGCAAAAAAAGGTTCAGCAAGAAGTAGCTGTACATTGGCATTAGCTGGGAAGCCCAAATGCAATTTAAAGCAATTTAAGCCATATTGTTCTTTTTAAAAGTTAAGAAGAGTCTATTTATACATTCACATATTAATGTGTTGTTGTCTGAAAAACATATTTAGTATGACATAGAAGGCAGACAATGGAAATAGACTGCACTGGAAAGAGAAGCACTAAGCAGCTGTGATAGCCTCTGGAACTTGCAGGGAAGAGCAAGGACAGACACTTAAAATATTGGTAGCAAACTCTTTGTTGTATCTTTTTCTTTTATAAACCAGTCCCAGCTTCAGAGCTTATATACAGGCAGCCACAGTATTATCTGATCATTCAATATGTTGTGTCAACCATGAAAAAGAATGAAATAATGGCACAGTTCTTCTAAAACCATGACTGGAAGCAGAAAAATCAATTTCATTTAAAAGAAAAAATTCTGGAATAATTCACGGCAGGCAGTATATTTCTGGTTTGGGTTAAATATTTCACAGAAGCCTTCACAGAATATAAATAACCAGCTACTCTTAGAATAATAATGACATCTAAAGAATTTCCTGACTTATTCTCTTCTATGAGGTGACATGAAGTCAAGCAGGCAGGCAGGTAGGCATGCAAATGGATAGTAAGAGGGAAAAAAACCCACAGATTTTAGTTCAGGTTCTGATTATACAACTAAGCAATGTTAATGTTTAAACAAGATGTTCCCCAATAGTTGACCTGATCCTAAAGTAGGGCATAATGCCAGGTAGCCATGGGCTGCACAAATCTGTCTTTATCAATTCTAGGGACTGTAAATTTGAGTAACTAGTCCAGTGTTTCTCTTTGTATAACTTTTATGCCTGCTTTAAAGTTGAGAAAAATCAAATATTGTACCATGGCATAAACATGTTGCAAGGTAAATAACTTTAGAGAACTCCATTTAAGTGATACATCTTTTATAATTGTGTTGTTGTTGTTGTTGTTGTTGTTGTTGTTGTTAATCTTTGGTGAGATTCACTGCCTTTGAGGCTGGTTAATAGCTCAGCAGCTCAAGTCCTAACCAAGGACCTAGGAACTGTTAAGGTATCGTCAGAGGATGTAAGTTGTTCCGAGTAGGGTGATTTTTTGTAGAGTCAAAATGCTCAAGTCCGGTAAATTTTGAATTTCTAAATAGCGGGGTAGCCCTTTGGGTATTGCTCCAAGGGCTCCAATTACAATTGGGACAACACACGATTTCTTTTTTCACAGTCGCTCAACTTCAATTTGCAAGTCCCGCTACTTTGTGATTTTTTCTTGCTGCTTATCTTCAATCCGTGCATCACCAGGTATTGCAATGTCAATGTACCATACTTTTTTCTTTTCAACTATTGTTATGTCAGGTGTGTTGTGGACCAAGTGCCTGTCAGTCTGAATCCTAAAGTCCCACAAGATCTTGAGTTTCTCATTCTCTAAAACTTTCTCAACGTGATGTTCCCAATGGTTTTTGCTGTACTCAAATCCAAACTTCTGGCACAATTTCCAGTGAATGAATGAGTTGTTAATAATAATAATAATAATAATAATAATAATAATAATAATAATAATAATAATAATAATAATAATAATAATAATAATAATTTTATTTCTATACCGCCCTTCTCCCGAAGGACTCAGGGCGGTGTACAGCCAATTTAAAAACACAGGACACAACAATGATTAAAAATTAAAATAATTAAATAGATTTGGCCAATTTAAGACCCCAAAAATTAAAATACCCCAATTTAAAATTATTATGTTGATAGCCCTGCCTGGCGGAACAACAGGGTCTTCAGCGCGCAGCGAAACACCCGGAGATCGGAGATCTTACGTATTTCTGGGGGCAGTTCATTCCACAGGGCTGGGGCTCCCACAAAGAAGGCTCTCCCCCTGGGTGTCGCCAGCCGACATAACTTGGCTGATGGCACCCTGAGGAGACCCTCTCTGTGGGAACAGACTGGTCGGTGGGAGGCTATTAGTGGCAGAAGACGGTCTCGAAGGTACCCAGGTCCTATGCCATGGAATGCTTTAAAGATGGTAACCAACACCTTGAATTGCACCCGGAAGACCACTGGGAGCCAGTGCAGCTCGCGCAGGAGGGGTGTCACGCGGGCACAACAAGTTGCACCCATAACCACCTGCACGGCCGCATTCTGGACCAGTTGGAGCCTCCAAGTGCTCTTCAAGGGGAGCCCCATGTAGAGAGCATTACAATAGTCCAGCCGGGAGGTGACAAGGGCATGAGTGACTGTGTGCAAGGCGTCCCGGTCCAGAAAGGGCTGCAACTGGCGGATCAGGCAAACCTGATAAAAGGCCCCCCTGGCCATGGCCATCATATGCTCTTCTAAAGACAGATGTGCGTCCAGGAGGACACCCAGATTGCGAGCCCTCTCTGTTGGGGGAAAAGATTCACCCCCAATAGTCAGCGATGGCACCTGCTGACTATATCGGGATGCCAGCAGCCACAGCCACTCGGTCTAGGATGGGTTGAGTCTGAGCCGGTTCCTCCCCATCCAGACCCGCACGGCCTCCAGGCAGCGAGACATCACATCAAGGGCATCGTTGGGGTGGTCTGGGGTGGAGATGTTCAGCTGAGTATCATCAGCGTACAGATGACACTTCACCCCAAAACCACGGATGATCTCACCTAGCGGTTTCACATAAATGTTGAACAGAAGAGGCGAGAGTACTGACCCCTGTGGCACTCCCCATGCGAGATGCCTCGAGGTCGACCTCTGCCCCCCTGCCAACACGAACTGCGAGCAGTCGGAGAGGAAGGAGGAGAACCACCGCAGAACGGTGCCCCCTATTCCTAACCCTCTCAACCGCTGCAGCATGATACCATGGTCAATGGTATCAAAAGCCGCTGAGAGATCTAATAGGACTAGGACAGAGGAGCAACCCCTGTCCCGAGCCCTCCAGAGATCATCCACCAATGTGGCCAATGCCGTTTCTGTGCTGTGCCCCTGCCTGAAGCCCGACTGGTACGGGTCTAAATAGATAGCTTCATCCAGGTGCCTGGGCAGTTGTCGTGCCACCACACTCTCAACAACCTTTGCCACACTCTCAACAACCTGTTGTTGTTGTTGTTGTTGTTGTTGTTGTTGTTGTTGTTGTTATTATTATTATTATTATTATTATTATTATTATCATTATTATCATTATTATCATTATTATCATTATTATCATTATTGATCATTGCACAGTCAGCCAGATGTTCAGACTGGGATTGGCATTTTTGTCTACCTATTGAGAGTTTACCAAGGACCTGGGATAGACACATGTGGATGTGTGAAGGTATCGTTGCAGGATGGAAGCTGTTCCCAGTAAGGCTGCCTTTTCAATTGACTGATGGCCAATTTGTCAATGCCAGTAGTGTTCAAGTGGTGCTCCAGTTGTTTTGGGATTGCAGCCAAGGCACTTATTACTATTGGTACTACCCTTGCTTGCCTTTGCCACAGTCATTCTATTTCTATTTGTCGGTCTTTGTATTTTGTTATCTTCTCCAGTTCTTTCTCTTCTCTTCTGCTGTCTCCAGGCACTGCCATTTCCACTATCCAGGCTTTTTTGTCTTTCTTAGTGACAATGGTTAAGTCCGGAATGTTATGTGGCAGGTGCCTATCTGTTTGAATTCTAAAGTCCCAGAGCACTTTAACTCCTTTATTTTCTATGACTTTCCCCATTTTATGGTCCCACCAGTTCTTGCTTGCAGGCAAATTATATTTCTTGCAGATCTTCCAATGCACCATTATTGCTATTTTGTCATATGCTGCTTGTAGTCAATCTGTGCGATCTTCTTGCAGCAGCTTACCAGGTGATCCACTGTTTCTTCAGGCTCTTTGTATAAGTAGCACCTACTGTCTGTTGCTGTCTTCTCAATTCTGGCTTTGTATGCATTTGTCCTAATGGATTGGTCTTGTGCAGCCAGAATTATTCCCTCAGTCTTTCCCCCCCCCCCCAACTTTCTTGGTCTTAGCCATTGCCAGGTCTTGTTATTATCTGTTTTTTGTTGTTGTTGTTGTTGTTGTTGTTGTTGTTTTAATGTAGTGGCCATGTACTGGCCATGTAGTGCTTTGTCTTCCTATGCCTCCATTCTGCTTTTCATTTGGTCTTTCTTGTAGGCCAATTTGGCCTCTCCAGTAGTTAGTAAGCCTTCCTGATATACTAACTTCAGTGCATCTTCATCATTGTCCTTCAGATATTCTTCCAAAGCTGTTTTTTCTTTAGATTCCTAAATATTTGCAATATTCCACACACACCTATTTGCCTTGGTAGGTGGTATTATTATTATTATTATTATTATTATTATTATTATTATTATTATTATTATTATTTAATCTTTAGTGAGATTCACAGCCTTTGAGGCTGGTTAATAGCTCAGCAGCTCGAGTCCTAACCAAGGACCTAGGAACTGTTAAGGTATCGTCAGAGGATGTAAACTGTTCCGAGTAAGGTGGTTTTTTATAGAGTCAAAATGTTCAAGTCTGGTAAATTTCGAATTTCTAAATAGTGGGGTAGCCCTTTGGGTATTGCTCCAAGGGCTCCAATTACAATCAGGACAACACATGATTTCTTTTTCCACAGTCGCTCAACTTCAATTTGCAAGTCCCGGTACTTTGTGGTTTTTTCTTGCTGCTTATCTTCAATCCATGCATCACCAGGTATTGCAATGTCAATGAACCATACTTTTTTCTTTTCAATTATTGTTATGTCAGGAGGCAGTGAATAGATCAGGGGTGGGGTGAGCCAGAGATGATATTTGCTGGTTCTCCAAACTACTCTACAAATTTCAGCTATCGGTTCACCAGAACCAGTCAGAACTGGCAGAATACCACCTCTGGTATAGGGATTCCTGTTTGAACAGAGGTTTGGATTAGAAGATCTCCAAGGTCCCTTCCAACTCTGCTAGTTCGTGATTCTGTTAAGATATAAATAGTTACTAATAAATGTGAATAGTTCAACCTAGAGTTAATGTTTTATTTATTTATTTATTTATTTATTTATTTATTTATTTATTTATTTATTTGTTTGTTTGTTTGTTTGTTTATTTATTTATTTATTTATTTATTTATTTATTTATTTATTTATATTTCATGTTTCTAAACCACTCATCTTTTTCATATTCGATACCCGGAAGGAAGGGAATTGCCTCTGCTAGAGAAAACTGGACAACAAGCTTGATTAAAAGAAACTCTTTAGAACCTGAAAAGGTTCTATTAGGAGTACTCCTAAACCTATTAGGAGTATTCTCTGCAGGAATCAGTTCTTAGATTCAGGACCATCTTCTGTGTTACAGCCAGAGTGGTGTGTATGTAAAACACAGGAAAAATTTTTGTTGGTTTTTTTTTAAAGTCAAGAAAATGGCAAATTGTACAAAAATGGAGAAGAAAAGTCATGTTGCTTTTCAGAGAGGAGTAACCCCAGTCTGCACATTTTGCTGCTTTGAGTGTAACTTCATGCCTGTTCATGTATTTTAAAAATAGAAGGTGACTTCCGACTTACCAGAAATATGGTTGCCATGACATTTTCTTAAGCAATAGCATAGTAAAGTGAATATTTGTTCTCAGGGATTATAGCCTGGAGCATATCCTTGTCCCCAAATTCCTCCAAAATGCATTTGGACAAACTGAGATGAACTACTATAGCCACAGATTTTTTTAACAATAGATGTCCCATTCCTACTGTCATTAACCCAGATTCTGTTTTATTGTATTCTTGTTTTATCTCTAGAGTCGCAGAAAGCTTGAAAACAGAAATATTTTGTACACACTTTGGGATTTTTGTAAGAGTATAATTGCTTTGAAAATTACATTTTTTAATTTCTGTGAGAGATGTCACAACTCTATATTATCTTGGGTATAACTCTAAGGATGTCCAGGGGGAGATGTAAAGCATATATTTCTAGGATTGAAAATAGTTCATCATTTTAATAGGCAATTGTATCAAGTCTGCTCTTCTATCAAGAATGAAACTATCAAGATTCAAGAGAAATCCTACTATAAATAAGACCACCAAGACTAAGGCATCTTTTTTTACACAGATGGCGATCTAAAAATTAATGATTATCCATTTCTCACAATTAATTGGACTGATAATGAAAAAGATCATCGTACTCTGCATAGGTGTTTCATCAAGGATAGGAAAACACAAAGTATGACCCAAGGTTGACCATATCATGAATAAAATGGTGGTTTAATTCTGAACTATACATAAATATATTTTTAATACATAAAATTATAAAATCATATAGAGTTCTATGTGTCCACTAGAAAAGAGATACAATTCCTTTTCATCAATCTTTTGGTACAACCACCAGCATTACTCCAGTCACCAATGCTGACCACCCACTGGCTCCTGAGAGCAGAAATGGATGATTTACTCCCAGCCCATTGCAAATATGTTCTGCAGATGTTTCTTTCCAGCTTTGATTCAAAACTGCTGTTTTCTGAGCTAAACTGTTTTAAGCTCTTCAGAAAGGATGGTCTTCAGTGCTTTGTTCTGTTTTCATAGCAGCCCAAGTCTGATTGGCAGCGGCATCTGGCATTCCCTTCCATTCCAGTGGCTGATCTGGGCAACTATACATCTTGAGCTGCTGGCTTACTATATTTTCTACTGATTAGCACGTGCGCATGTGCACACACACACACACACACACACACACACACAAAGAGAAAGAGAAACAGAGAGACAGAAAGACAGAGAGAGACAGAGAAACAGAGAGGCAGAGAGACAGAGTTAGAGAGAGGGGGAGACATAGAGAGAGAGAGTTAGAGAGAGAGAGAGAGAGAGTTAGAGACAGAGACAGAGAGACAGAGTTAGAGAGAGAGACACACACATACACACACACACACACACACACACACACAGAGAGAGAGAGAGAGAGAGAGAGAGAGAGAGAGAGAGAGAGAGAGAGAGAGAGAGAGAGAGAGAGTTTGCACTTGATACAACAAATGTCTGTTAAAATCATGAACTATTTTCAGCCCTAGAAATACATGCTTTATATCTCCCCACTGGATACCCATAGAGTTTTGCCCAAGTTGAGAAAAGCTGGGTCCCTTTGTTTTCCCATCCACTGCCAACAGGATTGCAAAGCTTCTCTTCCCAAAAGCAGAAACAAAAACTTTAAATTGTAACTTAGAAAAATTGCTATATTGTGTGGTTCAGCTCAATGGAAATGGTTTCCATGGACCTACTGAGGAAAGCAGGAACAAATGAACAACTTGTTCCTATTCCTGCTTATTGTAGCATCATAGTCTTGATAGCATGATAAAGGAAAGCAGAAGAAAATAGAAAGGGCCCACGGTATTGCAGAAAGACTTGACTCAGATGATTATAAACAGCCGCAAAGAGAAAAAGAAAGCCCTATATACTCTTTCTAGTGGTCGTCTAGATATTTGCAATCCAGTGTGATATCTCTATCTCATATACTGTAGGAGTAGGGGTACTCCCTGCCCCAATCCTGCTTGTAGCCCAGATCTGGCAGTCATATAATCCATTTCCTGATATGAATATCCACTACCAACCTGTATGATATGCTCTGTGACAAAACATACCACAATCCACTGCCTTTATTTAAAACACATTTGAGATGCATTTTAAATGCATGACAAATTACTATAGAGGTGAAACCTAATCAGGCAATCATAGACAATGCTATTTCCTTACTTGCCTTTTATCCCCTCTTCTCCATTATCTGCTGCTCCTATTTGTTTCTGGAATATTTCATTTTGCCCAGCATTGCCTAAAAATGTTAAATCAGAGCAGGCTTCTGCTGAGCCTTAGGCAACCATTTCCATGTAATTGGTCCACTCTTTCAAACTCCAGAGAGCTCCAGTAATCCCTGGCTATTTTGAAAATGCCCCTGGCCAGCTCAGTTTAGCTCAGAAGAGGTCTCGTCTGAGCATGCTTAAGATAGTGTAAATTACTGTAATCACAACTAAATCATGTTTTAGGATGCAGAATATCAGAATGATGTGATAACTATGCAGCAGATAATGGAGACACTCTTAAAATTCTTATCATAGAATTCTTTTTTAAATGATTTTTTTAATACAACTAAATTAAAGCTACCTTTAATTGCTGAAAAAGTGTTCTATCTTGCTGATCAATGTCTGACTATCTGTCTGACTATAGAAAATTGAAGATCCTGTCAGCTTTGAGAAACTGTTTCCAGCAAGCATACAAATGTAATACTTGAATCACTTGATGAATGTGAATCAACAGCATCACTCTTTCCAATATAATCACAGTCGTTGTTGTCCACCTCATTGAATCACATTGTTGGGTAAGCAATTCTGAGGGGAAAAGATTCATGTAAGCAGAACTATTGGAGCTTCAATACCTAGTAGACTTCACCAATGGTTCACAATCTATTAAAATGAGGCTTTAGTCCTTCTGCTTCCATTAATGAATCAATTGGTAGCCAAAATGGATGTATTGCTAGCCTGATGTGGAGCAACCATCAGCTGAAGGAAAGGAGGCCTCAGTACCGGGAGTTAAAAGATATTCCAGTTTAGAGTTTATTTGAGGAAGGAAATATATGAAGCCAAACCCTTAAGTCTATATCTGCCTTTTCCAAGGGAATGCAGACAGTCTGGTGAGATTCTTGTAAACTGGTGATCAGCAATAAGGAAATCTATCTGACCCATTCTCAGAGCTGTTCTGGTTACTTGCGCCTGCTACATCTTGACAATACAGGTAGTCCTCAACTTACAATCACAAATGGGACCAGAACGTTAATCATTGAATGAACAGTCATTAGGCAAAATGCCCATATCTTTATTTAATCCAACAACCACAATTCTGGAATTTCCGGATGTGGTTGTTAAACAATCTCCTGGGTCATTAATTAGACATAGAGAAAAGGATGCCTGCTAGGAAGAAATTGCAGTTGCCTGTGAACTTGTTGCCATCATGATCGTGACTATGGGGTGGTGATCATGACTATGAGGTGGTAGTGTGACATTTTGTCACATCAGAAGTGCTTTACAGGCCTAAAGCACCTTTCCAAAGCTGCCGTAACTTCAAAACATCATTAAGCAAGGACTACCTGGAGGGCCTTCCTTCTGATTTCATCTAGTGGAACTCATACAAATTTTCTAAGTTTCTGTAGACAGCTTGCTGCATTTCAAAAACAGGAATACAGTTGGAGACAGACATGGAGAAGGTGGAGTTTAGAGTATGGAGAACTATACTTAAGTCTTGATTAATATTACTTCTTTTCCTAACAGCTCTCATTGGAACATGACCAAGCAACAACACTTATAAAACAATACCCTGTTTTCTCTAAAATAAGACATCCTCTGATAATAAGCCCAATCGGGCTTTTATTTATTTATTATTATTATTTATTTATTATTCAAATTTCTATACCGCCCTTCTCCTTTCGGACTCAGGGCGGTGAACAGCCAAAATAAAACATTTATACATAAAGTACGATTAAAAATAGATTTAAAATAATTAAATTTGGTCCATAGTTTAAAATTTATCAATTTAAAATCCATATCAAAACTTAAAATCAACCATAAAATCATAAAATCAAGAGAGACCGGCTAACTGAAAGAGATGAGTTTTTAGGGCCCGACGAAAAGTCCACATGCGCTAAAATAAGCCCTCCCCAAAAATATTTAAACACATGCGCAGCCAGTTCCCACCATTTCCTTTGGTTAGGGTTAGGGAGACCGAGCTGGAAATCAGGTAAGACGGCAAGAGGAGCCCCAGCTTGCTCCAAGCACCCCAAAGTAATAAGACATCCCCAAAAATAAGGCCAAGCACTTATTTCAGGGTTCAAAAAAAAATATAAGACAGAATCTTATTTTTAGGGAAACACGGTACAAAATGGACATTCAATATCAGTCCAGCTTGAAAAGTCATTCATCTTTCTATTAACTAAAGTATCAAATATAGGGCAAATATACTTTTACACATTCTCATGCACTTCCCTCATCTTTGCTAGATGAAAAATATTGGAATTTTAAAAATTATTTTACATTCATGTAATAAGAGTCAAAGTAGAATGTATGGATTACATTCTTCTTTATTGTACATACTATAGAGATAATCAAAGCTTGCTCATTTATTCATTACTTGGAAGATACCAGACAACACAAATCAGTTCTACAGCCATTTATTACTTATTAATAATTAATCTTGTTAGTTATAATGTAGCCAACTATAGCAGATTATGCATCAGGAATTGATAGATAGTAAGAGTTAATTATGCCAGAAACTTTCTACACTTGCAACTTGGTACTTAATTGTCTTACTATAAATATTTTAAAATATCAAACAATCATAGAATCATGGAGTTGGAAGGGTCCTTGGAAATGTTTGAGTCCAATCCTCTGTTCAAGATAGAATCATCAGATCATTCAACATTTCCCTGAAAACCTCCATGGATGGATTACCCATAACTCCAAGCTTTTCCACTGCTTAAAAGCTCTCCCACTTTCCCAATTCCTTCATATTTTAAATAGGATCTCACTCTACAAAGTTTCTACCCATTGGTTCTTGTCCTTCCCCTTGGGCACTAAGAACAATAAATCCATATCCTCTTCCTTGTTAATATTATTTTACCTTGATTAGACTATCTCTAGGTTAATTTAAAGATACGTCCAGATTATTTTAAGTTACTTAACGCAAGTTCAGTAAATTTTACTTTGATTAATGGATTTTAGAATTAAAGATTTATTCTATAGTGCTTAATATTTTTTTGGATTTTTGTGTTATGCTGTAATATACTATATAAATATAATAATGTATTGTTTTACCTTTATATAGTAACTTGTAGTTTTTCATTTATGGATTGATTTACACTTATTTTATGGCTAATGTGTTTCAGGCTGTTCACTTTTAATACTTTCAATTAACACTGCATTAATTTCATATTGTCTACCTTATTGAGCCATGGTGGTACAGTGGTTAGAGTGCAGTACTGCAGGCTACTACTGCTGACTGCTGGCTGGCTGCAGTTCAGCAGTTCGAATCTCACCAGCTCAAGGTTAACTCGACCTTCCATCATTCTGAGGTTGGTAATTTAAGGATCCAGATTGTTGGGGGAAATATGCTGACTCTGTAAATTGCTTAGAGAGAGTTGTAAAGCACTGTGAAATGGTATATAAGTCTAAGTGCTATTGCTATTATATTTTATGCTGGTCAAAGACTGAAATAAATGAATTGAATTAAACTAAACTGAACTGAATAAAAGGATCAACATGTAAGATAAATGAACTAAAACATAATTTTACAAATATTAGGTCAGTCATCACTACAAAGTTGTAAGCTATGTATTATCAATGCCCTCTACATGGGGCTGCCCTTGAAGACCACTCGGAGACTTCAGCTGGTGCAGAATGCGGCCGCGTGGGTTGTGATGGGAATATCCCAACACTCCCATGTTATACCTCTCCTACGCGACTTGCATTGGTTGCTGGTTGCCCTCCGAGTGAGATTCAAGTTGCTGGTGATTACCTATAAGGCCCTACATGGCTTAGGCCCGGGATATTTGGGGGACCATCTGCAGCCAGCAACAGCTTCCCATCGCCTGGTGCGTTCCCACAAAGAGGGCCTCCTCAGGGTGCTGTTGGCCAGACAGTGTCGGCTGGCAACCCCCAGGGGGAGGGCTTTCTCTGTGGGTGCACCTACCCTTTGGAATCAACTGCCCCTGGAACTCCGGGTGGCCCATGACCTCTGCTCTTTCCGCCGTGACCTGAAAACATGGCTGTTTCTTTTGGCCAGCCTGGACTGATGAGGTTTTAATTCTAATTTAATTTTAACTTGTTAGTCTTAATTGTACTTTTAACTGTTAAATTATGAGATTTGGATTTAATTTTTAACTTTTTATTAGATGTTTCTTAACTGTTGTGAGCCGCCCTGAGTCCGGCTGGAGATAGGGCGGCATATAAATCTCATAAATAAATAAATAAAATCATCCTCAGCTTGTAGAATGGAAGTAGAACTTGACAGAAACAAGTCTCACCATTTTTGTGCATGTCTGCCCAGGTAAGATCTCAACATGCAACTCCTCTCTTATAACCTAACCTGATACAGGTTATGCTTTTCCAGTTACCCATTTCTTATGTAAATGTATTTCAAGATGAAGCCTTGAGAGTTGCTTTGTAGAGTGAATAGATCCTTCTTGCAGGAATCCATTATTCATCAGTTTTCCAAATGTTCTCCAGAAGATGCAGACCTTGGTGGGTTTTCAGAACACCAACAAGGTTGGTGCTGGACAGGTAGAGCCTGATTCCAAAGGAGAGGGATAGCTTCAGAAAAAAACTACACTCTCGGTTCTTTGGTGTTGGCGGTCCTGCAAGCATGAGACTCAATTTGATACAGATGTGACACCACCTTTCTGTTTCTTCCTTCTAGAATAAAGTCAGTTAAAATGGGAAAAATAAAGGATTTTCATAAAAATAAATTGTATATGCAATTGTAGTTGAAAATAGTTTCTTGTGTTTATAAAAGTGCACTTTGTAAAATAACATCTTAGGAGTCATAAAAACTCACATTCATAACTGCAAAGCTGCTTTTTAAGAGAGGAATTTAAAAAAAAAGAAATAATCATATAGGGGTTTATCAAAGAACTATCGGCATAAAATAAGTCTCTTGTTCATTGGTGGCCTACTAATTAACACCTTTAGATCTGCAGATGAAGATGTTCCAAATTATTAGAAGTGGAGAGAAAACGCCTATATACGAAATATAATTTTACTACACATATTCATAAACCAGTATTTTCAATTGTTCCTTCGCTTGTCTGTGGAAGCATAGAGACCAGCAACACAATGGGCCTTGTTAGTGGTAATCAACCTTCCTGATGATGTTGCATATGTTTTTCTCCCCAGGATAATCAGATTTGATCATGTAACCAATGAGAAATGGCAGCTACAATTTATTTCATTTAAATCATATTTTCTACTTTTAAAACAACAAAGACCATTTGAAGCACAAAAAGAGCATGTTATTCCTAAAAGTCTTGTCACTGATTTGTTATTACTTAAAAAAAAAAAGTAGTAAGCAGTTCATCCACCCCAAAATGTATTTTCAAAATGCTCAGCAAATCCATCAGAGATTCTGGTGATCATTCTGAAATGAATAGATGAAATCTTTAATTTCTTTAAATTAAAGAAATCTTTAATCTTTAATTATTTCTTTAATTAAAGATTAAAGATTTCTTTAATTTGCTCCTTTAAAAGATTAAAGAAATCTTTAATCTTTTTAAAAAAATATTCTATACTATAGTCCCCAGCTATTTAAATTCTTGTAAAAAAAACCCTTTATTTTTTCCAACTCTGTTACTTCCTTGCTATAAAACCTTGTATGACTTAACACTATATATGAGAAAGCTAGACAACATTTGTTTTGAAAGATGCGCTATTCTGAACTAGTGTACTGAATAAATTATACAATCCCAATAATCAAATTAAAAGATCAAAACCAAGGCAAAGACAATATGAGTTTCCCTCCTCCTCCTCCTCCTCCTCCTCCTCCTCCTCCTCCTCCTCCTCCTCCTTCTTTTTTGGCTTGGTCAAATATAAATTTTATTTCGATCCATGGAGTGTGTTCAGTGCTGCACTAAGGCTTTGAAATGTGCAGTACTAGGAACAAACCATTAACCTCATGGAACCAGGAGACACAGCATGAACAGCAATCAGCAGCATATGATGTGTTCCAAGCTCTGTGAGTCAATGGTTTAATTAAACAAGATTTGCATGTGGTGTGTAGATCACATGCTGTGAAACAACTTGAGGCCAAGGCTGGCGGTACTACATTTCAAGGGACTTTGGTTAACCTTCTATTTGCCAGCAATGGCCAAGGGAAAACTAATGGTGTTGCTGCGAGAGATAGCAGCTTCAAACGATAAGAGCAATATGTAATGCCCAAGCAATGCCCTCAGGGTTGACTGATGCCTTTGGGAGGCTCTGTAAAGACTGAAGCACTCAGGAAAGCATCTTAGTACCTTGTTATAGAAGGATTTGGAGCTTTGCTCAGAGGACTACCAACTCTGCCTTAGAGTAGCTGTATTCCCACTGTGTTCCATCTAGACAATACTGCTGTTTGCAGTTGGACAGAAATGGCTCCCCATAAGGTGGAATTATAATGCACCTGTCTGGGTTGTAACACAATCCATAATAATTCATACTGTTTTAAAGGTAATAGAAATCAAAGAAAAGACAATGGATAAATATAATATAATATAACTTTATTGTACGTGTACAATACATACAGTACGTGTATATTGTACGTGTGTACACAGTATACCCATACAACGAAATTCACTTAACACCCAAAGACCAGGCCCAACACACATAACAATCCCCAAATACACTCCCACCCACCACAATTCTCCATCTCTAAACCACCCAAACATCCACACAACAGACCAAGTAATACTGTCCAACAGCTCACTGATGGTGGCCCTTTTGTTCATTGTTGAGTGCAATTATAGCTCTGGGATAAAGATGAACTAAAGATGTAGTTACTTTGATCGGCAGTTTTCTGGAAGTATTGAGTTATTACTATTCATCCCTAGGTGATATGAAAGACTGCACTGCTGGTGGAAAGTTCTCACCAAAGGATTTCCTCCCCCCCCTTCCCCCCAGGATTTGATATCAACCCGTCTGTGCCTGTTGCTGCCACCTTCAAGCAGCAAATGTACTGTTTCCTATTAGGTCTGCAAAGAAAACTTGCACCCACTAAGAACTTTAATCTTTCAGTCTTTTTCTTATTCTGTCCCTATTCACAAGCACTTTCTCCTCTTCTAAAATGGTTCTGTTCTGTCCCATTCAGATTCATGACTTGAGGGAGAGAGGGAGAAATGAATCATATTCTTCAGCTTCGATGAATTTTTCCATTCCAAATATTCCAGAGAATTCTTTAGTTCTCTTAAGGAAACCAGCTAACCAGATCACATTTATTATGGCACGCTTGTAGGCTTCTAAGCCCTGTCAACAGCTTTTGCTAACACTGTTCATTGACTCTTAGATTTTGTTTACTATGTACTAAAACATATTCCTGATATCTGTCAGCTCTCATGACTTGTTGACCTCTCTTTCCTGAACACAAAAAATGCCAGATCGTATTAAGAAGCTGTAGGGGTGAAACAGCATGTCATGTAAGGAAATCTTTCCACAAACAACATTCACTTAAAATCATTGCCATAAATGATCTTGGATTCTAATTCAGTGACAAAAGCCACAAGTCACCACTTTGCTGCTTTTATCATTTTTAAAATAATAGCTACCTTCCATCCAGATAAAGACTACTTTACACAGGGTGGGGACACTTTTACCAGCTCTTTTGTTAGATTAAAAAAGAAGAAACTTCATTTTCCTTGCCCAGATTGGAAGAGAAGAAGAAGAAGGACCAGCTTTTTTGATTATTTTGTTTAACAAGGAGAGGGAGATTTTGTAGCAAAGGGATAGATGGTATCAAAGGATTTGTGATTTCCCATTCCACAGGCAGTATTCATGATATAGATTAAGCTACATTTTTACAATTAAAACACACACACAGAGGGGGAGAGGGGGAGAGAGAGGGAGGGAGGGAGAGAGAGGGGGAGAGAGAGGGCATTTTTTTCTGCCATCTAGCCATGAGGTCTCTAGGCTGACAGGAAATCTCAAACAACTTATTGATTACCTGGTTAGCAAATTTGCAGATGACGCAAAGCTGGAATTGTAACTAATACTTTAAAGGAGACAGTGAAGGGGTTTTTTTTAAATCTAAATAGCCTTGAGCAGGCATTGAAAAGAGCAAAATGGAAATAACAAGGAGAAATAAAATGTTCTGTATCTTAATAGGTAAAATGAAAAGAACAACTATATGAGTAGAGCGTTATGGCTTGACAGTTGTACGTGAAGAAGATATGAGTGTCATTGTTGACCATATGGTAAATATAAGCTAACATGGAGCTGTTAAAAAAAATCTTAGCTATGTTAATAGGAGCATAAAGTCTAGAAGTACCTTGCCCTGATCAGGCCCCATTTGAAATTCTGTGTCTATTACTTTGAAGAATATGAAAATGGAACAAGTTCAGAAGACTAATAAAATGGTGAATGATCTGGAAATCAAGCCATATGTAAGACAAACAATGAAAGGAACTGGGTATGTTAAGTCAAAAGAAGAGACAATGGAATGGAGATACAATAGTCTTCAAATATCTAAGAGATAGTCACATAAAAGAAGGAATGAAGTTCTTCTCTATTGTCCCAGAAGGTAGTATCAGAATCTATGTATTAAAACTACAAGAAAGTAGTTTAAGGCTAGAAACTTATGACTCTATGCTTCCTGATTACGAACTATCAGACAGTGGATCAGGTTGCCACATGAAGTTCTTCTTCACAGCAGATGTCCAAACAGATGTTAGATGGCTTTCTGTCAGGGTTACAATAGTGAAACCTGCACTGAACAGGGGCTGGATTCAGTGATTACTCTTCCAATGTTATGATTTCATGAAATAGTCACCACATAGTCAGTTATGAATATTTTCTTCATTGTAGAAAAATTGCTGACAATTAGGCTGGACCTTTGATCAAACTGGGCCTGTCATGATGTCCACATTTCTTTAGAAATATTATATTGGTATTCCTAGGTGATTGGAGTTGGCATGTTAGATCTGTTAGCAATGTTGCATACCTAGATTTTTTTAAAATTGGGTTTATTTTGTTATCTTGGCAGTATGTTCATTCATGACTTATTTCACCCTCAAATGCATCCCTGTTTAAATGTATGCTACCTTAATGATGAAGCAAATAAAGAAAGAAAGAAATCCAAGACAGATTGAGCAATATGCTTTGTGAAATCTCTGTCACAAAGGAACATATCAACATTGCTGATGATGAAACATATCTTGTGTATAAATCTTAGAAAAATGTCTTCCTGAAAACCTGTGTTCTTCGTTACAATGGAGATAATGCACAGAAGCAGCAAAGAAAAGCTGCTAAATGACAGGTAATAATAATAAACCTGTCTCATTACTGGCTGCTGATTATCTAAGGGAGCACTCTAGTGTAAGAATCCCCAAGCATTACAGAAAATTAGAGGAAGTATGTATAACAGCTTAATTTGTCTAGAAGTGGCTATGGCTTGGCTGGTTGTGGCATTTGGAACACTTTAGCTAACTATGCTCATAATAGGCTCCTAATAAGAATGAAGTCATTGTTCAAAATACTTGGTTTGATTATGAGCCAGGGCTCCTTAGTTTAAACTACTTTCTCTGTTCATAATTAAGAATGAGACAAGGTTTTGCTCCAACGGCCATCCCTCTGTCTGCATAGTCAACATTATCAGAACAAGCCAGGGATGTTGGCAGCTACTCCTGAATCATGCCCAGAATTTGCTCAATATCATTCCTCACATTTCTCATCTAGAAAGGCTCCATTTTTCTTCCTGGCTCCAGGCTTTGCATCTCTGGCTTGTAGCATAATTGATTGATTATGGGTCCTCAAGTCATCTTGGACTCCTAACAACCACATAGATGGATTTTCTCCATGAATGTAGCATAATGGAAAGTCTGTATTTTCATTACAGGTTCATAAGAACCTGTATCATCAATGGAATTGATGTGGTCATGTGGCCGGCATGACTAAATGCCAGAGGTGCACGGAACGCTGTTACCTTCCCACCAAAGGTGCTCCCTATTTTTCTACTTGCATTTTTTACGTGCTTTCAAACTACAAGGTTGGCAGAAGCTGGGACAAGTAACAGGAGCTCACCCTGTTTCGCGGTACTAGAAATTCGAACCGCTGAACTGCCAACCTATCGATCAACAAGCTCAGTGTCTTAGCCACTGAGCAACCGAGTCCCTATTAAATTACTATATAGACACCATATTTTACTCTTAATATGCCAGGATTTCCAAAACCCGAATTTTATTGTAATTGTACAGTATAGTCTCCATCAAAACAATTTATAATAATTTTATTTCCAATAAAATTGGAAAACCAGAGACTGTTGTTGGTTTCATGTAAGAGAAGGATTTTAATTTCTGAACGTTCATTCTGGAGCTACTTTCATTGTTAAATGCCAGCCAAAAAATCTGCAGTGCTTTCTCAATATTCTCAGAGTGCAATCTGTGCATTGCTTGAGGATGCTAGATGGCCATATAGTGTGCTTTCGCTGCTAGCAGCCAATTTGCAAGAAACGCAATAATATAAAAATTGCTATTTACACTGAAACAAGTGGTACACTCCATTATCGCTCAACACTGAGGTTGTTAGGAGGATGGTAAATCAATAATCTGTTCTCATTCGGTAACTTCATGCACCATCAGCTTCCATCATTTTAATGCTTGTTTCCCCTTTCTGCTCAACCTTTGCTGCCAGACCAACTGCTCAAGCAAGCAAAAAGGTGTTCTACTGGATACATTTGGCATGGGAACAGAATTTGCCTTGGGGTCTTCAGCAGTAATAAAGAATGAAAAGAGAGAATAGAGGTTTTGAATAACTAGATTTCTTACTGTGCACATCTGTGAGCATTTCACATTGAAAAAAAAGTTTGTACAGTAATTTTTCAGCTACAGCAATCATGCAGTCTCTTAGCTCTGTTTTTCTAACATTGCTGCCCATTAATAGTATCTCTCCATTGGGTGCTCAGTCGGTAATCCTTAAATAAAGTTGATGAAAAATAGCCACAAGAGTAATTCAATTTCCAGTTCACGTTTATGACTCCTAAAACATATATAATCAAGATGACTTTTGGATTTCTTGCTTTCAATATCTAGGTTTTCTCTCTTTACTCTGAATTCATCTCTTCCCATTTTGTTTTCTATAAAGAATAGGAGAAACAAATAAGCAAATGATACCTTGGGATCTATGCTTTTTTAAAAAACAAAACAAAACAACCTCATATGTTTCCATTGCCAATTGTAAAAATGGTGTGCTTTCAAATTCTATGTTTATTCCACTTTGGAATGAAATTCTGCCGTTAAAATAAGTATGCCTCCACTAATGATAGAAACAGTTAATTCCACTTGAAGGAGAAAGAGAAGGAGAAGTATTTACAATCTTGGTAAGATAATTTTAGCCTTTCTGGATCTCTTGCTTAGTGCTTTCCAGGTTTTGGAAGGGATCCCAAAGGATGCAAGGAACTGTATGCAAAAAATGTGTAAAACACTCAACAGGGATAGCTGCTTAAATAGAATCGATGACATGAAATGGCAAGAAAGAGCCAATCTGATGTTGCAATTAAGGCATTATGCTAGAAACTGAGAGCCCATGAGTTCTAGTCTCACCTTAGGTTCAAAGCCAGCTGGGTAACTTTGGGCCAGTCATACTCTCTCAGTTTCAGGAATGGCAAACCACTTCTGAAAACTGCAGACTTTTCCAGGTAGTCACTAGGAGTCAAGACTGATACACACACACACGGAATGCAAGAAGGAAAAAAAAGCAAATCATAGCCACTAAATATTACAAGAATCCTCTTCCAACTGCCACAAAATCTGGGCTCCTGGCTACCTACATGTTTCTAACTCAACAATTGTGCTTGAAATAGAGGACCTGAGTAACTTTTTGAAATGTCCAAACTGGAGAAATTGCCACTGACATTTGGTCTTTTTAGAAAGGTCAGCTGTGCCTGTAATTTTCATCTACTTTTATCAAGATTGACAATTTAGAAGCAATATTTTTTTTTCAGAAAAATCTATGTCATGTGCAAATTTTTCCAACACTTTATTTTAAATGTTGATAAATAAACAACTCTTTCATGAAAATATTACCGTATTTTTTGGAGTATAAGATGCACCGGAGTATAAGACATACCTTAGTTTTTGGGGAGGAAAATAAGAAAAAAGCTGATTGGATCATCCTCCTGGAATACCCCTAATCAGCTGTTCCCAGAGGTGAAGTTTAGCAACAGGTTCCTTGGTTGTGAGCCCTGTGCCTTGCTTTTTTTTGCTTTTTTTTTTTTTTCTGCGTCTGAAACTTCTGAAACTCTGTTTCAGAAAAAACTTTTTCCTGCCTCTGAAAGCCTCCAAAACAGAGCTTCAGGAAAAAAGCCCCTGAAGCTCTGTTTGGGGGCTTCTTATCTGAAGTTTTGTTTCTGATGCTTTTTTCAGCCTCTGAAATCTTGGTTTGAGAAGCTGGGCGGGGCTACATTCGAAGTATAAGATGCATCCAGATTTTCACCCTCCTTTTTGGGGGAAAAAGGTGTGTCTTATACTCCGAAAAATATGGTACTTTGGAAGAAATTTCATTCAGCTTTGGTGACCTAAGTCATTTGTTGATGTTAAAATATTATCAGAGATAGTTATAGCTGGGTTTGGATGCTAAGATGAACAGAAGGTGGGAGATTTGCCAGGATCAGTCTGTGATAAAACTGATGTCTTATTCATCAACTCTAAATCCAAATCCCATGAAGTAGCTTGTCACCTCCCTAATTTCAGATGCACTCAGATTAACTGTAGTTTTGAAAAGACATGAGCATACGTTTATATTTCTGTGCAAGCTTGAAGTCTGGATGCTTACAAACCAGAAAGTTAACATAATAATAATAATAATAATAATAATAATAATAATAATAATAATAATAATAATAATAATAATAATAAAAATTCGTTATATAAATGGTCTGATGGCCTGGCAGTTCAATCTTCTTCTTGCAAGTGGGTAAACAAGCGTTCTGTAAGCAAGAATGCATACATTAGCTCAGTAGCTCAGTAGTCTAGACAATACCATAATATGTTGTGCTTTCCCGCACATAACACAAAGTTTGCATACATATTTATATGAAGATCTGCATGTGTACCACTTGGCATTTGCATACATAGCTCCAAAACAGAAGAAGGAGAGGAAGAGGAGGAAGTATCTGTCATCTTTCCCACATCAACAATACACATTGCAAGCACATTACATGAGATTGTGAAGGATGAGTGACTCCCAAAACCAGCCTTTCTCCAGAAGAATGGTAAATAATCATATCCATAGGAAAATAGGGATGTGAAGTTGATTCTTGACCTTCACATTTCCCAGAGGAATGAGGCCACGGAATCTTCCATAGTCCTCCAGCTTGCAGAATTTTATGTTTTATTTGTACATTAGTACAAATAATTAAGAAACGATAACCTTAAATATCTGAGTGTTCTTTATGTGGCTTCTGTAATTTTTGCTGACTGTCATAGCATAAATACTTCCTAAATCAGTGGTGGCGAACCTTTTACTCACCGAGTGCTGAACAGGTATGCGCGTTGTGCGCTTTGCGCACACAGGTGCTATCTGTGCTGATGCATGGCTCCTCCCCCTGTCCTGCACATGTAACCCCACCATCTGTGCATGCGCACAGGTTTTGTGCGGCTCCCCTGTGCCCTGCGCACACAATTGTACCATCTGTGCATGTGCGCAGTTTTCACGTGTGCAATGCACACACATGAACAATCTCTATGCATGCATGCGCTGCTCGCAAGTACTTTCACCTACATACACAAATGCGTGCACATGTGCAGGACAGCTCCAAAGACCAGCTGGATCCCCTGAATTGCACACATATGCACCAGAGGCCCAAACACCAGCTGGGGCACGCACGCATGTGCAGCTGCAGGTGAGTTGATGACAGCTCATGTGCCTAGAAATATGATGACAGCTCATGTGCCTAGAAACTTCAGGCACACGTGCCATAGGTTCGCCATCATGGTCCTAGATGGATATGCTCAAAAGAATAAGACCAGCATTATATATGTTAGAGTTATGTCTGTAAAGAGTTGGGAAAACAGTTGCTGCCTCCTAGATAGCCTGTAAATACCCTTCTCCTTTGTGGTTATAGGTACTCTATTAATACATTGCAAAGGGATAATCTGTGAATTGTAGAAGCTCAAGCATTTGTGGGTCGGTCTGCAGTTCTACTGTTAATGAAGAAAAGTACTGCCTTCCAAGACTTTATCACACTCATTTGGATTTCTTTGAATGGTGATCTGATTGGTTAGGAGCACCATTTAAATTTATGTATAGTCAAATCAAGGAAAATGGAGAAACGAAGCTACCAGCCAGAATCCTGCACATTGAATCAAAACATTCCCCTTATAGTGCACTAACTTAATCAGTGATTTAAAATGCTTTCCCCTAAATCAGTCAGGGAATGAAGATAACCTAATAGGCAACGAAAGTCAGTTGCAGCTCTTTAGATCCCAAAGAAGCTAAATTATACCAAGTTATCACTGATTGTCAGCTGCTATTGCTTCGGAGGCCCATCTATGCAGAAACTCATTTCCACAAACATATGCCACCTGGATGAAAGGGATGTTGCACCTGTATCCCAAGGCTACCCACTGAGGCCACATTTGCATAGCTTCACTTAGAAAAGAGATGACAGTGCTGAGCAGCAGTGCAGGGTGCTTTCTGTTTTTACTGCAAAAGATAACACTATTTTTATATCACAATATCTTCCATTTTTTAGATGGAAGAATAAGGGCCTTTCCACAGAATATCAACACTGCTCATTTTAGTTCTTCTCTTATGCCTGCCCTTAGTCTAGAGTGTATTTTCTTAATCAAAGTTCTTGCTCTTGGAAAAACATTTGTATACCGTTGATGACATATCTGATTCTCAGGAACTGCTGCATAATCAGTCTTCCAGATGGCTTTATCAGCCTCTTGCTAGAAATAACTTGCTTAAGTTCCACAAATAATTATTCCATTCAAAAATCAAAATATTTTAATTCATTTGCTTCCTCTGCTCATGCAGAATTTAGCAGTTTAATAACCAAGAAACACAAAATAATTATAATCTCATTTTTTAAAAAAACCCAATATTTTAGATTACTCTTACTAATAGCGCTTTTATTCTAGCTGTACTGCCATTTTGCTCAGTAGACTTTCTTCACTTGTTGTTGATGTTGTTAATGATCTGCTAATTATGTATCTTATTAAACTTAAGTCATTCCATCATGGTGCACCTGAGTCTCCAACTGCTCTCAGTTTGTGACACGTAATGATTTCAGGTGATCAAGGCAACAGTTTTCAGAGAATGCTAGTCTAAGATGCCTAACAGCGGATTAGATGTGGCTTGCAAAGCAAAGTTTTGTGGTTCCCAGAGGTCCTACCAACATATAATCAAGTCATATTTTCATATGAATTGTTAAGCATATGGAACATCACAATATTTCAAGTTAAAACTGAGGCAACTCATACATCAAGTACCACTTTCTTGATGCCTCGTAGTCTCTTACTGTATGTGGATTTGAATCCAACGATTGAATTTGAATGAACAAGAGAAAATATTTATATTTGAGCAATACACTCTCAGATTTGAGTTTAAGTTTAGAGTTCAGTTCTTGAAATTGAGAACATTGCCTAGGTAAAAATCTCTATTAAAAATCACGAGAAACCAGAACACTCTAAACCAGGTTTGATTGCTTCTAATTGCAAAAGTGTCTGTGGTCAAATTTGTTTCCAAAAACCTAATGGTATCTAGAGAAAAGTGAATTTGCAATATATCTATAAAATATATTGCAATGGGGAACAGTTCCGTTTTTGTATCCAGGTCATTATTTTGCCATTTTGTAAGGAAGAGGGCTATTTTGTTGTACCTCCTGCCAAGTACTCCTAGGTTCTTGACACACACACACACACAGACAAAGACAGATTGGCTATCCTTGCCTGAGCAAGGCATTTGTTTCAAAAACCCTGGTGGTACAGTGATTAAAATGCAGTATTGCAAATAAACACTGCCCACAGCCTGGAGTTCAATGTTGATGGGGCTCAGGGTTGACTCAGCCTTCCATCCTTCCGAAGTTGATAAAATGAGAACCCAGATTGTTTGGGGCCAATATGCAAATAATGCTTACATTGTAAACTGCCTGGACAGTGTTATAAAGCCCTATGGGGCAGTATATAAGTCCAAATGCTACTGCTATTAAAAGGATAAAATTATCCAGATAATTCATTCGTTATTAATTTCAATCAAATCTTTATGCAGAAGCAAAGTTCCTATAATCAGGCATCATAAAAATACATATCTGTAAGGGATATTTTTAAAAAAGAAGTGTAAACGTTGGCAATTCTTTATTGAATATACTTGAAATAATTTTGCCTTATTTTCTTCCTTGACTCAATAAACTGTTTATCATAAAGGTAAAAGTAAAGGTTTCCCTGTCCAGTTGTGTCCAACTTCATGGAGTGGTGCTTATCTCTGTTTCTTAACCACCGTTGTTCGAAGACAATTCCATGGTCATGTGGCCAGCATGAAGATACGCTGAGGCACATGGAATACTATTATGTTCCCATCAAAGTGGTATGTACTTTATCTATTTGCATTTGCATACTTTCAAATTGCTAGGTCAGCAGGAACTGGGGCAAGTAATGGGAGCTCACCCTGTCACATGGCACTCAGGTCTCAAACCCAGGCTGTCAGCTTTCCAACTGACAAGCTTGATGTCTTTAACCACTTTGAGCCATTGTGTATCTATCATAGAAGAACAACAAAGTCATTACAAGCTCTAGCTGACCAGTAGCCTATATTTTTGTATTTGTTTGACAGGGTAGTTACACTCAGTATGTCCAAATTATGTAGGTAAAATGAGGACCCAGATTGTGGGGGCAATAAGCTGACTTTGTATAAAAAAGAACATTGCTGGGGGGGGGGTGAAAGCCCTCCTAAGCAGGTATATACAAAAGTATGAAGGCTATTGCTTAACGCATTGTAAGCCGCCCTGAGTCTCCGGAGAAGGGTGGCATATAAATCGAACAAATAATAAATAAATAAATAAATAAATAAATAAATAAATAAATAAATAAATAAATAAATAAATAAATAAATAAATAAATAAATAAATGAATGAATGAATGAATGAATGAATGAATGAATGAATGAATAAATAAATATCAAGAGAAACTTAAAATTAAGTTGACTGCAGTAGCCATTTGTTGCTTCAGAAATGTGTGAGATGAAACAAGAAGAGAGAGGGTCAAGAATAAACAGATGCTGAATGAATACAGATTGAATATAAAAGCAAATGATCTGTGTAAAAGCATACTGAAATGGTCTAGTCCCATGATGATGAACCTATGGCACACGTGCCACAGGTGGCACGTGGAGCCATATTGGTGGGCACGTGAGCTCAGCTCCATTTTCGGGCCTTCCCCACCAGAAGTAGAGAAACAAGCTGTTTCCAGCCTCCAGAGGGCCTCAGGGGGTGGGAAAGGCCGTTTTCGCCCTCCCCAGGCTCCTGGGGAGAGCAAAAACAGGCCTTCCGGTCCCACCAGAAGTTGGCAAATGGGTTGTTTCCAGCCTCCGGAGGGCCTCCGGGGGGTGGGGAAGGCCATTTTCACCCTCCTCAGGCTCCTAGAAAGGCTCTGGAACCTGAGGAGGGCGAAAAATGGGCCCACCGTGCCATCACATGCCAAAAGCGGGGGGAGCGGGAGGATCATGCACGCATGCACGGGAGGGTGGGGCGCATAGAATTATGGGTGTGGGCACGCACGCGTGTGACCCCCCTGCACTCCCCCTGCTTTTGGCACATGATGGCAAAAAGGTTAGCCATCACTGGTCTAGTCATATAGAGAGAATAAATAAATTGATATTTAAAGTAAACATATAAAAGAGAAAACTGAAAAAGTATTGGTTGGATAAAATTGATGATTTCTCAAAAAAAAAAAAAGTTTCAATAACAATGTAAGAAGTATCCTGTGGACATGGTGGATGCAAGGATGATTTGCAAAAATGTAAAAGTACGGTGAATAAAATAGATTTAAGCTTAATTTCTTTATGCTTATCTTCTAGCTTTAATTTCTTTAATCCACTGTCTTTTTGCATTTTGCATAATATTCCTACTCCAAAACAGAATAGTGTATGAAAATTCCAATTAGAAGTGAAAAGTCTATAGACATTATATTGATTAGTTAATGAATAAAACTACCTTGAGCAGCTTTTGATGCAGAAGTAGATTGAGATTTAGATTGAGCTTCCAAACTATAACTATTAATATTTTCATGCTCATGTCAAATTCAAATTGTGGTGATTTTATGTTTTTGTAAACACAACTTTTAAAAAAATCAGTTCCATTTATAGACCATGAATATATATTCCAAATAGCAACTCATATTTCAAAACATTCAGATTCCTACAAAATGTATAGAATTGTATGGAGTGTGCTTGTCAGATCTTCTAATTAATGATGGCATACAAGCCCTGATATTTTGCATTACCCTAATAGAAGTTGTAATTTATTTCTAGCATAGTATAGCTTACAATTTCTTTAATTATGCATGCCATTTAACAAATTTAAGTAGGAAACATCACTATCAACAAGTTATGGTGGGATGTGAAAATTAGTTGCAATTTATTTATGGTAAAAAACATGCATATTCAGCTACATGTTTCATGCATGAAGTTAATACATGAAATGAATAGTCATACTGAAAATGTTGAAAGTTTTTAAAAAGTATTTGAGCAATTATTTCCCCAAGTTAGTGCGTATTTATGATGTACTCTACAGCTCTCAAAAGGGAGGGCTATCTCTCAAAAATTATTGAATATCAAGTTCTTCACCTCATTTTACAAAAACCTATCTATAGTTGTAAAAAATACCTATCTACAGATTAACATATGCAACTATAGTAGAATCTTGTCCGACACTTTGAAAATAACTATACTGAAGTAAGGACGAGGAGCAGGAGGAGGTGGAAGAGGAGCAGGATATTTATTATGCAGGATTTTGACTATAATCACATTTATTTATAATGGAGGAACAGACAACTTTTTAAAACCTGAGGCTGTACTTTGTCTCCCAGCTAATTGGCAAGCTGCCAAAGAATCTGTGGTGATGGACTAGGAGGAATGGGACCAAATATTTTGTTCCCATTTTTCATTTAATTTGATGGATTGGAGAGTGGGAAGAGGGCCCATTCACTCGCTTAAAAGCCCTCCAAATTGAACAAAATTGCACCTCCGAAAATTGGCTGGGTTATTGCTGTACTTGCATGGATCAACTGTAGGGTTTTGCCAGGCTGCCCATCTCTACATTAATGGCGGTCTGTACAGGGGATGTTTGCTGAATGCATAGTCAAGACAGAAACAGATGTTACAGAAACAGATATCATTGGAAGTACTAAATTAATTGGTTGAATCTTTTGATGTATACAAGGAGCTGCTTCTCTAGTTGGATTTAGAGTCGCTTCTCTAGTTGGATTTAGTACAACTCACCATGGCCAACTCACTGCTGCCAACTTGCTATGGCCAACTTGCCATGAGACACCTCACCATAGCCAACTGGCCATGGGACAAGTGGCCGCAGGACAAGAGTTACGCTAATATTGAAGAAAGGGTGGAATAGAATCAGAATGCTAAAGGAGGGACAACTGAAATGTGAATGACAAAAATTTAAATAATTTTTAAAATTAATTTAAATAATTAAATTGAATTATTGAATTGTCCTGGGGTGAGTTATCATGGAGTTGACCATGGTGAGTTGTTCTTCAGTGAGTTGGTCACAGTGAGTTAGCCAGGGCAAGTTGGCCGTGGCAAACTGTCCCATTCCACTGAAACATGAACTGTATATTTGAGTAAATGCAGGTATGTTTCTAGTATCTGCCAAACTATCATGACATGGTATTTTACTGTATCTTATTCAGGTCTGGCCTGAATTAATTTTAAGCATTCTTATAGAATATCTATCATAGAATCTATGCTAGAACTTTTCGTTTCTAAGGCACCATTGTGTTGAATCCTTTTTAAGTACAGTACTGTTCTGGAAACATATATTAATTAATGCATAATAATATCCACTGTATTTATAATTACCACACACAATAATACATAATATTTTAATTGTCGGAGGACCAGTTCCAACAAATGCCAACAATATACTGAAATTGTGAAAGGAGTAAGAACTCCTTTATGTACATGGGGGTGGACATGCACATGGGCATCTGTGTATTGTGTACACATGAAGACAGATATGTATGGTGACTTTATGCTTGTATACCACTGCTGCAGGATGGAGATTATTTTGCAAAACATTTTTTTTAAAAAAAGTAGACTTCAATAAGGACAACTGTTGTAAAAGGAAGGACTAGGGGAGACATGATAGCGGCGTTCCAATATCTCAGGGTTGCCACAAAGAGGGAGTCAAACTATTTTCCAAAGCACCTGAAGGCAGGACAAGAAGCAATGGGTGAAAACTAATCAAGGAGAGAAGCAATCTAAAACTAAGGAGAAATTTCCTGACAGAACAATTAATAAGTGGAACAACTTCAAGGTGTTGGTTATCACCTTTAAAGCACTCCATGGCATAGGGCCTAGCTATCTCCGAGACCGCCTGCTGCCACCGACGACCTCCCATCGACCCGTGCGCTCCCACAGAGAGGGCCTCCTCGGGGTGCCATCAGCCAAACAATGCAGGCTGGTGACCCCCAGGGGGAGGGCCTTCTCTGTGGGGGCTCCCACCCTCTGGAATCAGTTGCCCCCAGAGATAAGGAGAATCCATGACCTCAGTGCCTTCCGCCGTGCCCTTAAAACCTTTTTTCCAACAAGCCGGGCTGGCCTAATTCTTTTTAAGTGTTTTTAATTGTTTTGTTTATTGTTTTAATTAATGGGGCCAAATTTATATATATATATTTTAACTGTATTTTAATATTTGTATTTGATGTTTTTATTTGGCTGTTCACCGCCCTGAGTCCTCAGGGAGAAGGGCGGTATACAAATTCAAAAATAAATAAATAAATAAATAAACTTGCCTCCAGAAGTTGTGAATGTACAACACTGGAAATTTTTAAGAAGATGTTGGATAACCATTTGTCTGAAGTGGTGTAGGGTTTCCTGCCTAGGCAGAGTGTTGGCTTAGAAAACCTCCAAGGTCCCTTCCAACTCTGTTATTCTATTTGTCTGAATAGAACACTTCAAAATGGTTTGAGGAGCCTATCCAGTGCATAACAATAAAACAGAGATTACAGTAAAAGTGGGAAAAAAAACATACTGGTATAGATTGGCCCAACATTAAAATACTACACTCTACTGTCTCTCAAGCTCTTTGAAAAGATTTTGGAAGATGTTTCAGTTGATACTAGACTACTGAAAATTCTAAAAAAATACTCATTAATGTATATTCAATATTATGCAAATGCTGACCTTTATTTATTTTGGTTCTAATAAAAAAATGAGTGAGGTGGTATTTTCCTTAAATAATGATTAATAATGGTATTTTAGAAAAATAGTTGTCACACAGAGTAATAAATAGGGACCTACAACTGTTATTCTTGCAACTCCATAATATGAACCCAATGTCACTGAGAATCTCTGTAGTTGAGCAGAGACATGAAGCCAAATCTCATTAATCACTATACCACTGGGGTTACTTTTAATAAATGTATGATTTACATATGCTACATTTACTCTGAAGTATGCTCCATCGAGAAATGCAGTTGAATGGTTGAGGATCAGAACATCTTACCCATATCTTACCTTTTTCCAGGTCTATTCTTCCTCTACTCTGAGATATAAGCAAGCCAGGTATCCAAGAAAGAGCTTTTAAAATTATTGTTCCCAGATTTGGAATTTTTCATAATTCAGAACATGCCAAGTTTGAAACAAAACTATGGAGGCAGGAAGATCTGTACTCAGGAGTTTATTTAGATGCCACAAGTTTTAAATCACTCCCGTTTACATCCCAAAGCACGGTTTCATTTCCTCCAGTTGAATTATCAGTGGCTTTACAATATGATTTACAAAATGCTTTAATGGCATGGTTTACAAATGTCCTTTGAGGATTTTAAAAAACACAGTTTATAATACCATTGTTAAACAATGCAAATATAATCAATACATAGTGTATGTCAAGAGGGAAGAAAGTTTAAAAATGAAAAGCAAAGATGGAGTCCTACATACATTGAGCTGCCTTTGTTTTTCCTTTTTTTTCCCAGTGATGGGGAATTGTTTGTACATTTACATTCATTTTATGCATGAAGGGAATTCACTTCATTGAATTCATTGAAGTAAACAATGCACTGAATAATTCTACTGTGTGCATCAAAGCTACTTGATCAAGGGACATTTTATGTTGCATTGCAGTGTTATCACTTGTATCTGGGTAAATGTTGATGCCCAGTGTAGATTAAACAGTGTGTACATAATCTTAGACCTTTCATAATATTAAGTAATATCTCTTTAGCACAGTGATTCTTGAAACCTATTTGGAGCCAGATGCTGCCTATCCTTTCTTCCTTATCGGTATCCAAATGAAAGCATCCTCAGTGAAGATCAAAAAAGTAATGATGGCACCCAAGATTGTACAACGTTCCAACTGGAAAAAAAGTAATGGAACATTTTGTACACAATAGCTGGAGTGAGATTGTTGTATATAGAAAATCTAATCATAACCACAATGGAGTAATGGTGAGTGAATTTGATGGAACTTGCTGAGAGGGCAAACTGAGTTCTTTGATCAAAGAAAAGACAATATCAAGTTTATTACTGACTGGAAACTATCCTTTGCTTGAAAGAGAAAAAAATAGACCTATAAAATATAGTTTTGATTATTAGACAGATTAAATTATAGAAATAAGAGAGTTGTAGCCATAGAGTATGAAGTAAATTTAAGTATAAGTTATTGTATTTATAACTGCTGTAAAGAAAATTGGAAGTTATTTCTTTGCATCTTTTCTTATCTATTTTTCTTTTTTTCCCCCTTTTTTGCATTTTTAGCTTTTGCTTTCATTTCTTTCTTTTACTTTTAGTCTGAATTCATTTTAAATTATCTTTTAAAAACATAATAAAAATTATACAAAAAAAGACTGTGCAAATTCCCACCTCATCTTTATCCTATATGTATGACGCATGTTAAAAGGCAGGTGGGACTTCAATTGCACCGCTGTGGCTGCCATCTTCATTTTTCAAATTCTTCCCCTCTCTCCGATCCCAGCAGACCACCCTGTCACACTGACACTCTTTCAGGGTTTTTTAGGAGTCAGTTTTTTATTTCTTGGTTGCAAACATTATGCACTTCTGTGCAGGATCTCGTTCTGAATAGTTCCCCCAAGTTTTATCAAAGATAGTAAAAGGTAATTAAGCAGAATAAAGACCACAAATGCTTTGAAAACACAGTGACTCAAGACAGGGGCAATAGTGCCAACAAGCCACCTTCCTTCTGCTTTATAGGAATGTCAGGATACAACAACGGACTTTTCCCAAAAGGAAGAGCTGAGGTGGCGCAGTGGTTAGAGTGCAGTACTGAAGCTACTTCAGCTGACTGCTAGTTCAGCAGATCAGCGGATCAAATCTCACCGGCTCAAGGTTGACTCAGCCTTCCATCCTTCCGAGGTGGGTAAAATGAGGACCCAGATTGTTGGGGGCAATATGCTATTTAGTATACTGTCTTTGGTGTAAGCCGCCCAGAGTCCTCGGACAGTGGGCGGTATAGAAATATGAATAATAAATAAAGAGAGGTATGAATTTAATATGTGTGTCAAAAACAAGGAAAATTAGCTAGAAGGAAAGATTGTAAACACACTTACAGATGTTATGCCTGATTTCTTTGCCTTGCCCAATATGCAGCTGAAACCTAGGATTTGCCTACTCCAGCCTTAACCATAGATGTATGTGAGAAAGACAT
Organism: Pantherophis guttatus; assembly: GCF_059756535.1. Lineage (NCBI taxonomy): Eukaryota > Metazoa > Chordata > Lepidosauria > Squamata > Colubridae > Pantherophis > Pantherophis guttatus. The sequence continues at coordinate 88,604,027 of NC_142063.1, read as the reverse complement.
GTCTGCATGTCAGAAAGGCCAGACCAACATTCCTCAAAAAGGTCAGGATGAGGACAAAAAATTAAATTCATATGAATTGAATTAGAAGCGATCAATTAAAATTAATTGCCTGAAAAGTAAGGCACTGATTTGTAAAATTAATTGCTTCCCCTATTTGCATATACAAACTATTCTCTTTTATACATGGATATGACACCAGATACAGTTAAGACACCATAATCTTCTCTCTTTCCAGGAGAAACCAGGAAAAACAGAATGAACAGAATGAAGAAGGGGTAGGTCCAACTGAAAAGGGTAGGGAAAAAGATCTCTCTCTCTCTCTCTCTCTCTCTCTAATTCCTAGCAGATATGAATGATTAAGACTTTAAAATATTCTTCTGTCTTTATGAAATCCTACAGATGCTAACTGCTGTTCAAGGGAAACAAGGCAAAAGCATCCTCTCTGAGGGGGCTTCACGTATTGCGAGAGAGTGCCAGTCTCTGCCGTTGCACCCTGAACCTGAGGTTCTAGAAAAATAAGGGGAAAAGGAGACACTGCATCTGTTCCCTCAATGAGTCAGAAGGAGGAAGCTTTCAACCCTTTTCCAGGCTCTGTTCCAGCCACTTATTTGCATCACTTACAGTAAATGCCTCCACCTCTTGCCTGCCTGCTCACTTTCAACCACGGCTGCATCTCTGTGCTAATATAAGGCAGCCTTCCATTTCAAAGGTAATCATTGTGGAGAGTGGAATCTTTGTCTTCCTTTCACTTATATCCAGTGATTATTATTTTTTTTAGATGTGCCATATTGTATCATTTATAGATTTGAAGATCAGGTTCAGCATTGCTTGTGGCTGTGCATCTGAATGTAGGAAATTTGACTTTTCAGTTCCCATACAGTCATACATTGTATAGTACATGCTATGCAGAAGGAGGAGAATTGTGTATGGAAACCAGTTGGATATCAGCAGCTGTCAGTTCTAGGCTGAGATAGGGCTTGCATTAGTAATATCAAAGCCTTAGCTCAGCAAAATCACAGCAGTTACCTATCCTTCAAGCTTAACCTTTATGCACAGTTCAAATGTTTAATTACAATTTCGGCCCAAGCTTATGGTTTTAAGTAGCATTTTACAGACAACTAACTTAATACATTACATTTGGGTGAGTGTCAGAAGAGGGATAATAGAGCCAAAGGGGCAACGTATTACACTAAAAGAAAATTGGAACCAAGAGGCTACTACTCTGCCTAATATGATCTACTGAAATTATAGTTAACTGCAGTGACATTTACATCTTTCTTACAACTTGTAACATGGAATAGATGAAGAACTTGTTCATTACATCATTTGCGATGGAGAATGGTAGATGTTATTACACCAAAGCAATTATTCAGGAGAGAGATTATAAACTCAAGTACATTGGTATAAACAATATGAAAAAAAATCACTTTTCACATACAATCTTGTAAATGTAAAGCCCTTTGATTGCTTTATTGAATGCTACACAACCCTGTATGAATTCCACCTACATTCAATATTTATTGTTTGATTTGTAAATGACAACATTTTGCTAAACTTAACGTGGCCTGGTGTTCTGACTAAGCTCAGGATCGTTGCTATGAAAACAATATAATTCTCTATTTCTTCTTCCACTCTGGGATTTTTGCTGCTAGTTTATTTGTCTGCAAAAGAAAGTGCTTTTTGCCACTTCATTAAACTTGTGACATTATTCCTTCTTATTTATTTATTTTCATAAAGATAGGCTAGGATTCGATTATTTTCAGCCTGTAGAAGTCAAATGTACCTTGGAATGTTTTACAATGTTTGACAGCTATGAAATATAAGTACTATGCAATTTGACTGTACATACATACATATTTTCATAAATACATCCGACAGGAACCTCCAAACTAAATAGCCAATAATATGAGACAAAACCACAGGCAGCCTTATTTTGTAGAACTTTGATCTAAACCTAAAATAAAACAGGAAATTCCATTGTGATCTTTTTACAAAATTAAACAAATCAATACACTGCATTTTACTGATGGAATAATTTTAATGCATTTGCAAATGATTTGACAAAAAAGGGTGTAATTTACAACACTCAAAACTTTTAACAACCATTGATTTATATGCATTTTACTGTAAAAGTAGAGAGAAGCCTAGCAAGTGTAGTGATAGGTCCCAAAGGCAACTCCCAAATATCTTCCTCAGAGACTTAGATCATTGTCTGTTGTACAAAACTTCCACCTCTTACTTGCACTGCATTTGTTTGGAAAGTGGAAAATTGCATCAGTTTTCCTCACAAAAAGGATTGTCCCAGTTTAATACTTCAGTTATTGCGAAGACATTCTAAATCCACCGAACAACAGACATTTCCATTCTGTGTAGAACGGGAAGGAAAAGATAAAAAGGAGGAATTAATACTAGTAATACAAGTGAAGAAAATAAATCTTCTCATATGGACGCTAACAACCTGAATCTTTAACATGAGCATTTGTAAACCTATTTCTATTGTAAGAGAGATCAAACAATCGTTTTCACTTGGGTGTTAAAATTTTTGTTTCATTCATTCATTCATAAAGCAAGAATGTTGTGAATTTGTCCTTTCTCTACACATATAATAAATCATGTGACCAAATCATCTTACACAAAGAACATTGCTAAGGTTATATTTACCTGAGTTACTATCTGCAAGAGAAAAAAAAAAGAATGGGGCATATAATATGATGTCAATCTGGAAAAGATACACAAAAGGGGAACTTTTTGTAACACATGGATACCAAGTATAGATACCAAGTATCTATGTGTTACCTCATCTTCTGTATGAGGAATGGTACAGCGTTGGTACTCTGATTTATATAAATGGAAATAAGTGGAACTGGTAAAATACTCTAATCGTATAAGTGGTATGAGGCAAGAGGTTACCTGAACTTTTTTAAAAAAAATTCAATAGAGTGATGATAGAATATAGCTAAATATTAAAAATTTTTAGAACAGATAAAGGGAAGTCCTTCTTCATATAACATTCAATGAACATCTGGAATTTGTTATCCCATGATATAATGAAAGCAACTCACTTAGATTGGTTTAAAAGGAAATCAGACACATGAAGGATAAACATTATCCTATAAAAAGGAAATGCAATTTTATTCTGTTCCTGCATGTCTTCCCATAGGGTTAGCTTTTGATTACTTCAGTACAGTTCTTGTGTTCTTATTTCCATGGCAAATTGCCAATAATAAAGGTGATATTTCAGTTAACATACTGTCAGGATGGATGCATTATTTTTATGCTCAAGAAGTCAGACAAAATGTACTTTATCTTAAACAATTACACATGTCTATTTTTCAGAAACATTCTTTCTTCTATGATTTTTCTATGAAATTAATTTAGCTTGCTGGATTCATTCCACTAAACTTGGGGTGGACAATTTTGGTTGGGAGCCACATCCAAGCCTTACAACCTTTTAAAGGACTACAAGTTATACAAGATATTATTTAAAAAGTGTATGGGCATTTTTGGCCTTTGTTTTTGCAGGGTTTTCCTCCATTGTGGAAATAGAAAATAGAACTGAGTCCAATCTTGTGGGCACAGTCCTTTGGATACAGAATGAACAGCATCTGACACCTAATCTATCTATCTATATAAAAAAGGATCTATGTATGTATACATGTTTGTTTAAACATAACTCTGGAATGCCTCGAGCAATTTTGACCAAACTTGGTACACAGATAACTTACCCTCCGAAGACAAGCACTGTGGGGGTAAGACACCCGTGTGTGTGTGTGTGTGTGTGTGTGTGTGTGTGTGTGTGTGTGTGTGTGTGTGTGTGTGTTCCAGCATAACTCTGGAAAGCCTGTGCCTTTAAGGAGAGCGAGTGCGGCATCCTAGAGAGACATTTGTTCATGATGTCATGGGAGGGGGAAGGGAACCTGATTAGGCCAGGACAGAGGCCTTTAATTGAGTGTGCTCCCTCACACAATGGGCCTTTAAGGTCTAGGCCTCCATCACACAGTAGGCCTATGAAGGGAGCCTGATTAGCCAGGACAAAAGTCTTTGATTGACCATGCTCCCTCACACAGTGGGCCTTTAAGGCCTAGGCCTCCCTCACACAGTAGGCCTATGAAGCTAAGGGAGCCTGATTAGGCCAGTACATAGGACTTTGATTGCCACAGCCTAACCAGATCGTTTGCCCCCACCTCACAGCTTCAGCCTGTTTTCCCAGGATCGTCCTTTCCTCATCGCGTGAAGGACCACACCAACCGAGATGAAACAGGGATGGAGGCCACAGAGGAGACAGGGGTGGAGGAGGTGCAGCATGGCCCAGCTCAGGGATTTATGTTCCAGGCCCAGTCCCAGTTTGAGGAAATGGTAAAATGGATGGTGGCACAGGTAGGGGGGGTGGGAAGGGGAAGGGAGAGGGCAGGGATGATGGGCATGGGAATAGAGGGAAGAAAGGCCCCTCTCAATGGCTCCCTGTCAGACAAACGCTTTGATGTCTTTAAATACCCGAGCAGTGCTGGGTTATCAGCTAGTTCTGAATAAAACTAGATTGTTGTGGTAGACATTTCTATTATTGCCAGGATTTTGAAACCCCTTAATGTCAACAGAACGGAGTACAGTGAAGGAAAAGTAAGACGTAGAGTATTTACTCAATAATGTTTTCCCTGTTTTCTTTGCTTATTTGTTCCTATTAGGTAATTTATTTTTAAATAAATGGAAATATTGGCAACCAGCTCAGTGAATTAAGAAGATCTTTATAATCCTTTTTTGTTTTGTTAACTCAATGCATTCTGCTTTTTATGATTAATCCTTTATCCATGACATACTGAGTGCTAATACTACAATTTTTCCGATTTCTCTGTCCACTTACTGATATTAATGTCTTAATGTCTGTTTATTTTTAATGATTAATTTTAAAATGGGGGGATCAACAAAACCATCTCCTCATTAATTTGGAAATATCACTTGAGAGCCGTATCTTCCCTGACCTTTGTTCTTCATGATTCACCACTTGTAGAGAAAAAAGAGAGGGTTCTTCCACTTAGTATTTGCCAATTTAACATAACTATATGGCATTCACAATTGGGATTCATTAAAAGTTGGGTGTATATGCATATGTAGATATACAGTATGTATGACTAAAATGCATATCTGTAATAAATGTCACTATCCTGTATGCATATCTAAAAACTCTGCAAGGTGTAAGAATACTAATTTAAAGTTATAAAGACCAATTGAATAGTTCTGGTTCAGCCTCCCAGGATAATAATCACATAATAAGTTTTGCATAATTTTATTATCGTATATTGTATTGCACCACCTTATTGCTGTTTGAAATTAAATAGCAAAATTATTTTTAAAAAGAAAACTCAGTCTTATATACACTCTATGCTACAGCACGTTTTGCCACTATATAAATACCTTGCATTTGCAGGTTGTACAAGGCGATCCAAGCATTGTCCATACTGAGCCACTTAGCCGTGTTATTCCATAGTCATCTAAACAGGTTTTTTGGATGTCATATATACCATTATCAGCCAAACAAGGGTCACTGACACAATGAGGGCAACATTCTCCTTCTGACATTGTTGTATAATCACAATTCAGGGCTGGACATGCAAGTGGCCAACAATCCACTTCACCTTCCTATGAAAAGCAAAAGAAATCCATCAACACATAAATTGGCACTCATGAAAGGCAGAAAACATCAAAAACAACTTTTTCTGCAATCAAAATATTAATATTATGATTGAATAATTATCCAAAAATTATTTAGACTGCAGTCTTGATCCAACAATTGTATTAAACCAGGGCAAAATTGGATAGCTTTGAATTGGATAGATACCATAAGCTATACAATAATGAAGTGACACTTTGTTCATAGATCTGGGTTCTTTGATCAAAATATATTTTGTCTAAATATGATAAGATTAGGGAAAAGACACTAAGACTTGCATACCTGTACCCGTGAAAATCTATGAAAACATATATATACATACATATACATATACATATACATACACACACACACACACACACACACACACACACACATATATATATATATATATATATATATAAACTATTTTATAAATTAAATTAATGGAATTGCATCACTGAATGAATTCTAACTCAGTTATATCTGTATAGTATATTAAAAATGTTCTAGAATAGAATAGAATAGAATAGAATAGAATAGAATAGAATAGAATAGAATAGAATAGAATAGAATAGAATAGAATAGAATTCTTTATTGGCCAAGTGTGATTGGACACACAAGGAATTTGTCTTTGGTGCATAAACTCTCAGTGTAAAATCTGCTGAATGCTAATAATTAACAGGATTATTTTATATATAAGAAATGTGTCTGCATGTGTATGTATGTATGTATGTATATAGATAGATAGATAGATAGATAGATAGATAGATAGATAGATAGATAGGTAGATAGATATAGATATAGATATATATACACATACACACACACACACACACACACACACACACACATAACATATACATATACATATCCTATTATATAATTTGGCAATCCAAATGATATAGTGTAGAATCTTCCAAATATCTAAAAGTGATATTAGATTATTTGAACTGGAATTTTGTGGATACTCTGTTTTCCCATTTGTAAACAACAAACATTTCCCTTCCCTATTACGGTTTATAAAGGACAACAGATTATCAGCAAATTCTTTCAATAATCTTGGATGAAGTTAATCTGATTCTGATTTAAATTAATCCAAAGTCAACAGATATTCTTTGGCTGTGTTTTATCAGGCTCAGAGTTCAATCCTGACTCTTAATCCAAACTTTTATAGTTGCCTAGTAGAATTTATGCCTTCTTGTTAGAGAAGACAGAATTTAAACTCATCATTGAATATGTCACGGTTTCAACTAACGAACCCAAGCAAATCAGAACTCTGAGACTGAGATCTTTCTCAAAGAACTTCTTTATTGGATACATCATATCGGCACAATTAAGTGTACCCAATAAAGAAGTTCTTTGAGAAAGATCTCTGCCTCAGAGTTCTGATTTGCTTGGGTTCGTTAGTCAGAACCATGACAGAATATGTTTTTTCCTTTATGTTTTTAATCAATCTCTTTCTCTAATGATCTTCTAACATTCACTATTTTAGTCTTAGAGTCACAGAAATTTGAAGATTCAGTCACCTTCTCCTCAACCTATCCTATACATTGTATAAAGGGAAAACTTGATTTGATTCAGATATTCAAGATCCAAGATTGCAGAGAAAGTTATCTCTTTCCCTTTAGAGACATCACAGTTTGTAATAAATTTACTAGTTTATGCAAAATACTAATTTGGAAATGAAAAAAAGAAAAAAAACTTGTACATCACATCATCACATCTACTTATTTTAATAAAGCAAAATCCTACATGATCATTTATAAACACCAAGAAATAATTACAAAGTATTATGAATTCATACTGTAACTGTCATCTAAGAATGTGTTAGTAAATAATTTATTGCATCACTCTCCAGCAAGTACAAGAGATTTACTATAGCTTTGTATAATTAAAAGCACAATGGAATTGAAGCACGATAAAGTGTCTTAGCCTCTGGAGGTGAACCCTATTCTGAGTGAGTGCAGGGACAAAGATGTCACACACAAGAAAGTCCACATTTGTTGAATTAATTGGATTCAGTGTATGTCCTTTCCAACTGTAACATTCTAAGATTTTAGGATAAGGAATATTATAATTTCTTTAAAGAAGCAGCAATTACATTGTAGAGATTAATAGCTATTTTATAGTCAGTGTTTTACTGAAACTTGGAACTTTCCAAACATTTTGAAAAAATGCACCATCAAATGTCTTCACATAATAAGGAAATGTGTACATTTCCATTTTGTTCCATTTGGAGTCCCAATATATGCAATTCTGGTTCCTATTATAATAGACAAAATAAGTCATTAATTATATTTTTCATTTCTTTTGCAGAATGCTGTATCATTTAGGAAAAGCATTATCCTGACTCTGTCGACCTAGTATGGAAAGTTTTTGCTGCTCCTTGAGATCCCTTAGGAATACTGAGTAGTTATTTTAAACAAGGCCTTGATCAATCAAGAGCCAAGAACAAAGAAACTGGTATAAGACTCTGGTTGTATTAAATAGCTGCAATTGTCCTAGTTTTATTGGGATAAGGAATTGTGTGACATTCAAATAAGAAATATTCTGCTGAGGTTTGTTACCACTTGATTTAGCATTATATCAGATGGAAAGCTGATTGTTCAGAATATTATTGAAGGACCTTTTTTTTTTCTGTTGAGAGACATGATTAAATCTGCAGTCCTTATATTCATTTGCCTAAGGGCATGCTCCATTGAACTCAATAAATAATTACTTTAAGTTGGTATGTGTATGATTGTACTGCAATAGATTTAATTTTGACTGAGATATGCCTTTTCGTATTAAGTCTCTTGGCAACAACTATCTGAATAGGCTAGATGTTAGAAAAAATACATAGCAATGTTGTGTCAAAAAAGAACAGGCTTGTTCATAATGAACATTCTGAACTCTAGAATATGGTTTATCGTTACAAACAATAAGGCTCTTTAAACTTATTTTTCTTTTACTTCCATACCAGACAGCGGCATTGCTGACAACTGTATGTCCAATTGTCACCACTTCGGTACAGTTTATGCCCATTCTGATCTAAACATTGACTGGTCACTCTGGTATCACATTCTGGGCAACAAAAGAAGTCAACACTGAGATTTTCACAATCACAAGCTGTCCTTCGACAGAAGATCTTGCCATCCTGTTAACAAAATAAAGAAGCAATAAAAGCAAATGCCACTAAATAAAAAGTTATAAATTAATATACTCATTGCGATGAGTTTGACAATGAGTTAGTGAGTCATATTTAGATGTTGTATTTATATTGCCATTTATTTAATGGGTGACTTACTGCATCCCTTAATTAACACAGCAATTAATGAAATATTTGTTTTGGACATCTGAAAGGGCAGAAGAACCTAGTTCAAGAAATAACACAACACAATCAAACTGAAGTTCAGTGTCTACCATGAAAAAGAAATAGATGAAATATTTCGCTTTCTAGATGTGCTGACTTCAAGCATCCTTGTTGCTAGCTTTCTTCCAAACCGAAACAAAATGTAGCCATTCTGATTATCCTGCAAGTTGCAATTATGTTGTTGTTTTGTGGTTGGTGATTGGATTGCTTCCTTTAGTTTTTCTTCAGCTCAGCCAGTAAAACAGCAGGGACTAGTCATGACCTGCAACTATTGGTTTAGCTTACATTGGTAAGCTGGAAGTGGAGAGTTGAGAGCTAAGGGTAAGGAAGCATTTAAACATATAGCCAAAGAAAAGAAAACTAAATACTTGTCAGTCTCTGTAGAGATTCTCAGTCATCCAGGTCATGGTTGTTCCAAAGGTGCTTTTTTAGGAGGCAACTGAAGTTTCTTGTTGTCAAGAAAGTCCAGTTGCCTCCTGAAAAAGCACCTTTGGGACAACTATGACTTGGATGACTGAGAATCTCTACAGACTTTTAGCTATGCAATTTGGGATGGATGGTATGAGAGTATGAACGGATTTCCAGAAAAATTGCAGATTACATGAATCATTAGCACTACTCAGGCAACCTTGAGGACACAGATAAACCTCCAGGTGGCCTCAATGACCCTCTAAAACAGTGGTAGTCAACCTGGTCCCTACCGCCCACTAGTGGGCGTTCCAGCTTTCATGGTGGGTGGTAGGGGAGAGGGAGACCCGCGGTGCTCAGCTCCTCGAAGGGATATGGCGAGACTCGCTCGCCTTTTGGGTCTGGTGCATTCAGCTTCCGGGTGGCCTTTGGCCAACTGCTGCCCACTTGCCTTCCCCGCTGCCTGCATCCAGACCATGATGGAGGACGCACCACTTCCGGCCCAGGCTGCATGCCCTCCCAGAGCACTTTCTTCCTTCTTCTGCAGCAGCTGCTGGAGACGAGACTGCTGCTCTGCTGGGGTGTGCATGGGGTGTGCAGACTTGGGAGGGTGGGCAAATGTAAGGCCAACACTGGCAGTCAGGAAGGGGGACCCGCTGCGCTCGGCTGAAGAAGAGCTGCCTTGGGGAAACATGGCGAGGCTCGCTCTCCTTTTGGACCTGGCGCACTTGGTTTCCACAGGGCCTTTGGGCGACTGCTGCCCGCTTGCCTTCCCCTCCACCTCGGGTCCCACCACCCGCATCCAGCCAATGACAGGGGACATGCCCAGCGTGCCTCACCCTGCTACTCACCCCCAACTCCACCCCTCAGTCATGCAACTGGCGCACAGCTCTAGCTGCCTTAATTAATCCTGTGCTGCCTGGGCTATCGAGTCCTGATTACTCCTGGGCAAGCCCTGAGTAATCCTGGGCAGTCTGGGTGGCGATGTTGCTCCCGATCAGGCTTGGGGCCTCTGCGGAGGCATGGAAGCAGCCGGTGCTGACCCGAGCACCTGCTATTTCCTGTCTGCCTTTCAGCTGAGAGGCAGTAGCGGACCAGCAGAGACTAGGAGATCTGAGGTCGCAGCAGTGGTCCCGGAAGCAGCGAGCAGGAGAGGGAGCCACCAGCGAGCGACAGGACACAGAACTAGCAAGTGGAGTCAGGGTGAGGCTTCCTGGGCAGCTGGAATGTGGGGCGGTTGGCTCCATCGGCTACCGTCCGCGCTGGAATGACAGCCCCAGTGCAGCGGGGCTGACAAGAGAGAGAGAGAGGAAAGAAAGAGAAAGAAAGGATGGGAGTGAGAAAGAGAGAGAGAGAGAGAAGAAAGAAAGAGTGACGTGAGTGACGTCATGTTGGCCCTGCCCACTTTATAAATCACCATTACTGTGGAACCGGTGGACGGTTAGAAAATTTTACTACTGACAGAGATACAAAAGTGGGCGGTAGGTATAAAAAGCTTGACTACCCCTGCTCTAAAAGGATGCAAATGACCAGCTGTTTGCAAGGAACATAAATCCTTCTATTCCCACCATCCAGTCAGAGCTGAAGAAGCTTCTTAAATGAGAAGCGAAACACCTTCATAGAAAAAACAAGAAAGTTCAGTTGCCTCCTGAAAAAGCACCTTTGGAACTTATCAGACTAATTTATTTTTATTATATATACAACAATGTGAAATCACAGCTTCCAGCTCTTTTTAACTGGGGTTACTCTCAGATCTGTGGATTATATATGTACTGTGCATTTTTAGCCAGCAGCTGCACTTATGTGAAGCAAAAATATCAATAACAACCCCCCACCAAAAACAATGTACTGTATGGTGTTGCTTGGTCTTGCTATGTAGGTGGAATGATGGTGCCTATAGAAAAACTGATTGAAATTTAAAAACATTAGAAAAAGGGTTATAGGAATGTAAGGAAGCATGATTTGCACTTGCCTGGCTGGGTTTTTCATCTCCAAGTTAGAAGAGGTTCCACTTGAAAGGAATATTAATGAGATGTTGTCTTGTTAATGTTTTGGCTGAGCAAGTGATTTTTAAACTAAATTATTCTCAACTGGTGAGATATGAGCATTGTCCCCATCGTATCTTAGGTATTACTGATTAATTTTCAAGAATGCTTTTTTTAAAAAAAAAAAATCACCCTTTTACAAATTATCTGCTATGCCATGTGATCTACTCTTGTGGCTCTGAGGTGAAAAACTATCTGTAATTGTATTGGATGGATGCCTATAATTGCATTCACAGCTGCTGGCCTTGAAGACCTTATTTCATTAGTCCAAATAGAAGTTGGTTAGGATATGCGTAACAAAGAAAGGCCTTCTGATCCAGAAAAAGATGCAAGGCATATAGGATGTAACAGGACCCTAGAGTCCAGAAAGACCCCCCAAATTACATACCAGTTCTATTTGGGGCAGTGCCACCCCATCCAAAATTAAAGATGGTAGGTGACTGGCAGGTCATTTAAGCTGCCACTGCCCAAACCATTCACTTTTGTTACGGCTAAACCTAAGCCTGTTTCTCCCCATCCAGAGCCTTACAGCATCCAGGTACTGGGACAGGACTTCCACCTCATCACCTATCTGGCCAAAAGTCAAGATGTGGAACTGCATATTATTGACATGTAGAAGATATGTGACCCTTTGGTGACAAATGATCTCTGCCATAGCAGAGGGCTTGGACTGGATCTTTCCCCCTTTAGTAACAGTGACTGGAATTGGTCTAGGGTGTTTTATCAACCGTCATATTTTATCAAATATAAAATAATTCAAGTTGGGAAAAGAACTCCTGAGTCTTTGAAAGAAATGGATACTTTTCTTCCAATCTCCACAAACATTTATCTCTGTACTACTAATGGGGGAAAAGAACACTGGAATTTAAAACCAAGTTAATGATATAAAGTGATAAAAATCAAACATATTAAATGTATTGTGCAAACTAGTTAATGTACTTTCTATATTTGGAATGATACATACCAGAGAACAAAAGTATATAAATATATCTTGACTAGAAGTCAATTTTTAAAATAATATTTTACACCTTGTTACTCTGAGTATACATATTAATTTTATTGTATTTTACATTATGTATATTGAGAGAGAGAGAGAGAGAGAGAGATTTGTTGCTTTGAGTGTCAAATATATATTTATACAATAACCTTACCAATTGCTAAATAATCTAAGATGTGCATAAACTGAAAGGAGCAGAAGGAGGAGGGAATAACCACTATGCTATTAGTATAAATCCAATTGAAGCATGCAGTTAAATAAGGCATATTCGATTGCACCAAGGGGAATAAAGTCCAAACAGAATACACATTTTTCCCTAAAAGCATGACACATTCCATATTTATGAAGTTTAGATAAGGAAAAAGGTAATTAGGAGTTCATCTAACTATCCATTCCCCCCAAAAAATTTTTTTAAAATGAAGATGAGAAATCTTTGAATGTAAAAGACAGCTAAAAATTAATATGTAGCAGATCCAGCTATAAAATAACTTTGAACTGTAGAAAATAGGAAATTTCAACGAATAAATGATTTAGAGGGACAGGAGCAGGGGGGGGGGAGATTTCGATCTGAAGCCTTTTAACTGCAGTCTCTCTTCATGATGAAGAAGTTTATTAGGAGTACAATAACTGTTCTTCCCAGTATATTGTTATACTGATTCATGTAACCAAGAATGTAGAAGCAATTGAAACACATAAGGAGATTTCCCCAGTTATGTAAAATATCTTAGCTAGCTGAAGATTAATGATTGGTTTCTTTCAAAAACTTAGTCAAAAACATGGGAAATTTGGGGCAAAGTAGGTAAGCTAGTCCATAAGGTAATGCTTCCTTTTCATACCCTGGCTTTCTAGTTCTCTGTTTTATGCTAAATAAGGAATTTAATGGAACATATGCATTTTTTTTCTAACAAGTATAAATATGCCTAAAATTTGTGTTTTGGTTTTTTGAGATTTGGTGCATTCTGATTCTGACCTGGTTTTAAAAAAATAAAAATAGGAGACTATAAATGGGAATATTTCAAGTAAAGTTCAATGGGGCATCACATCTATAAAGAAAGGTATACTTCAAAAATAATAACATACTCTTGGAAGCAAGATGTGGGCCTGGAAAAAATGTGTGTTTTGTTGTGTCCCTGTTTCTTAACATTAATATTTCATTATTCAGAACATAAAGCATCTGAAATGTCCATACATGGTAACATGTTGAACTAGATTGAATCACGTTGTGAAGAATTAACCTATTTAAAACTTTCATCCACTCATTTTGGCACCCATCACTAATTCTGTATATCTGTCTCTCATCAATTATTTTTAAATACAGAAAATTAGTGCTAAAAGCTAGACCTGCATTTAGCCCATGAAAACAACTATAACAAATAGTGTTAAAGAAAAGTCTTGCTACATCTAATTATCATGAACATGATCATTGTCATCATCTTCATTTCATATGTTTGGAAGGATGCTCTTTGAGAGCGTAAAATAAATCTGTGTCAGGTTATTAAAGGTAGTGAATGTTATTAGCAATTAATTATGATGTTAGAGTTTTAATGTTTAATAAACATTTTGTCCTCATGAATAGGAACAAATGCTTTTTATTTATTAATTAATTAAATCCAAGCCAACTCAAACTGAATAGTTACAAAATTGTATAGCTGCAATAATCTCTTCTTCTTCACTTTTCTAGAAAAGGAAGAAAAGCTATTTTTCATATATCTCAATTTTAGGCCATTGGATAACATCAACAAGGGGTTGACTATCATTTTCTACATACACATAGCTGTAATAGTCACTTAAAGTTTTTCACAAAAATTTTCACAAGCTGGGATCTCGTTCCCTGAACATTTTATTAGATTTAATTTTATGTGAAAGGCAGAGGACTGCCTTTTCATTATTTTTGCAGCAGGAAAAAATACATAATTTACTAGAACTATTTGATAAAATGTAATACTCTGACTCAATTAATAACTTCATAATTTAAAGTGCTGTAAATAGCGTACTTTGGCAGTTTCTTCATAATTCTCAAATGCACCAAATGCTGAGAAAAACATGCATGTAATCCCAACAAACTGCCATTGAATCAGAAACAGTGTAGCCTATTCAAGATAGTATTATTGCAGAAATATTTTGAGAGATATTCACAGACTTCATGAACTGAGAAAAATTGGTTTGTGACTTGGGTGGTTTGAAAAATACATTTGAATAAATAAATAAATAAATAAATAAATAAATAAATAAATAAATAAATAAATAAATAAATACAGATCTAGCAAATATTTTGCAAATATATTGAAGAAGCTACAGATGATTTATTGAATTCTGGATCAGTATCTTGTATGTTGTATGAACTTAGTCTCTGTATTTCATAAAAGTTACTTAAGGACGCAATGTGAATCCAGAAAATCATAACCTATTTAAAATCCCATGGTTAAAAGAACTATGGCTTTCCAAATCACGGTAGGAGTGTTTAGAAAACTCATAGGCACTTACCTTACAGGAGCAAACAGAACATCTGTCTTTCTTCAATGTCCATACTTGGCCATTTCTTTTCAGGCCCCCTTCATAAGGGCAATCACCTGTACAGGAAGGTCCAGATGGACAGAGGCAATCAAATCCCCCTGCCAAGTTTACACAGGCTGAATCATTCCAACAAGTGTGAGTGTTTAAGGCACATTCATCAATATCTGCAGAAAAGAGAAAAGTTATTAGACAAACCTGAAAAATGTCCCTTCCCTGGGAAAGTCAAACAGTTATTGGAAATAGGTATCGTAGAATTAAAATTCATATCATTTGAAGGTATACTTTTTCTCAAGCCATCTTATTAATGTGAGAGAAAATAGATATTCCTCAAGTCAAATTGTAACAGAATGAGAAATTGCATTACTATAATAGAAATAATACTAATAAAAATCTAATGACACAGTATTCATGAATGCTTAAACATTGATGTGACTACTGGAGTAACTATTCTTTGAAATCTAAAATAAATAAATAAATGATGAGTAGAAGAAAATGTATTTTATTTAATTGATTCACTGTATCGTATTCTCTCAAGCAGAAGAAGGACAGAAAAAACATTGTCTTAACTCTTTCCTAATCATAATCATAACGTTTTCACGTTAAAAGAAGGGGAAATAAAGAAATCAGGTATGATTTGTGATTTTAACAAATAATGAAATCAGTTTTCCTCAAGTTATTATTATATAGAGTGCACAAAGAGAAGGAATTAAATAAATTCCTTCCTTTTAGTGTACAAATTGTGATGCATTTTGGTTATGTTATTCTTTCACTGATAGGCATTCTTCTCTTGGGTGCTTCCTTCATTATTTCTGGGAACGCAAATTTATATATGTCTCTATGGCTCTACTGTTCACACAACCACACTGTTCAGGTAAACAATGGATGCTTGTATCTCTGTTTGCTGAGATGTGTACTGAATTGTTCATGCAGAAAATAAAAAAATGTCTAATTTAAGGGCAAAATGTCTATTTTAAGGGCAAAAGGAGCATATGTTCTAAGTTTGAAAAATTCCACAGCTCAGATTATTTCTAATGCCTTCTCAGCACTCTTATTCAAGTGATACAGGCAAAGTGGTGTAGGTCCAATCATACATTACTGAAATAGCACTTACACTTCAGACAAGAGCCACTCACTATCAACATTCTGCAACAGAAGCCTTATTTACAAATTTCGGACTGTGAATATTGAGAGCTGATGTTATTGTTCTAGAAAATTATAAAGTATGAAGTAGAACCAATATAGTTCTCTTCTCACAGAAGAGGCCAGACAAATCTTCCAACAAAAGCAATACAACTCTATCTCAGTACATTTACCTTTCTACGTAGGGTGGCATGAAAAGTAGCAAAGTCATAGGAAGATATTTTACTTACAGGTGCCTAGAAGATAGATTCTGAATTGAGATCTAGAACAGTAATGGTTAACCTTTTCAGCACTGCACGCACCGGAGCACCGGAACCCAGAAGAGATCAGCTGGCTGGTGCCAGTGCGCACGGCGGCCAGCTGCTCTTACGAGTTCTGGCACGTCCATGTGTGAAAACCAGCTGGCTAGCATGCATGAGTGTGCTGGAACCCGGAAAAACAGTTGGCAATGGCACAAACGCCCACAGAGAGGGCTCTGTGTGCCACCTTTGGCACACGTCATAGATTTGCCATCACGGATCTAGAATGTTAAGTGGAAGTGGTAAAAGAAAAAGTCTCCCAAAGATAGGATTTCACAGGATTGCTTTAAAACAGCGGTCACCAACCTTTCTGACTTGGTGGACAGGTGGAGGAAGTGGCGGGTGGGAGGTGATGGTTTCGTGTGCACATGCCACTTACACAAATGCAGAGTCGTGCACATGCATGCGCTTACCAACAAATTTCTGCGGTTCAATTCCAAACGTGCTGTGGCCTAGCACTGGGTTGCAGACTGGGAGTTGGGGATCCCTACTTTACAAAACTCCCAATTTCATTTATCTTTAATCTCTGTCATAATCAACGTATACCTTTAAATCTGAATTTATGAATTTAAACTAAGTAAGCAAATAAAAACGATCCTTTCTCTTTCTCTAAGAGAGATGGCAACTCTAATTAAGAGTTCCAATTATAGGCATATAAGCAGTATGACTAAACCATTTGTTACAGTTTAGAAAGCTCCTCCAGAGCTTGGAGGATGATTCAATCCCATCCATGTTTTTCTGGAATTAACCCAGTAAAACCTATGCCTACATCAGGAGAAAATAGAAAATTTTCCTTCATAATCTGGCCTAGGAAAAGAACCAGATACTTTTGTTGTTATTTTGTATTTTTTCAAAAAATAAACTAATAAAATAGTTATAATTATAAGCACTTTAAAAAAATAGTCTTTTAATTGATAATCAGACTAAATTTGGGTGCCTCATGTAAATAAAAGTATTTTTCTTAAGGAATGATGAAATTCATCCTTGAAAGTTCATTGCTAGGAACTGAAGCAATATAAGAAATTATCACTACTTACTGAACTAATTGATTGGACCTACATTTATTTGGATTCTAATCAGGGATGGGTTCTACTTAGCTTTACTACCGGTTTGCAATGGGGCCACACGTGCACACTTGCTTCACTCATGTGCAGAAGCATTTTGATGATGTTGGGGTCGGTGGGCGAGGCCTCCTGCCAATTTTACTACCAGTTCTATAGAACCGGTGCGAACCGGGAGCAACCCACCACTGATTCTAATGATGGGACAGAATTTTGAAAATGTAGGACAATAGCTTCTCCTATCGTTTCTCCTATTGTGAATCCCCAAGATGGGAACAGGATATCTAGAGAAATAAGGATTATAAATCTTAACATTCCAGTCTGTTTAAGTCAGTCACACAATGACCAGCTTCATGTTATGGCAGTTACTAAATTCTTCCTTCTGAAAAGGCTTGCCTGGCACCCCAACACCTATGCAAGGATGCAGAAATAAAGTCAAATAATAAATAACCTCTCCTTGACCTAGAAGAATTAGGACATTATTGTCCTAATTACTTGTGGCTAAAGCAGTAATGAAGATAGCAGCTTCGCAATTCTAGGTACATCTGAGGGTATCAGTTATTTGGATCGATTCACTTGAGTTTTCAGATGGAATACATTTACAAGAAAACTTCGGTCAGGTTGATGAGTCATCTTTGCCACAAATAAGGAAGGAAGCCCTACTACCATGTTTCCCTGAAAATAAGAACCTGTCTTATATTTTTTTGAACCCTGAAATAAGCGCTTGGCCTTATTGCCATGTGCTCAAAAGCCCGATTGAGCCTATTATCAGGGGATGTCTTATTATGGGGAAAACAGGGTAGTTCTGGACTACTGGTATTTTGCATTGTTTAACTATGGTCCACAATCTCCCAAGAAAGTGGTGCAACAGCACTCCTGTTTGAAACTATTAACCCAGGATATGTCATAAGAGCCAATTATTTTATCATTTCTTACATTTATATGCTACCGACTTTCAGCTACTCTGGGCAGGTTACAATTATTAAAAACATTTAAAAATAAAGAACAATACAAAACCAGCACAAGACAAAGGAACAATAAAGGTAAAACATCAATCCTGGAGGGGAACAAAAAAGGAAGAAAGGGACGTTAGTCAAGAGCCAGATTTTTAGTTTCCTTGAAAATGCTAGTAGGGTGGGGGCCATTTGAACTGGGGAGAGGACTCATTGCAAAGGGCAGGCACTGCTACACAGAAGGTGCACTTCAGGGGCCTGAAAAATGGCATTGTTTAATCAATGGAACCCAGAGTGCACCAATCCTGCCAGATAGAACCAGACTGGAATACAGATCATCCTTCAAGTAACCAGGCTCTAAGCCAGGTAGGGCTTTATAGGTACCAATAAGCAGATATTACAGATTAACAGAGTTGGAAGGGACCTTGTAGGTCATCTAGTCCAACCCTCCACCCAAGCAGGAGACCCTATGCCATTTCTGACAGATGGCAGTCCAGTCTCTTCTTGAAAGCCTCCAGTGATGAAGCTCCCACAACTTCTGGTGGCAAGCTGTTGCATTTGGTTGATTGTTCTCACTGTCAGAAAATTTCTCCTTATTTCCAGATTGAATCTCTCCTTGGTCAGTTTCCATCCATTATTCCTTGTCTGGCCTTCAGGTGCTTTGGAAAATAGCTTGACCCTTTCCTCTCTGTGGCAGCCCCTCAAATATTGGAAGACTGCTATCATGTCTCCCCTAGTCCTTCTCTTCACTTGAATTACACTTGGAAGCAAACCAGCAAGCAATCCAGTTACTTGGACACACCTAAGCATGTTTCTCACTGGCCATGTCATTGCATTCTGGACCAGCTGAAATATTTCCTCATGGGGAAGGGGGGGGGCTAATCGTATCAATGAGATGGTATCAGTATGTTAATAAAGCCTTGTTTTTCAGCACCTTGCCATCTAACGTCAAAGAAGCATTTCAGCAAAGAATTACATTGGCCATTGCTGAAGTTTGAGAAGGCATTGGATATGAATAAGTAAAGTGAAATTAAATCCAGATTAGACAGAGATGCTGGTAGTTAATAGGATGGCATTCCACTGGTCTTTCTACTTGAGAGCAAGCTTTTTAGTCACTGAATTTAATATTATTTTTCCTTTCCCATCTCATCCTCTCTGTATTGTGATCAGGGTCAAATTATTAATGGAAGATGAACTCAATAGCTCTGACCTTGAAAAATTGAATTATCTCCTTGCAAGATGTGTTTCCAACTATCAGCAATCAAGCTGCTACTTTTGCTCAGCTATACATTCTTAGTTGTAGCTTTATTTTGTTGTAATCTTTTTTTATCTAACATTTCTATTATTTTATTGTATAATTTCATTGTTTTGTTGTTATATGATTCTGTTTTATACGGTAGCATTCCTATATAATGATCTGTAGTTGCAACAATAAATTTGCTTACTTGCTTAGTCTCCCTATCATGGTGTTTTGAATAAATGACATGTTCTCTCCGATATATGCCAGGATGCCAGAGAAACAGACTGGAAACAGAGTTAGTTCAGACCTGGCATTTTTACCATTTTATGAATAAATAAACATTTGTTATAAATTATCCATTATCCAGGCTGTGGCCAAATCTGATGGGCATCTGAGTGCATAATCAATATGAGCCATGCACTATAGGGCACAGAAATGCATGATTCAAATGCATAAATATAATAAGACTGACCTTTCTCTTCTGAGGTAGATGCTATTCTACCCATATTTATATGGTTTCTCAATTTCACCTGCTACAGCAGGGGCTATGTTTACTTTGTTTTGATTTGTGGCTTGAAAAAAAATACTTAGGGAGATTCATTTGAAGTGATGAGAGCAGGTCAATTCAACTGCCACACATAACCTGCTCTATTCTATGTAAATAAAGTCTGCGTACACATGGAGGCAAACCAGGCATAAAATGCTACCGGTTCAGACCGGTTCTCCCAAAGTAAAAAATGCTACCAGTTTGGGCGAACTGGTATTTTTGGTGATCAGCTGGGCGACAATCAGCTGTGATGTGCAATTTATATTAGCTAGAATCGTCGGATTTCCTGCTTTCTAGTTAATCTAAATCGTGTGGTACAGTGATTCCCCCCTCACTGTTCTATTTACCTTTGCAGACTCGGAAGGCTTAAACATGCTCCTTTTTTAGCACTGCGCAGGTGTGCCTCAGTAGCAGACTCACAGAACCGGTAGCAGACTTCAGAGGATTTCACTGCTGATGCAAACCCTCACACACAAACCCTCATACAGTTTAAAATATAGTTTGCAATATACTTTACAATAATGTTTCCATATTCCAGGAAGACCTTCCTGATAATAGTCATACTATTTTATTTCTGACAAGAAAAATAGGTACAATTTGGACATATTTAAAAGCAATGTCAGTCTGCATTTCTTCAACTCCATGAAAGAAAACTTTTATTTCAGTTTATGACCTAAGAAAATATGCATCTTGAACAAAAAAGAACTTCCTTTTTTAAGGAGTCCAAGTGCTTAAAATTTAATTTCATGTTGTATTATGTCTTAGGTGCAAGGACACAATCCAAAGAAAACATTGAAGAAATTAAGGTCAAGTTTAAATAGTTAGAAAAATTAATGTCTTTAAAAGACAAACACAAATGAAGGTATTGTTATTATGTATGTTTTCAAATGGTCCTTGGTTTACTATGCAAACTAAGAAAAAGAAATGCCATGTAATCTTCTCTTTATCACAGATAGACCTTCATTCTTCCTGATACTTTTATTTATTTATTGCCGTGCATGTTGAATGCAGCAGGGTTAAAATATAGATAGATCAGATTTCACAGTTCACGGGTAGAAAGATTTAAGAGATTATAGGATCATATAATGTACAAAGTTCCAGGTAGTTGTGCTTCACTTGTGACACAGATTTTAATTTGGCTTTCATGCATATTAATAAATTTATGTTAAACCAGGTGTTGGCAATTATGGAAATGAACATTATTCATATTCTCAATGGAACAGACCTGTTTGCACTGCAAAACCCAACTTAATTATAGATATACCCAAAGAAAAAGAAGCTTTCTATTTACATAAATCCCAATCACCTCCTACTGAAAGCACATAAACAATTCTCACTAAATTATGCCAAATTTGTAAAATGACCGATTTTGGCATTATTTTATTTAGGCTTGCAACATATTTAATGCAACCATATATGATTGTAACATGCTGCTGTGATTTAAGGCACTGCTACAAAGGAAACTGACAAATGACTTTTTCATATATAGAATTATTTATTAAATATAGAATACACACACACACACACACATTAAATATAGAATTTTATTTTTCAAGGTGAAGACATATGACTAAGACCAAGGAGATCCTGTTTAAGAGCCATGGAAACTCACTTTGTACCAGTCTTTCAGTCTTAATCTATTTTGGTAGGAGAAATTGGAAGAGGGAGTACTATGTATATTCCTTAGAATAAAAATTAACAAAAATAAAATAAAATTTTATTCAATAAAGTTGAACAGCAGAAACATTAACATTCACCTGTACCAGGGGCGGGTTTCAAAACCCATCGCTACTGGTTCGCTCATGGGCACGCGTGGGCTTGCGCGCAATGCTTCTGTTCATGCTCAGAAGCATCTGGGCAGGGGGCGGAGCCTCCTGCTGCCGCCACTACCAGTTCACCCGATCCGGGGTGAACTGTTAGCAACCCACCACTGACCTGTACATCCTAATTGTTATTCAACTAAAAGGCACAATTTAGGCTTGATTTTAATTTAGAAAGCAGTACATTAGGTGGGTAGGTCTTGTTAATGAACCATGTTCTCTTTTCTTTGTCGATTTTGTATTTTGGCTAATGTGGTGCAGAAAATCACAGGGGAAAAACATTAGGTGTGGTTGTTGCTCAATAAATTTAATTTAATTTAATTTAATTTATCGCATTTCTATGCTGCCCAACTCTCAAGGGACTCTGGGCGGCTTACAGCAAAAATAATGTGAACAATGAACATAGAAAAATTATTAAAAACATTATAATAACATTTTAAAAACATTAAAAGTCCATGCACATCATTCATGGCTGGATCTTGCAAGATTGCAACAGCGAGATCAACGGCCCCAAGCCTGCCGGAAAAGCCAGGTCTTCACCGCTTTCCGGAAGACCAATAGAGTAGGGCTGGTCTGGATCTCAGGAGGTAACTGGTTCCAGAGAGCTGGAGCAGCCACAGAGAAGGCCCTCCCCTGCGGTCCGCCAGCCGGCATTGTTTAGCTGAAGGGACCTGGAGGAGACCAACTCTGTGGGATCTTATCGGTCATTTTTTCCCTACACGGAGCTTGGGTGGATGTGACCCATGTGTAACGCATCTGGCCTGCGGGCCGCCAGTTTGACACCCCTGCATTATGGAAACTAGAATATTTCTGAAACTCTAAATATGCTCACTAGCTCAAGCTGGTTAGGAACTGTTAGGAATGTGAAAGCAGATATAATGACCTTGAAAGTCAACATCTGGAATAAAGTATGTACATGCTCTGTACAATATTTATCACTGTATGTCTTATAAATTTGGGTGTATTCCATGGAAGTGTATTCGTGAAATTATAAACCATTTGAGGGAAAGAAAACAACTTACTTATGGAATCTGAGAAAATTTTCAAATTCAGAAGTAAAAAAAAAAATGATGAAGGAGCAGGCTCAATGCTAATTGCGCTTGCAATTAGAAAAAATGATATAAACAGATTTTGAGTAAATAACATATTTTTTCTCTCCTTCCTCATTTGGACCTTACATATACTTATTCCTGAACAAAGCTCTAGGGAAATCACCTGAAGAAATGAAGTATTCAGTATCACAATGACTAATTTCTACTGAGATGTAGCTTGATTAAAGATTGTGTTCCAGACTTCATGTCCGAGACTAAGATGCTTTTGATTTTCATGTAATTTGTATCGCTATTTAGCAAAGGTTCCTCTTGTTTGTCAAAAAAAAAAAAAAGTAAATTTCCACAGGAAACTAGCTCACAAGACTTCAGCTCAGCTATAATTTAGATGACAGAGTGCAAATCCTAGTATGCCTATTTAGGTATATAATCCATCGAGTTCAGTTAACATACATACAAGTAAATGACTAGCATTAGATTAGCATTCTTATTACAATTGGTAGTATGGCTTGTGGGCCCTCTAATAATAAGAGAAAATTCTATTTGGATTGCAAAACTGATTTAAACTTCCCAATGCATCTCGCAGATGAGAATGCCACTATTCTTCATACTGATCATTTTTCCAAATTTTGCAATGCCGTTTTCAATTTAAGTACAAAAAGAAAAAGAAATGGGGTGTATAATATATGTATAGTAGAGAAAATTGGGTACCAAAGTTATCTGTGAGAAAATTATATGTAAAATATGAATGTTCATGCTCTTTCCATTTGCAGACAAATGCACAAACTGGAGAAAATAGAGTTATGACTGAATGAATATATCTAAGGTTCATAAAGATTGATTTCTCCATTCCTAATACAAACTATGTGATTGTTGAAAGGTAATGTGATTTAGTTCTTTCTGAATCATTAAGGGGAACTTGAGACCTCGAGACTAGTTTGATCACCAGAAGTATTTTTCTTGATACTCAGTATTTTTAAAAAAATAATACAGTATAAATCTTGGTGAAAAGTTCAGATGACTTAGAAAGTCTATTATACCTTAATTACTTCTAATGCAAGTATTAACCAGTAGTGACTTTGGAGACACTCAAATATAAACAATTAGCTTGTGAATGGGTAATTGTAAGCCATTAACTCTGGCCAAACTGACAAGAATCCTTCATCTAGATAACATGTTTCTGATTTAGTAAGACACTCTATTGACTTTTCTGCTTGCTTTGTCCCAAATGAATTCAATGTGTCACAGTTAGTTTCATTTTCTTTTCTTTAAAGTTCTTATCACAAAGCACCTTCTTTTCAAACCCATTTTTTTGCAGAGTTGTTAAATAACAAGAGCTATCAAGCAACCCTAATTGAATTCTTGGAATTCCAGCAATTTAGTTATTTATTTTGTTCATTTGTATCTCACCTATATTATTTTTACAAAAAAGTAAAGGTGTTGAACATATTCACCACACTTACTTCCTTCTGTTTTTCCCCACAGGAACAAAGCTGTGAGGTGAGTTGGTCTGAGCGAGTGTGATTGGCTCAAAGTCACTCCACTGGCTTTCATGGCTAAGGCACGATTAAAACTCATGATCTCCCTGTTTCTATCCTATGACTTAACCACTAGACCAGACTGTCTCTCTAATTAAAAATAGACATTTTTTTAAAAAAGGAAATATTCTGCAAGGGGAAGATGAAGATGTATACATTCATCAGTCTGTAGGTTTCCATTAGTCGATTTCCACTGAGAAGATTCAAAGACTCTAGAATGATAGAAAATCTAACTTAATCAAAACCTTAATATATTTTACTAAGCTATTATTTTGAATCATGGCTATGAATACAGTATCTCCTGCAAATAACTTGCAGCTGTGCCACATGAACATACCTCATCCCTAGTGCAGCTTGTTATCTGGCTCACCTTTGCATAGCTCAGTAACCCACAGTTTTTCTGCTTCAAGTCACTTGAAGCTAGCCAGCTCAATCATGTCTAGGTTTTTTTTTTAACGTTTTAAACTTCCAACCTGCAACAGATTTGCCTTTGACAGCTTCCTGTGTCAGCCTATTATGAGAAGCAAGATCAAGCAACAGAAGGAACAGCAATATCAGGAATGTTGTTGTAGGATAGAATACGAGGAACTTAAAAGCCTGACAGAATTTCTCTCTGTACTATCTCATTCCCAAATAATATCCAGGCATATTAGTGTATTCTACATAAGTGTATTTACTTTATTTCTCCTGCTTTCCATTTTTTTTCGGGACTGAGCAATTCTCTTAAAAGTTTATTGCTCCCTTCCGCATCCCCAAGATCAGTTCTATATGCTTACATAACTTGTAGCAGAGAGAGAGAGAGAGAGAGAGAGAGAGAGAGAGAGAGGGAGGGAGGGAGGGAGGGAGGGAGGGAGGGAGAGGGAGGGAGGGAGGGAGGTATCCAATACTGTAAAGGTCAGGAAATTGTTGAACTGCATTATATAAGTATATTTAATGCATGTAATAAATAAAATAGCATCCATGACTGCAGTTCTACTCAGCAATTGTATTTATTTTTCATTGTTTTAAATTTGTTTTTGTTTGTTTTTTAATTTAATGATATACACAGGCCAAAATCACTTGCTGAGATGGGCAGCTATAAAAATCAAATAAAGAAATAAAATATTTTGCCACTTACAGCAAATTTACCCCTGGGAAAAAAAAGGCAAGCCTCATGGTTTGTTTTTTTATTCATTTGCTAGTAGAGCTGATCCAAAATTCATGAGGTACTGATGCTAGGTAAATAAACTTCTCCTGAATATGAAGATTAAAAAGACAAACTACAGCTATGGTGTGCTATTCTCTGCTTTTTCAGGTTTATGACTATAATCCCGTGAATGAATTACTACAATGTGGCCGAAATCTGAGCCATGTAAAGATTTCACTATTAAAAGCATAAACTTACATTTGTTATATTGTAACATTACATTTTTGCCAGAGAGGGCCTGCTTTGGCACATTTTAAATGGCATTTAAAAGTATGAGTTCATTGTTTATCTAGAAATTGTTTGATGAAATTTGCATAAAGAATCAGAGGGCAGGTAAATTAAAAAGCTAGACTGTGCAAACAATACTACAGTTCTACCAAAATATAAATGGCCTAGGATAAGGAGAAATCTCACCTATATTAGAATAAGTTGATATTCATTCTCTTAAAAATACCGTAGTAATTTGTTCTTTTTGATTGTTCTTTTGAACAATCAAAAGAAAGTAGTTCAGGCAATGAAAATAAGTTTGTCCTTAAAATGTCATTTTGTCATCCCTTTGCACTACAGAATTAAATCGTTCACTTTGGTAAAGATTTAATTATGCCTCGTTTGTTGGTTGCCAAGAAGGAACTTTTGGGAGATGAAGCTGCCAGAAACTGAGAACAACAACTCTTTCTAATGAAACAATTCCAAAAAGCATAATTACTATGTGAAAACACATTCATCAAAAACTTTTAGTTTTCCCCACTCCAAAATTAAAAATGCAAATGAATGCTTTTCAAAATGACTAACATTATTGATAAAATTCATCTATTTATCTGTGCAAATTGTGATGAGAAGGAGGAAGGGAGGGAGGAGGAGGGGGGGAATCTATATACTACTAATGCTCTTGTGCCTATTTAAATTGTTAATTGATACTTTCAACTCTTCATTTGGGTGAAACAGTGCATCGCAGAGCAATAATTTTTGAATTATTGCTGCCTCAAGTGAGCTAATTTACAGAAGGCATCCAAAATCCAGGACCCACGATTCCTGTGAGATTGAAATTTGGCAAACTTGTGCCCACTTCAGTATCACTATGTTTTCTGACTATACTTCCCAGAAATCTATGGGTTTGTGGTGCATAGGAAGATGAAAGGGATGGATTCTGACTAGGTGGCTCAGTTGCTAAAACACTGAACTAGTTGATCAGAAAGGTCGGCGGTTTGAATACCTAGTACAGGTCTCCTGTGTGAGCAGGGGGTTGGACTAGATGACCTCCAAGGTCCCTTCCAACTCTGTTACTGATTCCCACCCTCTTTCCTTCCTCTGTCTGGTCTTTTCCATCAATTGATGGCTGCTTTGAAACTGAAGACAAAATTTGAAATCTTTTAACAACAGTGTTGGATAAGGAAAAAAAATGAGGGACTGTCTCAAACGCCTGCTGGCAAGATAGGGGTACTGGGGGTACTGATGGTCCATAGCAGTGGTGGGTTGCTACCGGTTCTCCCCAGATCGGGTGAACCGGTAGCGGCTGCGGTGGAAGGCTCCGCCCATCCACCCAAACGTCATGAGCCTTTAGGGATACACCAGAATGGAGAACACAGTACTGGGACTTATAGGAAATGAGTATCAGCAACTATTGATGAAATACAACAACAAAAGAACTTGCTTCTTACTGCTATTATTATCTGTCTTCAAAGATGATCTAGCTGCCCATGGTAATTTACATATATTTTGATTTTTTTTTAAACTATAAAGGACAGATGGATCAGCTCCATCCAACAGTCGTTCAGGAAAATTTCTGGAGATTTGGAGAGCTACAGTCTAACACAGAGAGAGTCCAGTTCGGGGAAAGTTAATATGTATTGTTTTATGCATGGGAAGGGGGAGATTTATGGCCATTCTTTAATTAGTCAGTTTTTTGGAATACATTGATTACTTTAGATGCCAGGTTTTAAGTATACCAATTATATGCACTTCAGTGGAAGCAGCGTTAAAATATGACTTACACATTTATTTTCTAAGAGTGTAATATGATCATCCAGATTTCTTTCTTTACTTTTATTAATATTTTGAGGATGTTTTAGACAGAATTAATACTCATTTTAGATATATTTAATTAATTCCAATAGGGCATATAATTGGAACTTCTAAATATACTGCCAGCAAATGGATATAATATTTTATAATTCCTAATTAGAAAATGATTTCCTGTTTAAACCAAACATTTCTTTTCATTCCATAGTCCTATTTATATATTTTTATTTAGCTTGTATCATATTACAAGAGTGGTTGTTAATATACCATTCATTTCAAAAGCATGTCACACTTCTTCAAGGATGTCTCACTTCCTCCCCACCCTCACACTAGCATTGATGATGTTATCTAGTTGGGTAATGAAATGTCAGTCAGGAAACCTTTAATGCTTTTGCATTTAAAATATCCATAGACATTAGATGCTCTATCTCTTTTAAATTGCAGTTTATTGCTTAAACTGCATGATAGTTTCAAAAACAAAGACAATCAAAAATCATTTTTTCAAGTGAGATATACTACCTGAACATAAAATAATATACACAGTGGTGGGTTGCTACCAGTTCATCCCGGTTCAGGCGAACTGGTAGCGCCGGCGGCGGGAGGTTCCGCCCACCCACTTGGATGTCATCAAATATGTTCTCCGCATGCACAGAAGTTTCTGTGCATGTGCAGATGTGGCACGCGCGCAAGCGAACCAATAACAAAGGTAAGTGAAACCCACCCCTGAATATACATGATAAAATAAGAACTTCCTTCTAGTTCCTACAAAATGGAAAACCAAATTCTTATTACTGAGATCCTTGTAAGAACTATTCAATACAAGAAAATGTAAATAAGACTGCAATTCTATATACATACAATATATTCAGTGGGTCTCAATTCTGACAGTAAACCTTGGTAAAATTATAATCCTAGGAATACTTTGATTGCAGTAAATTATTTGGATTTGAATAAAAACATTAATCATATAAAAATAATTTACAATAACTGATACAATGTGAAGAGAATAATGAAAAATTACATTATTCACTTTTTGTCAAACAGTTTTTGAATGAAAGCTTAATATATAATATTTCTGATATCTTGACAGGAAATATTTGTAACTTTAAAAATAGGTACATTTATGCAGAATATCTCTATTCTGTACTATCTACCTATCTTTAATCTGCTGGGGATAATTGGAAGTTCTCGAACATGTCAAGAAGGTGCAATGGTTGGGGAAAATGTCTGAGACTAATGGTCTTTATGTTACAAAAAAAATAGTAGAGTTTTGATGACTAGGCCCAGGAAAATACAGTATTGCCTGGGTTTGGAGTAGGGACAGATATCTGGGTATCAAAAACATCAGGATATTTGGAACAGGATGGCCTTTTTATCTCTCCTAGCATAGGAGTGCCTATGGTTTTACATCTTCATTTACTGATTTAAAAGATGGACATGACTGTCTATTTTATGTGCTGTAAATATGGGCCTCTTACAAAAACAAAAACAAGCAGAAAACAGTATGAATGGGCATCTAAACAAAAACAACACCCAGCAGGCTCAATTATGGTCCCCAATACATAAAGTTACAGTCATTGGGCTCCAGCTTTCCCTTATCCAAATTCTTGAAGAAAGACTCAGCTTTTTAAGGCAGTAAGCATGGTTTTACTTCATTTGACATTGTCAAAGAGGAGTTCACAGTGCAGTTCAGAATTCATCTGATTATGCTTACCAAAAGAATGTCCCTTCCTTTGTAATGGTAAACATTTCCTACATTAAGGCTCTTTCTCTGATCAAGGCATTATTTAATTAATTAACTCAACCATTAAGCAGAATGGGACAGATAATTCTAGTGATCTGAATGAGACACAAATTATTATCACCATAATATTTTTATTTCTAGCACTTCCTAGAACTGCTGATGGGCTTTTATATACAGTATATATAGCTGGCCTTGAGTACTATAAATGTTAACCTCAAGAGGAAAAATCTCATTTTCTGTTCCACTTCAGACAACAAAATGGCTTGGGGCAGCCCTATGAGATAGATAATACAAATGAGTTGTTATACATGTGTGCACGTATTTATAACTGTACAAAGGTTAAATTAATTATAAGGGGTTATTAAACTCATACAGGCAATAGATGTTCCCTTCCTTCATTATATTATATACTTGATTCTTATTATTATGCTAACCACATCCATCATATTTCTACCTTTTGTTTGGCTGTAATAAACTCACCTTACCAAAACAAAACACAACACAACACAACACAACAAATACTGGCTGGTTGGTTTAGGCCCAGTCATTCTCAGCCCAATACACCTCACAGGAGAAAATAGGAGGCAGGAGAGTTAAATATGTTTGCTGCCTTGACTTTTATATATTAAAAAGTCAGGATAAAATCTAATAATAACAACTGCAACTCAAAAGAAAGATATTTATCAGCCCATCACTAAATTCCCCACCACCACCTACTACCTCCCATAGAAATTATTCCAATTGTTAAACAAAGAAAAAAATTGTTTGAAGCTGAAGCTTAGCAAGGAAGCTCTTAAGTGGCTTTTGCTGCTGAGATTGACAATGAACATGTAAAACATATATCTAGACATATACTATGCAACATGTTGTATATAAGGATAGTACCAAATTCACCTAACATCAGAAAAAAATTCTGGTATGGTAAGAAATTGAGATATATCTAACATAACCCCTATGAGTAAATCTTGCCAAAACTGCCCATTATTTGGGTTAAAGGCAGTAATAGTAACTGGCAAGGTGATAATGCAGAGTAGCAAGCTAAAAGATTAATACTAAAATGTTCGAGCATGATTGATAATGTTGAATCATCTACTTATGATTCGTGTTCTCTTGGGGTTATTTTATGAATCCGATCTTATTTGCCAAAGTCTCAGCTGTTACTTGATGCCATCAATCCTTCACTGAAGTAAAGTCCTCCACATGAAACACTACCTTGTCCTTTGTGATGATTTTCTAAGGCTGTGATAGGTCTCAGAAATCCTAGTAATCAACGATCATTCTGAATACTAGCACTTCTGCCTTTTGTGGTGGAATTATATTTTTTCTCTGAGAATGTCTATTTTATGGATTTCTCCATTTTTAAGTGTGCATAAGGAAACATACTTAACTGATTCAATTTTTTTTTTCAGGCCAATGTTGATGTTGCCAAACATTTTCAGAAGAGATATGTCCTTGCAATATTCATATTTTACTTTAGTTCACAGCTATTTTGGAAAGCCAATGGAACTACAATACGGAAACAGTGAGTTGTTCCTTTAGTCATCTTTGAAAAGAAATTCTCTGAAATACTTTTAAAATAGTTACAATTGGCTTTATCATTATATAGCTATAATTGCTACAAAAATTAATGCCT
Organism: Pantherophis guttatus; assembly: GCF_059756535.1. Lineage (NCBI taxonomy): Eukaryota > Metazoa > Chordata > Lepidosauria > Squamata > Colubridae > Pantherophis > Pantherophis guttatus. Next base: position 88,572,835 of record NC_142063.1, on the reverse strand, counting down.
GTAAGAGACCAGAATAAATAAGAAACTAAAACATAGTTTAATCTCTTTGGCATTTGGATATAGTAGCAGATGGCTTAGCAATGCTATTTAATTAAAATAATCTCATTAATTTAATATTCTATTTACACTTTATACCTGGTAACAAAAGTGGCTAATCTTATAAACCTCCATATCACTGTGCAGATCAAAAAAGAGGAAAATACATATGGAAAAGAAAAGCAATGTGAGACCCACTTTCAATTCTATTAACCTTCAGTTCTCATTCCATTATCTTCCAACATTAGGTGACCATGAAGAATGTTCTGGGTCCATTGAAGTATTTTTACAATAGAATAGAATAACAGAGTTGGAAGGGACCTTGGAGGTCTTCTAGTCCAACCCCCTGTTTAGGCAGGAAACCCTACACTACTTCAGACAAATGGTTCTTCAACATCTTCTTAAAATCTTCCAATATTGGAGCATTCACAACTTCTGAAGGCAAATTGTTCTACTGATTAATTGTTCTAACTGTCAGGAAATTTCTCCTTAGTTCTAAGTTGCTTCTCACCTTGATTAGTTTGCTTTTTGTCCTACCCTCAGGGCTTTGGAGAATAGCTTGACTCCCTCTTTGTGGCAGCCCCTGAGATGTTGGAACACTGCTATCATGTCTCCCCTGGTCCTTCTTTTCATTAAACTAGACATACCCAGTTCCCGCAACCGTTCTTCATATGTTTTAGCCTCCAGTCCCCTAATCATCTTTGTTGCTCTTCTCTGCACTCTTTCTAGAGGCTCAACATCTTTTTTACATTGTGGTGACCAAAACTGAATGCAGTATTCCTAAAAAGAAAAATGTACTTATGCAAAATTGAGGTGCGTACAGTATTTCTGTTGTGCATATAGTTTGAGAGCTAGATTGGTCTAGAGGTTATGGTATCAGGCTGTAAACCAGGAGAATGTAAGTTTTAGTTCCACCTTAGGCATGAAAGCCATCTGGGTGACTTTGGACCAGTCACTGTCCCCCAACCCATGCCATCATGACAAGCCAGTTGGTGAATTCCTACACAAGCAATGCCTAATAATGAAAAAAATCAGACAACATAAGGTTGTTGCTAAATAGGAAGAAGAAGAGATAGCAATAGCACTTAGACTTATATACCACTTCATAGTGCTTTTACAGCCTCTCTAAGTGGTTTACAGAGTCAGCATATTGCCCCCAGCAATCTGGGTCCTCATTTTACCCACCTTGGAAGGATGGAAGGCTGAGTCAACCTTGAGACTGCAGCTAGCAGTCAGCTGAAATAGCCTGCAGTACTGCACTCTAACCACTGTGCCACCTCAGCTTTTAAGTATGTTCACTGCCTTGAGTTCTTTATAAAAATAATAAAGACAGGATAATAAAATCTAAGAAAACCTATTTAATAGTAAATGTTAAGATTTACTATTGATAGTTTTCCTTTTTTTTCTCTTCTTGTTCTCAGTTGGGTTACCAGATATATTTTTACAAATTACTAAAGACATCTCTTGCTGAGAAATTGGCTATGAAATGATTTATAGTACTCTGACTTTAATTGTATATGGAATATATTAGTTGTATAATATTTTCAATCTTCTCATTAATCATAATTGTTTAGTTATCTACCTGTATCATACTGCTTTTACCATGTTTCTTTCCCTTACAATATTATATTGTCTATACGTGTGTGTGTGAGGGGGGGAGGGAGGGAGGGAGGGAGGGAGGGAGGGAGGGAGGGAGAGAGAGAGAGAGAGAGAGAGAGAGAGAGAGAGAGAGAGAGAGAGAGAGAGAGAGAGAGAAGTACATGCTACTTATCCAAAAAGCTATTAATCTTTATCACAAATTATGTTGACATATTTTCAACGAACTATTTCTTGGATACATGAAGCAAATTAGAATAGATTGAATCATATTTCTTTTATGTTTGAGACTTCCTTCTAATATGAAAGAAATAATCCCTTCTTGCTAGCATGACTAGACTTTGTCAAAAAGTTGACTAGATTTGTTTATCTAACAGAGGAACTGGAGAAAGCCATATGATGATTTTTTTTTAACCCAGCTGGTTAGTAATCAGGGCAGATTTCCAGGAAATACCATATCTGTTCTAGACATTGATAAAATATGATCAAATCACTTCCATATTGCCAAGAAGGCTGCAAGGAAGTACACTTGAATCATTGGGACGTGAGTTTGACTCAAAAAAAATTATTTATTTTTTTCTCTTGAAAATGTTTTCCCACTGAAAATGATTGATGCTTTTGCATTTTGGGAAATGAGTGCAGAAAAAACCCTTCATTTTTTAACATTGCTTTTGTGAATTAATCACTTTTTTAAAATTCTGGAGAAAGAAAGTATACTACCTTGAAATCCTTTAGATCCTGCTGGTTTCAGTAAAATGATAACTCAGTAAAATTCTAACTATCCAATAATGACCTTAAATTTTTTTTTTATTTTATTTATTTATTTATTGAATTTGTATACCGCCCTTCTCCCAAAGGGACTCAGGGCAGTGGACAGCCAAAATTAAAATACATATAATACAAAAATTAAGATAGCTAAAATAAATTAAATCAATCGGCCTCCCAATTTAAAACCCTAAGTCTATAAAATTTAAAAATTCCCATTAAAAAACCATTTAGGCTAGGCTGGTTTGCTGGAATAAATAAGTCTTCAGGTCCTTATGGAAAGTACGGAGGTCTGGGATCAGTCGTATTCCAGGAGGTAGCTCATTCCACAGGGATTTTAATGTTTTCATGTAGAATGTTATCTACTGGAGGCATAAAATGCTTTGAAATGTGGCATTTTTGACACAATTACACCTCTGAAAACCTCTGCCGGTATACTTTCTATTGCCTTATACAACAGTCAGTTCAGAACAAGAACAAAGATAGGTAGTTCAGATTGGCTATAAAGTCTTCTAAAATCCTTATTTAAAATGCTAGTGGCTGCCTGCTTCTTTATATTTCAGAAAAAAAAAAAACTCCTGCCTGAGGTTTCTCACCTTATCAAGTGCAATAATTGAGCTCCATTTGGACAGCTCTACCTTGAATTTCAACATTTGACTGGCCCACTTTCAAATGAATCCTGGCTTTATTGCACTTTGTTCCCCATTTATTTCAAGGCCCAAGAGACTTTGATATTTGGAGATGTAACAGATTCAACAAAACAAATAATCCTGTTGTTTTAAAAATGTTTTGCCGTTCATTCGTTCAATTTCCATGGCTATCCATCTCAATGACTCAATTTAAACTGCTTCAGGATTTTTACAATATAAAGACCAGCTGTGAAACTCAGTTCTACATTCTAGGTGGTAGGAAGTTAAAGAAATAGACTGAGTGAGGAAACCACATCACCTCTAATTTTTGAAGTTAAATATTTCAACAAGCTGTAATGAACCATATACCTTGGGACAGACAATAGAAGATAGTCAGGTGACATTGTTTCACCTCTAAGCAATACTAAAGGATTGTACCCAGAGTCGGTACTAAAACTTATCTGTTGCAGTTATAAAGGAGTGATCCTTATTGTCCTTCCTTATGAATAATAGACAATTTCAACTGATGTAGTTCAATGGTTATAAGTACACAACAATTAACTCCTGGCTGAGAAGCCTGACCTAGGGTTGAAGGTGATAGCTACCACTTATTGGCCTCTGCGTGTAAACTAGATTTGCCAGATGGCAACTCAGAAAGAATTTCTTTTGAAAGCTGTGTTTGCAGTTGGCAAGGCATGGACCTGAAGTAGCAATGAACTGAGTGGAGGACGTATATACTTACCAGGAAGAGCAGGCTGTTAGTGTGCAGCATTGCAGCACAACATAAGCATGCTGCCTAGCTTTTCCATGATTGATATCTTGTGGTTCCTTCAGGTAAAGAATTGGGCTCTTTCCCATTTGGCTACCCCTCAGTGGGGGCAGCCAGCTGCTAAACAAAAGCTAATAATAAAATGATGCCTTTCTTCCCCAAAGTCAAATCTGCTCATTCATAAACCAGTTCATTAAAAAATGGCACATATCCCAGTCTGCATATACCTGCTTGATATATAGCTGGGCCAGAGTCTAAAAGCCTACAGACTTGACAGTTAATGAGGGGAAAAGCACATCACATAAACCATGAACTAAAGAGCAAGCTACTTTAGTTAATTAAATTTATAACCGCCCCTTTCCTTCAGAAGTCCAGGACACAATACATAGCATTTCCTCCTCTAATTCTTTCCCACAACAACTTTGGGAAGTAGGTTGGGTTGAAAAAGAACAATTGTTCTCAGGCCACCCAGAGGACTTCAGTAGTTGAATATTTCCTTGAACCTACCCCAACATCTTCATCATTACACCACACTGGTATAAAGAGACAAAAGCATACATATATCCCTCTTATACACAAGACATAAAAAGCCCCCTCTTTATTTATGACCATATAATTTAAAGCACATCTCCCTATTACAGCTCTTTCTATCTAATATATGCTAATATATATTGAAACCTCTCACAATATTCCATCAGAAAATTATATAGACTGGGGATTTTGAGAATTTAAGTTCAGCTCATTTAAATGGCAAAAAAAGAGATTGCGTGCAAATAAAAATATGCAACATGAGGATACACCAAACTTCCCCATGTGATATACTGTAAATAACCAAGATACTCTTTCTTGAAGAAAAAATGAGAGCTATACAAATCATAATAATGGGCTTCTTAAACACTCTGCCCAAAACTCAACCTGCACTTCTATTTCAAAATTGCATCCTCTAACTCTAGTGACCCTCCTCAAATGCCCAACTGAGAACAGTCTTTTTCATGATTGTGGCTGTCTATTATGACTTGTCATCATTGCCCATCAGCTATCTTCAATTCCCCCAAGATGAGTTTTGGTTTCCAAGTTCTGCTGTGCAAACCAAAAAAACCATGCCTGAATTGCTGAGTCCACTTTCAGTTCTTCAAACAGAAAACACCTTCCTGTGTCATCTCACTATAGTCCATGGTAGGGCCACAGCTTGTCCAGTTGAGAGAAGTAAGGTGAAGAATTAAGATAAGTGAGGTTGCTCCCAATTTTGCATACACAAAATTGCTATAGTATTTCCTTTTCCTCAAAGTGAAAGATAAAAGACAGTAGCAAACTAAAGTCAACAGGTAATGAAGTATGAAGAATTGCAAGAGAGCTATCATGATGAGTCTGCTCATATGCAGGCTTTTATGAGTTAGTTTTTTCTAGTGGATCTGAACTCTCCATATAACTAATTGAAATTTCTGTACACCTATCACACCCCACCCGCCCAAAAATCCTCACACATGCAACAAAAGACTCAAGTCTTTTTCTGCACTGAAAGATTCCTATAAAGATTACCTGTTGCTTTTTTTTAAAAAAAAAAACAATTTTTAAGAACTATATTTATTCAATATACTGTATTTTAAGCTGCTTCTTATTTCTCAAGGCAGCTGACAAAAATACAACTCTTATATTAAGAAATGTCAAGTTAAACAATATGTCAAATTTGATCAATGAGTTTAAAAAATCTATTTTGCATGGCTAAATCTTTAAAGTTTAAAGCTAGGAATTGGAAGAATTAAATAGTAATCCACTTCACAATTCCAGGATGTTGTTTTATCTGAAATGTCTTTCAGGACAGGAGTCATATCTACAATATGTCTTCCAGAAAACCATTTTTCATGTTACTGTTTAGAGATGTGATAGCTCATCTTTCTCATAATAATCCTTCTATTGTGCAAGTTAGCACTGACTTACATAAAGGGTTGGTTATATTGTAAGATTAACATCAAAGATGGTCCTTGGACTTGATACAAGGCAGAACAATAACAGTACTTCTCTGCTGAGCTTTGCTTACCAACACAGGACTCCCCGGAAAGTGAATAGGTTCCATTGTCATGGAAACCGCTTCTGCACTCACAGTGGTACCACCCTGGGAGGTTAACACAGCGTGAATGGTTGTGACATTCAATGATCCCCTCAGCACATTCATCAATATCTGCCTCAGAGAAAAACACAAGCCAGCCAGGATATTAATTTTCTTTTACACCAACATTTTAGATAGTAAAAAACACAACACTAAGCCCTTCTGGAATACAATAGAATGCACCTTTTAATGAATAGGCTACGCTCTACACACAAAGGTACCTCACTGGCCCATCTTTATAGTTTACAAACTTGGAAGGACTTTCTTTAGAATAAACCAGGCTAAGGTATTATCAAGAACTCTTGGATGATATTTGGGAAAGATAAATTCCCCACCTCTCTTATAAATAGGTGTGTGGGGGGGTGTCTCAATTTCAATTCCCTTGATCTACAAACAATGTAAATTCACCCAGGTCACACTGGGCATTTTTTAATCTTTATTTTTTACATTTTATTTATTGAATTGTAATTTTGTAGTTTAATGGTTGTAAGCCATCTAGAGGCATTGAGAATCAGGCTGCATATGAGATTATTATTGTTATAATTATCAATGTTTGATAATTGAATCGAATGGGACTTTTTATAAAGCATATTATAAAAATAGAAGAAAGTATTGATTCTGAATAGGAAATAGTTATTCAGGCTTAATATGTTGTTGTGATCTGGAGATGTTCAAATGAAAATCCCCCCTCAGCTATACAAACTAAATGGGACTTTTTTTCCTCATTTTAACCAATCTTACCAACCTATGGTGAGGCTAAAATTGGAGCAGAACAGAACACAATTTATACTGCCTTGAATCCTGGAAGAGAATGATGTGTGCTATCTATATTAATTTATTAGACATATATTGACAACTTTAAAGATGAATGTGGAAATGCCTAAGATAAATGTAAACATTTGTGAGATCTAAGTCATATATTTTTCAGATTTGAAAGGTGAAGGAAACCATTTGTCACGAAGTAGAAAATAGGTTGTGCTGTGAAAGACCTTGGATCACCCTCAGGAAGAAAATCACTTCCTCTAAAGCAGTGTTCCTCAATTTCAACAACTGTAAGCTGTATGGACTTCAATTCTTAAACTTGAGCAGCCATTTAAAACACTGTTTTAAATAGCTGCTCAACCAAAAGCTGCGGACATTTAAACCCCACTTTTCAATTCTTATGATGTGGTCATACAATACAATGTCCAGGGCTGTACACTGACAATAGACTACTGAGTTTTCACTGAGTGAAAACTGTTCAGAGGCTTTCCTATCAACTCTTAGGAAGAAGGGTTGAAATTCTTGTTCTTTTTAAGAATGTACTTTTTAAAATTGTTTTATAAGTGAAATTAACAGGCAAAAATATAAAAAGAAACGACCTGTGATAATACAATGAAAAAGAATAATGGTGATCATAAACTGAAAATTTGAAAAGAGAAAGAGGGAAAGGATTCATAAAACAAATCCTAGTGAGGAATATTAATAGATAGCAAGCTCAATCCTTTAACATGTTGTTAAATTTAGACCATATATAAACTTAATGTTCCATCTTCTTATTTTTACTGTTTAGCAGTAAGATTTATTTGACATTTCAAAGATTGACAGAGAATACATCTCTTGAAGCCTCACTTCAACAACTGAAGCCTTACTTATTTTATTTCAATCTATGCAAATTAATTCTCTTACTAATTCCCAGGCTCAATAAAGCCAAAGTTTTCCATAATATCTTAAATTCCATATTGTTATTATATTCACCTCTACAACAGCTATGTTTTCCCCTGAAAAAGAAAACATTATATTATTTATTTTATTTATTTATTTATTTTATTAGGCTTATATGCCGCCCTATCTCCAATGGGCTCAGGGCGGCTCACAACAATAAAAACCACAATCCATAATGCAATTTAAAATGCCTAATTAAATCAGATACAATTAAAAACCCGTAAAAAACCCCATGAGTCCAGGCCGGGGGACTCGAATAACCAAGCTTTTAATTTGCAGTGAAAGGTGCGAAGGTCAGGGGCCAGCCGAAGCCCCAAGGGAAGTTGATTCCAGAGGGTGGGCGCCCCCACAGAGAAGGCTCTACCCCTGGGGGCTGCCAGACGACATTGTCTCGCTGAAGGCACCCTGAGCAGGGTCTCCCTATGGGTGCGAACTGGGCGATGGGATGTTGTTGCTGGCTGCAGGTGGTCCGCCAAATATCCTGGGCCTAAGCCATGTAGGGCTTTATAGGTCATCACCAGCATCTTGAATCTCACCCGGAGGGCAACCGGTAACCAATGCAGGTCGCGCAGAAGGGGTGTTACATGGGAGTATCGGGATTCTCCCATCACAATATTAATCAAAGAATCCTCACACTTCTTATCATAGAGAGGCCAATAGATACAACCTAGAATTTTCTGATGGATTAACTTCATCTTTAAATAATATTTAATATTTCTTAAATTAGTGGGCCCACTAATTTTCAAAAATTGGATATTTCAAGTCCTTGTTTCTATAAAATGTAAACATTACTAATATCAACCCTTGTTAAATTCTTTAATTTCTTACAGAAATGCCAATTTTACTTCAAATACAGCTTCTCTTAAATATTCCACTACTTCAGATGTTTTATTTTATTTTATTTTTTATTTTTTTATTTGATTTATATCTCGCCCTTCTCCTAGTGGATTCAGGGCGGTGCACAGCCAGAACTAAAACACATACCAATACAAAATTTAAAATTTTAAAATAATTATATAACTGTGGCTCAAAATTTAAAACATTCAAACTAAAACTCGATTGACAATTTAAAAGACTAAAAAAGGCTAAAAAAAGACAGTTTCTAAGACAGCTAAAGATTCTGGGGCCATATTGTTCTGACAGTACATGCTGTTATTGCACATGTTAACAAATAGATGATTTGGGTAAATTGATTCTAAATTGCTATAAAAAGCCCAGTTGTGCAGACCAAAAAATATCTTTCTAAATTTGCTAGCCAAATAATAACTTGGTTTTTAGAGCTGGCTTTGTCCTCTTCTTCCAGAAAGGACAAACCCCCCCCCATTTTTCACCGCCCCCCCCTTTTGAGGTGCAATTGATCTGGGCTCTGCATGCAAGAGACCAGATCAATTCAAAGCATGATTCTGTAACAGAAACAATCAGACTGATTCCTATTTTTCATTCAAGGCAATGCAACAAATGAGTTGTTTCAGTTTCCCACGCACTCTCATTTATTGGGCCCTTGGTTTCAGTATACTAAAAAAGTTGAAAAAATAATTAGACTGTATACAGTAAGAATGGCAGGGGGAGACAAAATGGTGGTGCTGAGATCTCAAACAACATTCTGCCTTCCCACTTTGGAATCTTAACAATTTATTCTGTATATTAGATATTCTTGTAAGCTTTTTCATTCAGTCTTAAATCTGTTCTTGCATTTATATCCCTATTTTTTTAAAAAAATGATAATTTATTTTTTTCTGATAAGATCCAAGAAATAATATTTAGCAATTCATTCTTTGGACCAAAACCTTCTGTTAATTAGACAGCGATCTCCATTTATTCATCTACAAGCACAATACTGTTGGTAACACTGTCATGAAATTAGCACAGCAATTTTAAACATTGCACATAAATCATGCATTACTCAAAACCAATCCAGCCACTACAGTTTCTCAGCCTTCAGGACAGAAAATGTTGAATGGACAATATCAGACAATCAGTTCTCATTTGGCTATTCTTTAGATGACTTAGCAGCTTGCAGAAAAATCAGAAGTTCAATATTCGTTAGTCAAACTTTCTACATTCCTTCTAGATATATTGGACTACAAATCTTATGTTTGCAGGGGATAAACTTGCTGAAGACATAGTTATGTCAACACATAGTTATATGGTCCATATCAATTTAAGCTCAATTAAAAAAAGTTATGCAAGGTCAATGTGTTTGAGAATTTTAAAAAAAATAGGTAACTTAATAAGAATCACAAAACTAAAGACTGAAAAAGACCTTGGAATGGAAGCCATTTAGTGTTACTCCTTTCCCAATGCAAGAACCTACTATTAAAGCAGCCCTAACTGATGGCCATCCAACCATTGTTAAAAATACCTCCAGTGCAGAAGAATCCACAACTTCTAGTGAAGGAGAGACAGAGGAAGAGACATTGTTAGCAATTCCAAGCATTAAGAAAATTTTCCTTGTTATCTTGGTTGTTCTCCTCTGGATACATTCCAGTTTACAACGTCCTTCCTAAAATATGGCATCCAGAACTGGACAAATATTCCAGGTTTGCATTGAGAGAGAAATGCTGACTTTTCTTGATCTTGAAATATATGGCTGTTGATAAAGTCAGGGACACGGTGGCTTAAAGGGACATGGTGGTTTAGTGGGTAAGATGCTGAGCTTGTCAATTGAAAGGTCGGCAGTTCAGCGGTTTGAATCCCTAGTGCCGCGTAACGGGGTGAGCTCCCGTCACTTGTCCCAGCTTCTGCCAACCTAGCAGTTCGAAAGCACATAAAAAATGCAAGTAGAAAAATAGGGACCACCTTTGGTGGGAAGGTAACAGCGTTCCATGCACCTTTGGCATTTAGTCATGCCAGCCACATGACCACGGAGACGTCTTCGGACAGCGCTGGCTCTTCAGCTTTGAAACGGAGATGAGCACTGCCCCCTAGAGTTGGGAAAAATTAGCACATATGTGCAAGGGGAACCTTTACCTTTACATAAAGTCTGTAGCTGCATTTGCTTTTTTTTTTTTATTACACGTGTACTACATTGCTGGTTCATGTTCAGTTTTTGATCTATCAAAGACCCCAGGTGTCTATCACATGTATTGCTGCCCACCATGTATCTCCTATGCTAATGCCTTGATTTTTCTTACTCAGATGTAGAATGTTTTTGCCTCTGCTAACATATATCTTGTTCTAACTACTCTTTCCATTTGTTAAGATCCTCCTCAATCTTAATAATGTCTCAAAAAAAAAATTATCAAGGCTGAATTGTAAGAATATTTCACAATCAGATGTTCTAACCTCTTATATAATTCATGATAAATACACTGAATCTTACAAAGGCTAGATCCACATACCATTCATCACTCCTTCCAGTTTGATGCAAAGCCACTGACATTGGGTATTATTATTCAATCTGTTTTGATGGCACTATGTTCCAGCATAGATTGTGCAGATGAAACACTTGTCAAACATTCTTCGAAGGCAGATGAGCGGGGAAAAAAATTAGATAAATAAGCTAACATGGCTGCTGCATTCTCCTGGTCAACTAAAATGGTTGCTCTATCAAAAATAAATAAATAATCAAGCTTGTTTAATATCCCTTGTTTTTGATAAAATGCCTGCTGGAAAAAGCCTGCTGTTATTTTCCAAATGTTCCAAAGCAACTTTTCAGACTTTATCTGAAAAAGTAAAAGCAGAAAGCTGGCAAGTATCCATGAACAGGAATTATATCTGTACTTCACATCACATGTCATTTCATGAGGACAGGAATGAATGATATTGTGCTCAAACGGTACCTACCGGTTTGAGAAGTGACCTTTAGCTAAGTTTTCTTATTCTGCTTCAAAAGTAATGCTCTCCCACCCCACCTTGACAAACACAAGCAGGCGAATCTGGTTCACCTTCTGCATTTCACCCAGTTCTATACAGATTGCTCTTTTCCAACTGGCAGGTGTGTGCTCTGACAGACATCCCTGCCGTCCATCTTTGTCCTCTGCCTTCAGTAGTTATTTCATACTGAGTTCCTTGCAATAAAAGGTTGGAGTCTTTTTTTTTTTTTAAAGCAAGTTTTTTAGTGGAATGTTGAAATGCTTGTTATTTGTTTGCTGTTGTTTTCCTTTAACAGGTTCATCAATGCAGTTGTAAAATACTGGTAATTTCTTTGTTTTGTTTTGTTTTCCTTTTAATTGGGTGAAATTGACAAAGTTTGTTCGTTCATAATTACATTTTCTTCAGCTGCTCTCTTTTACAAGACCTTGGGTGACTGGTAAATTCTGACAAGTTTTCCCTTCTTGCTCAAGTGAAAGAAAGAACGGTAAAACTGTTGGGCTAATAAGTGACAAGAAAAGAATTACGGAATATGGTTTCTATATATGATGAGTGCTGCAAGACTGTTACATGAACAAAAATGGAAAAGCTTTGAAATGCCCACAATAGACGAATAGTTGGTGAAGATGATAGAATTAGCAGAGAGGGCAAAATTGATTTGTCTGATTAGGGAAAGGAAAATAACCTTATTTGTTAGTGAATGGAAACCCCGATGGACTTTTTGCTGAAGAAATGGAAAAATGAAGTTATGATTAATCGGCAAATAGAAATGCATTTATGACTGTGGTTAAGATTGGAAGCCATGTCTTTATCACCTTTTCCTTTTTTTCCTTTTTTTCCTTTCTTTTTCATCTTTTCTTTCTTACCTGTTAGTTTTCCTTGTGTTGACTCTAAAACTTGTGTTGTTTTTATCTTGGTAAAAATTTCAGTTAATTTCACATGCACACAGACACACACGCCACAGTGTTGCCTTTTTTTCTTTTTAATTAGTCCACAAAAGACAAATCCACAAAGGGAAAAACACCTGACACTTCCTTTCCAAGCATAGGTGGGGGGAAAAAGCATCAGGGGAATCCATTAATTGGAGACATGTTACCAGTTGGGCAGAAAAAATACTGATCATGACTGAAACCAAAATAGGAGAAGGGGTTGAGTTCCAAAAACGGATTTCTTAAATCAACTTTATTTCTAGCCAATTCACGCATTGGGAACAAGCACCTGAGGGAGGCAGCATAGTTAAGGTCTACATCTGAGTGGATACCTGTATATTTCAGTGTTAAAATGGCCAATGCCAGTTACAGTTGCAAATATAACCCAATTCAGTTTTCTGTTTTCTCAATAATTCAGATTTCCACACTGCATTATAAACAACCCTAACTTACAAGTGCCTTAATATTTAAAAAAAAAAAAATGAGAGAAAAGGCAAACCTATTTCAATAGCAATTGATGGATTGAAGCAAATGAAAGCATATTCTACATGTTGTAATGCTCAAAATATACAAATTGGATTCCCCAGAGAAATCAAATAAAGTATGACTTTTAAAATATTTTTTCCTTTTCATAATATGTTGCAATCTCTAATAAGCCTGAATGACAGTTACCGCACCTTAAAGGTTTTCTCCTTTGATATTTTCGGCTGCATATTTTGGAAGGCTGCGATCAACATTATGAAATTAATACTTTTCAAGAATTTAATTGGCTGTAATCTTTTTTCACTCTGTGCCATGGAAAAAATGTTGAATCTTCTGTTTAGATAGAATCATTAAGAACGATAACTTGGATAGTTTTAAGCATCACTGAAGGGGATATCACCAGTGACAAATGAATCTCTTTTATAAGAAGGATGAGCTGTTTTCATCCGTTGAGAATTATTTCTAGCCAAGAAGGCAAGAATAAAAGCAATCTGTGACTGTATTTATACATTTTGGATTTATATCTAATTTACATTTGAAGTAGTATGAAATTTCTTTTTCATGGATTACTTTATCCTAGCAAGGGCCAGAAGTATGTCTATATTGCATTGGGTGGGAAATGTGCTGCTTTTGTGGCATCACCATCAAAAGCTCCAGTTCTCATTGCAGGAAAGGATGCCTGAGGTGAAAACTCATTGTGTGGAAATGTGCAAATGGGCACAGCTGCTTAGAAATGTAGAAAAGGGACGTTGTAGCAAAATATTTAAGATGTCACTGTTACTCCACTGAAGAAAAAGTAACTGTTATCTGGAGTAAGAGATAGATCAGGGGTCAGCAACCTGCGGCTCTGGAGCTGCATGTGGCTCTTTCACCCCTCTGCTGTAGCTCCCTGTCACTCAAAATATGCATCACAACCGCCAATTTGCAACACCTGCCAGCACACAATTTATTGAGCTTTTCAACCCCCGGTAGGCCAACCATGGATAAATCCAAGAAAAGAAAAGTTTCAGAAGAAAACAGAAGGTTTAATTTAACTACATATGCTAGTTTTGTGGCCACTCAAGAAATAGTCAGGCATGGTTTTGTGGCTCCCGGTGTTTTCTTTTCTGTGGGAAACAGGTCCAAATGGCTCTTTGAGTGTTTAATGTTGCAGACCCCTGAGATAGATAGAAGCAGAGGTGGGTTTCACATATTGTTACCATTGGTTCGCCGCCCGCATGCATGCTTGCTTTGCATGTGTGCGCACCTTCTATGCATGCACCTGATCTTCTGCGCATGCGCTTTGCTCATGTGCGCACCTTCCTCGCATGCACCTGTTGTGGCCCTGCCCTCTGAGCCTATCTCATCGGAGGAAGAAGGCTCTGAACATGAGGGAGAGGAGTCAGCCAGGCCTCCCTCTCCAGGCCCCTCCCCTCTGGCACTGTCTCAGGTGCCGGCCGAGGGAGAGGAGATTAGCCAGGAGCCAGGTGTCTCTGATGAGAGCGAGGAAGGAGAGCTGTCGTTCCTGGATGCACGCCAACGAAGGCGTGATAAATGGTTGCAGCAGTTAAGGAGGCATGCTAGGGATTAGAACTGAGTCACTGGACCACATCCCAGAGACAATATAAGAGAGGGTGGTGGCTGGTAAAACTCCGTGACGAACAAAAACTAACTCTGGCTAGTCACTTGAACAACGTCTGAAACTGCTGAAGGGATATTGTTTTGCTGGACTATTTGCAATGCGTATGTAATTTTATGTTATCTGTTGCAGTAAAGCTCTTGGCAGACGGTGCTTATATTGTTGCCAAGTTTGAGATAACGTGTGCGTTATGTGTGCGTGCCAAGTACTTTCTTAACCCTCGGCTGGCTGTGTTTGTGTGTGTGTGTAGACGGGGACAGATCAGCACCTAGCTTCAAAAACGTGGCTAAATAGGATGGCATAGTGCCAGGGTGGGTGGGCAGGCCACTCGTGATCTCTGCTCCGGGTTTGCCCAAACCGGTCTGAACCGGCTGAATGCCACCTCTGCATAGAAGTATAGACTGCTAGCAGATGGAATCTATGTTCATTGTAAAATCTGTCTGATTGTAAATTAGTTGAGAACAATCAACCACTGGAATGCCTTGCCTTCAGAAGTGTGGGTGCCCCATCGCTGGAGACTTTCAAGGAGAGACTAGAAAATCATTTGTCTGAAATAGTTTTTTTAAAAGTTTTTTTTTAATTTTCATTTTTCATAAACATACACAAATGTACAATCTCTTAGCCATTATTAATCATAAATATTATCTTTTGATTTTCATATTTGTTCAGTCTTGCTCCTAAAAATTTAAAGTATACTCGGGGTTGCTCTTCTACCATTCCATATCTTCCTTATTTCACAACAACCCTTCTTCTCCTACTTGTCTGAAATGTTATAGTCTTTCCTGTTTGTGCAAGGATTTGGACTAGATTATATCCAAGGTCCATTCCAATTCTGCTATTCTTTATTCTATGTTCTAAATCCCAATTTAAATTGTATGGCAGCTTAGTGCCTATCGTTCTATCTCCATCTAGAAACAGTCACAAAAGTTTAATAGTGGTGTAAGAAATGTTCATTGCTCTTCACAATGTTATAGGAGTTTTGCAATGAAATAATTAGAAAATGTTTTGGGATAAAGCTTAAAAAGTGTTTTTTCTGGGGGAAAAAAGTGATACTGTTTTTAATCATGATAGCAAATATTAATTAGCTGAGTTTAAGAAGAACATGCAATAAATATCAGTATTTTAATTGGAAGTCTTTGCAATTGTTTCCAGACCCACTTCGTTATTTTGCAGCAGTTGGATCAAGGTTTTCCTTGATAGCAATAGCACTTAGACTTATATACCGCTTCATAGTGCTTTTACAGCCCTCTCTAAGCAGTTTACAGAATCAGCCTATTGGCCCCAACAATAGGGTAAACAATCTGGATCCTCATTTTACCCACCTCGGAAGGATGGAAGGCTAAGTCCATCTTGAGCCTGGTGAGATTCGATCTGCAGTAGCCTGCAATACTGCACTCTAACCACTGTGCCACCTCGGCTCTTGATCATTCCATGATTGTATTGACTACTGTGGATTTATTTCTATGTTACGCTGTTCTATATTAGTCCACTGATTTCATTCAAATTACATTTATATCTATGGTTCTGAGAAAAAAGAGGCCAATTTGTTTCTTCAGCTCAACTTCCTTGTTACAATATAATTTTGTTATAGCAACACAATGTAAAATTGGTCATTCAGCATTCATTTTAGAGTAAACCTACTGTATTTATTTTTATTTTTTATTTTTTTATTAAAAAGTTTTACAAATTTTTTTTTTTACAAATATTTCTCCCTCCCCCTCCCTTCCTTACTCCCCCTAACTCCCCCCCCCGAACTTCCCAGAACAAAATACAGGATATAACAGTTGACAATCATATACTAAACTAATCTAACTACCTATGGATTCCTATCCCCCCCTTGATACTTTAACTCCCCTTTTACTTAACTAAATATGAATACTCTTAATTTTTCTATTCATTCATAAGCTATTTGATACTTTTTAGTCCGATATTTGTTTTGAATATAATCAATCCATCTTCTCCATTCCGATATATATCTTTCTTGTGAGTGATCTTTCAAATAAGCTGAAATTTTCACCATTTCTGCTAAATTCGTTACTTTTAATGTCCATTCTTCAATAGTACACAAATCTTCCTTCTTCCAATATTGCGCCACCAAAAGTCTAGCTGCAGTTATTAAATTTAAGATCAATTTAGTCTCTATAACCGTACAATCTGTGATTATACCCAACAAAAACAACTGTGGAGTAAACAACAAAAACAACTGTGGAGTAAACTTTATCTTCTTTTTAAGGATATTTTGAATAATCCACCATATTTTAATCCAAAATGCTTTAACTTTTTTTACAAGTCCACCATATATGATAATAAGTGGCATCATCACAATCACATCTCCAACACTTAGATTGCAAATTCAGATACATGCAAGCTAACTTTTTAGGATCCAAATGCCATCTATAAAACATTTTATAAAAATTTTCTCTTAAATTTTGTGCTTGTGTAAATTTCACATTTCTAACCCATATTTTTTCCCAAGTTTCCATCATTATTGGTTCCTGAATATTTTGTGCCCATTTTATCATGCAATCCTTAACTAATTCCGTTTCTGAATCTATTTTTATCAATATATTATATAATCTTTTTATATGCATTTGGCCTTGATCTCTAATTTGTTTTACCAAATTTTCCTCATTCTGCATGATACCAATTCTCTGATCTTCTTTCCATCTAGCTTGCAACTGTCCATACTGAAACCAAGTTTGAATTATCCTTTCTTCTTTTAATGCATTTAAAGACTTTAACTGCAATGTACCCCTTTCCATTTTCCAACCCTTTCCGGTTGGCGATCTGCAGGGACATGGTGCTGAGCGAGTAACCACTACTCCTCAACACTGCTTGTCATCGTGTTTTGGGGATCCTTTCAGGGGTGCGGGACCTAGAGAGCACCACAGACAATAGAGAGAGTCAGGTGAGCGAGAAAGCGAAGCACAAACGCTTCTCACAAGACCGGGCAGCTCTGTCAAACCAACGTGTGTGAGTCAGCCATTCAATGGCAGACTTGAAGCTGTGGTAGCCGGTAACAAGACGGGAAGCAAGGAAGATCGGAGGCTGCAGTGTCGAGATTGAAACGTGCTTTCCCTGCCTATGCGAAATCGGACATCAAAAGAAGGGGTCAGCGGAGTCGGGCGCGAAGGGCTCAGAGTGGAAAAGAGTGGTGATTGAGAGCAGAGAGCAGATGAAAAGACTACAGAGCCTGACAAGCCGGCACGGAGAACGAAAGGTCGAGGACGTGAGACTACCTGCGTAAAAAGAGGTTCGGTGGGCACAGCAAGAAAGAAGAATAAAAGAATCCAGAAGAACTCTTTTTATTTCATTGCCTATAGCAGTAAATCTAGCGGAGGGCGAAGCAAGTTGGTGGTTTGACTCTACTTGACTTTACCAGAGAACAGGAAATGCAGCCATTACAGAGATCTGACAGAGCAAAATTGAAGGACTGGCACAGAGACAATCTAGCAGCAAGAACTATCATAGAGCACTGTCTGTGACTAATGAATCTGGGAAAAAGAAAGGCTTGGAGAAGATTGGAGGCTGAGTAATAAAGAACATTATATTTTCTACATAGTATAATCTTAAATTAGGCATTTTAAGACCTCCTCTTTCACGTATATCTTGCATTATTTTTAACTTTATTCTCGGTCTTTTC
Source organism: Pantherophis guttatus (assembly GCF_059756535.1). Classification (NCBI taxonomy): domain Eukaryota; kingdom Metazoa; phylum Chordata; class Lepidosauria; order Squamata; family Colubridae; genus Pantherophis; species Pantherophis guttatus. The sequence goes on along the minus strand of NC_142063.1, from coordinate 88,554,743 downwards.
CCTGCCCAAACAAAATTATTAATACCCTTCTGCCATTCTCTCAAGTTTTCATCTTTCTTGAGTATTGGTATCATTTGGAACAAAAATAAAAACCTGGGTAAAACGTTCATTTTTATTGCTGCTATTCTTCCCAACAAGGATAATTGTAATTTTCCCCAATTCTCCATTTTTGTCTGTATTTTTTGCCATAACAAATCATAATTATTTTAAGCCTACTGTATTTATGAAGATTAGACACATATGCAAATTGTCTCATCATGCAATCATTTCCCTGGTGGTAGATTTATGTTGTTCCTACTTTAAATGCCGGCCTTACTCTCTACCATTCATATTGCCAACTGACCTTGAAAAAGTCAAAGGATGCACAAAACAATCCCTCATCCATGGTTAGTGTTGCTTGCAAAGTTAACCTTTTTTCAGACAGTAGTACATCAAGTTGATATTGTCATGATATTTTCATGTGTCGTGGCTCACAAAAAAAGTTCAATCTCATCTGGATATGTTCCACTATATGTCCTTTAAATGCAAATATACTTGTCCATTTGCCTTATTATAATTCTCTAGGTTTTTAATATGAAGTTTATTTTCTTGGATCAATCTTTGACCTGTCTAAACCCAATTTCCTTAGCCAAAAAAAGAAAAGAAAAGAAATCTACTGTAATGCATTTCTTGCTACAGTACAACTGAAAATACAGTATATATGTAGATTTATGGATGTTAAGTGATTGGGAAAGCATTCAAAATGTGATGAATTCTGCATCCTTCTTGCTTTTTTGAATGAATAAGTCAAGTGGAACAATGTTATATAAATTATATGAAAGTAAAATAGAACAGTGGATTTCTTTTAAAGTAGATCACTGCCTAGAATCAAGCTTGTCACATTTATCTAGCTTCACAAAAGAGCTGAAGCTAAAAAGCTAAAACTTTAATGTGCATCTAGATGATAAAAAGAAAAGGTGTTAGACAAACAGAAAGATTGCCAATATATCTTGGATGTCGAATTCCAACACTTACACAAAAGCTAAAAAAAAAAAAAAATCAATACAAAAATTGTCAAGCAATGACAATTGTTCTGGCTAAGCCAAAAAACAGACAATATATCACTGCTGAGTTAACACAGAAGAGAACAGTATTAATATGTTATTTGCTATCTCAAATGTAAGACAATAAAAATGATGCAGGATATCTGCAGAATTGAAACAGAAATAAGTAGCACATTATTTACTTAAGATAGGAATAGGGAGAATAAAATATTGAAATGATACTCTAAGGGGGGCACATGGTTAACTCTGCCTATGTCCAGGGTCCTATGTTCTCAAGGGAAGAAATTTCCCCTATTATCTCTCTGTTTAGAATCTCTAAGAAAAAACTCTCTGTATAAATTCTATGTGAGCACAGTAGTACAGATGGAGAACTTGTCTTGAGTAAATGTGTAGCTTACATGAAATGTTTCAACTGTAGGTAAAGCCAGCTAGAGATATGACTGTGATGCACAGGACTGCGGTCCTGTGATCACTGTCTCACATGTTCTGTCACTGCAGGGAGACAAAGCTGGTGTGACTTCACTTCTATTTTACTTTCATATAGCACTTGTTAAATAGTGTTCAAAGAGCAATGTATATGTTTTATTTATTGTATACTATTTATAACTGATCTGTGAGAGAGGAGGAATTCCATTTTTTTTAAAAAAATTGATTTATATGCCGCCCTTCTCCGGAGACTCAGGGCGGCTTACAATGTGCTCAGCAATAGCCTTCATCCTTTTGTATATTTATACAAAGTCAGCTTATTGCCCCCACAAACTGGGTCCTCATTTCACCTACCTTAGAAAGGATGGAAGGCTGAGTCAACCTTGAGCCTTGGCGAGATTCGAACCTGCAGTAATTGCAGGCAGCTGGTCTTAATAACCAGCTTAATAACAGGGTGCCTTAGACCACTGTACTACCAAGGCTCTTATATTCTCTTTAGCATCATGCTTCTTAGTCAGTAATTTTTGTGTTTGCTTTCCTGCTTACTAATCAGTGTCTGTTTATTAGAATTAGAAGTAAAATGACTATAACAAGAAGGCAAGTAAGAAAATGGATACAGAAAACTTGATCGTACCCTTCAGCAAGGGGGCTGTGGGTTAGGAGAGAGGGGAACATTAACTGAAGATGCCTTCTTGGTCCAGGTTCTGTCCTTCTTCCATTTCAAAACTTTGAATATACAGTGAATAATGGATTTTAATATTTACATGGTTGGCATAAGTGTTAAGACTGTGATTAATTGCAAGCAACATCCCGGGAGTAAAGATTAAAGTTCAGAAACGTCCAAATCTTGAAGGAATGTGTAGACAGTGGGTAAAAAAGAAAATGGACAAGCCTTGAAATTTTCTGATGCTGTTCAGAAAAGCATTTGAAGCATCCAAGAATTACTACAGATTTGTCTATTTCTCCAGAGGAGTGGAACAGTTTACAGTTAATTAAAAGATATGGGGAAAAATGACTTCCTCTCAAAATTCCTTAGTGTTCAATGTTCTGCTTCACATGAGATTTAAACTTCTTGCGATTTAATCCTTGTACTGTTCCTCATGAAGACCGTTCCATAAATACAAATAAATACATCAAGTATTTTTTTCATCAAAGTACTTGAATAAGATCCTTTCTAGGCCACTCTGCAGTTTCTTCTCCTACTGCTTGCTTCTTCCAGCTCTTTTTCCTTTTTGTTCCATCTTTCCAACCAACTCTCTTTTTTTTCAGATCAACCACCTTATTTTTTTTTTCTCTCTCTCTCCCTTCCTTCCTGTTTAAAAAATTGGGGTGTGCTGTCAAATAAGGAAAGTGATCATGGCCAGCATCATGATTCTTGAAACCATCCATGGTTCCTTCCTATTAAAAATTGGGAAGTGCTGCCAAGCAAGGCAGTAATCATGACCAGCATCTCAACTCTCAAAACCATCTTCTTGGTCCCCCTAGACTTAGATTTACTGGGCAAACAAAGATGCCAACTACAATTGCAATTTATTTTACAGGTTTCCCAATGGGAAGGTTTCCTGCCATCACCATCAATGCTTAGAGAAGCAGAGAACAAATGCTGTTTCTGGTAGCAAAGTATTTGGCACAGGGCAACCATAGGTCCCAGTTGATAATATGGCCATATCAATGCTACTGTTTTTTCTAAGCATAAGGTGGTAGAGGAAGCGCACCAGACAAGCAGGTATACATATTCCACCTTTTAGCACTCGTACATTACTCAAGCAGCCTAACAATTTAATGTAATGTAGCTATCAACAATAACAATTACAGGGAAATGAATATATAATAAAAGCAAGGAAATGCAACAACTAAAATACAGCATCAAATAAAGCCTGCATTTCCTAAGAACCAATGCCTTCCTAAATATGATATTCTTTACCAAGCAGGAACAGCTATTAAAGGGAACAGCTTTTCAACCCACATGAATTTCATAATGTAAGTACAATAGTTGTGAAGGCCTTTCTTGTGTTTCAATCAACCAAGTCTCCATTTCATTTGGGACATAAAAAAGAAGTATCTGCATCTAAGCAGGCAGATATGGTAGAAATCCCTAATGTACTATTTTCTTGCTAGTGTTTAATTACTTTGGCTAATGAAAGGGATTTTAGTATGCAGATTGTAAGCAACAACAAAAATCAATAAATTTTAAATTAATTTAAGATACTGCAACCAACATTACAAGTTGTTTTGAACACTTGGGAGGATATGTTCTCTCACTAACTCAAAATTCTTTAAAAATATGTACAAATGGTTAATTAAGAAAGAGCCAAGGTGGCGCAGTGGTTAGAGTGCAGTACTGCAGGCTACTTCAGCTGACTGCTAGCTGCAGTTCAGCAGATCGAATCTCAACTGCTCAAGGTTGACTCAGCCTTCCATCCTTCCAAGGTGGGTAAAATGAGGACCCAGATTGCTGGGGGCAATATGCTGACTCTGTAAACTGCTTAGAGAGGGCTGTAAAAGCACTATGAAGTGGTATATAAGTCACATTATAGATAGAGGAAGTATAAAATGAAACTTCTGTCCTGTCCCTGACCTCTCCATTACAGAATAGAAGCAGAATAAGAGTTAAGAAAATCGCACCAGGCAACTATTCCAATCCATGGAGAAGTGGGATATTATTATTTTTTTTTAAAAAGCATTTTGCATTATTAATAAAGGACAGAGTTAAAAAGTTAAAATTGAAGACGTTCCAAGGCTAAAAAGGTTTTTAAAATGCCACTCTTAGACCACCATGCCACATGGCAGAATAAGGTCTTGATGTTTTTCTGGAAGGCTGGGAGAATGAGGCTCACTTCACCTCTAGCATAAGATGTTCCCAGGGACAAGAGCAAAGCAGAGAAGGCTTTCTGTCTAGGCATCCACCAGCTGAAATTCTTTAACCAATGGGGTCTATAAAATACCCTCCCTGCTTGACTGGGGGAAACAGGTTGATCAAATAAGGACAAGACAATTTCTCAGATAGCCTGGCAATAATATTAAATAATTTAGCAATAATATGGAACTGGTTTACCATTGCTTTCTTCTAGGATGTCTGTTTAACTTTCCAATCACCCTATGCATTTGTGATTTCTTGATGTTTCCCAGCTAAATGCTCATCTGAACCTGATTAGCTTTTTAAAGATCAAAGTCAGCTAGAAACTGCCAACAGCTGTGCAGATAAATCATTTAATTTATCTTACAAAATTAAGTTATTAAAAAAAAACATGGGTTTTTGTTGTTCTGCCACCATGTGATTAGATTATGAAATAAGGTTATTTTAAACTCTATGGGGAAAATATTTACTTGAATCTGTTAAGAGATTTTTCTAAGACAATACCTTCATCCTTCACAATATTCAAGACTGCATTATACTAATTCAAATTCATTGCCCTTTTACACCCACTTTAATAATTAATTGAATAACAATGGTTTAAAGGGCATGGAATAACAGCATCAGGCAAAAAAAAAAGGTTATTGCTGGATCAGCATAGTACATTTTAACAGTTGGTTCTTAGCAGATAAACTTAGCCGGCTAAATTGAAAAGTATTTCAATTATACACTGTAAAACTGCATCAACTGCTAATTTGCATAAATAAAATTAGCGATAAGAAACAATATTACCAAAAAATGATATCTTGGGATTTGTCACACTCTAGCTCTTGACTATATGTAGCCCCATTTGGTTATAATACTGGCTTTGTTTCAGATTCCAGGAGTGGTTATTTTTATTCTCAGATTTTAGGATGCTGTTAATTTTAGCTTAATTGTTTTTCTTTATTTGTTTACTATAATTGTCTTCATATAATAATGTGACAATGATGGGTAAAGGATTATAGTTTTATATTGCTTTTATTGATTGCATCTTGCCCTAATAGCAATAGCACTTAGACTTATATACTGCTTCATAGTACTTCACAGCCCTCTCTAATAGGTTTACAAAGTTAGCATATTGCCCCCAACAAACTGGGTCCTCATTTTACCCACCTCGGAAGGATGGAAGACTGAGTCAACCTTGAGCCTGGTGAGATTCGATCTGCTGAACTGCAGCTAGCAGTCAGCTGAAGTAGCCTGCAGTACTGCACTCTAACCACTGTGCCACCTCGACTCTTGATCAATGCTAAACAATTGGATAGAATATTTTAAAAATTTCAACCTGACTGTTGGCTTAAACCAGGAATCTGCAACCTTTAGCACTCAAAAAGCCTTTTGGACCCGTTTCCCACAGAAAACAAAACACCGGGAGCAACAAAACCTGGGTGGGCATGGCCAACTCGATGTTACTCACTTCCACCAGTCACATGACCTCCTAGCCATGCCTACCCAGCCGGTTATTAGGGCAGAGAACCAGTTGCTAAAAAACACCAGGAACCACAAAACCCTTTTGACATATCTCTCTCTCCCCTCCCTCCCTTCCACCCTCCCTCCCTCCTCTTTCTCCCTCCTCTCTCTCCCCCTCTCTCTGTATCTCTTTGTCTCTGCCCTGGCCACTTGTCCATTCCCTGCCATCACCCTTTCCTTCTCAGGCCACGCAAGGAGTGACTGGGAGGGAAGGGTGAGGGGTGGGGCCAGCCAGTGGTGGGATCACCCGGCAGGGAGCCACAGCAGAGGGCCACATGTGGCCCTGGAGCTGGAGGTTGCTGACCCCTGGTTTAAACTAATCACTAATACAGAAGGGGGAAAAAGTGTTTCTGCACACTAATAATTACCTGGCATACCTGGTTAGAGTGATCAACAATTAATTCAGGGAAATGCTTGTTGGGAACGACACTGACAGATTAAAAAACATAGTATCTTCCTTTGCTGGAGCATGACAAACATCCAAAATTTAAGAACAGCTTCAGGTTATAAAGTTGGTGCTCTTTATTCTGCCACCAAGCAGTACACGTTTTGCAATGAAGAAAAAAAAGAATCTCTCATAATTTGCTCTTCCCCAAGGAGTTTGTAGTTTTGATGCCATTCCTCATTCTTTCTTTCCTTCCCCTTTTAAAAATTAAGGTATATTTTAAAACTCTTCTATGTTGGTTCTTTCTGATCACAAAGCAATTTTCCAGACTAGTTTTTCAGACATCATTAATTCAGATTAAGTTAGACTACCAATACAGCTGTATCCTTTTTTTTGTAAGCAATTTAAAAAGATCCAACTACAGTAACTGGAAATGCCTGGATTTAAAAAAAAAAAATAACCTAATAGATTTGTCATATAATAATAATTATTGATGATGATGTTTTCCTTTAAATACCTTCTTTATCCAACAAATATAAAAATACTCACAAAGAAACAAATATAGGTCATAATACGAACCAAATTAAATGATCAGCTACATCTTAATAATTGGCTTCAACTGCTAGGTTTTCCCCACAGGTTAACAAAATTATTCAAATGGGAGCCCAAATCCTATATAAATATGCTACATAAATCCAGTTTAATAATTTAAGGCTCTTATTTGCAACTGGGCAGCTGAACTGATTGCATTAAAAAGCCTATGTCTGACTTGAGGGCCACCCCTATTTATGCTTTGAGGTCTGTGACATTTATGTCATATCTGGAAAGCGATACAACTGATGTTTTTGTCACATCTCAGTCATCAAGCAAAACAGAAAGAGAATTAAAAATAAATATTACCTCCTTAGAAAAGGAGGTAATATACTATTATTATGCAAAAAAATTAAAAAATTCTCTGTAAACAGTTGTATATTCTATTTATAGTATGGTATGAACACTGATATATAATCTTTCTACTATCCAGTAAGTAGAAAGCATCACTTTCTAGGACAGGGATCCCCACTCTTTTTGGTTCTGTAGACTGGCAGTGGCAATGGCTTTGGCAGCATTGGCAGTGGGTGGAATGGTTTTGCACATGCAACCCAGGGATGAAATGCTCTGAAGTCTGCTACCAGTTTGCTTTGCACGCGCATGCACAGTTGATGTGCATGCACACCAAACACGCGCTTCCCACGCATGCTCACCGCAGGCGCTAAAAAGCCTTCTCTGAGTCTGCAAATGTAAGTAGAACAGCAAAGGGGGGGAACAGCTGTGCCGTGCGATTTAGATTCACTAGAAAGCAGGATTTCCTACTTTCTAGAAAATATAAATTGCGTGGAACAGCTGATTGTCACACAGCTAATCATCGGAACTTTTTTTTACTTTTTTAAGCATTTTTTTACTACCAGTTCCGGTGAACCGATAGCAATTTTTTTACTACTGGTTTGAGCGAACCGGCCCGAGCTGGTAGCATTTCTCCCCTGATGCAACCTAAATCCTTCACATGCACAAATGAAGTTTCATGCACTCGCCCACCACTTTGGTGGCCCAGTTCCCAAAGAGCTATGGCCTGGTAGGAGTCCCTGGCCTGGGGCTTAGGGAGCCCTGTTCTAAGATGTATTTTTTGAAATAAATTCTTTCCAGAAGGGAATATTCAGAAGCCCTCACTGATCCAACTGATGGAATTTTGCCAAGGAAAAGGAAGACAATAATATTGCCCCAAAACAAATAGCATAAGTGTCAATCATCTTACTAAGCGTATCTCATCTTCAGTGGCAATACAGTAAAGGCCACAGAAAAAGCAGGATGTACTTTAAATGTTAGGTATACTTGTAGCAGAATCTGCAAAGAAACCTTCCCAAAGAACTGAGAGTATATAGTGTAGCTCAGACTAAATGGAAATAGGACTCTGACAAAGTCATTTGTAGTCAGGGAAGTAGGCAGCTGACTCATAAGTAACAGCAAACAAACATTGGACCACAAAGAAGAGGAAAAGAAAACTGCTACAGTTTATTCTTCCCAGAACCTTAAGCATTCAAGGTCAGGAGTTGAAAACAAAACAGTCTCTTTGGAATATCAGCAGTCCAAGCCAAGCATGCAAAATGATGGGGAAAAACCCTGGAAATAAAATATTCAGATCAAAGGAGAAAAATTGAACAGGCAACAGTAGTTTGAAGCTTTTTATCCTGCTTCACACCAGCAGACACAATGGGCATCCCAGCCTCAGCAAACAGGCAATGCCTTCTTGTGAAGGCTCTGACTCCTTCTTTTCCTCCATTTGAAGAACCTATTTTGTCCCTTCAGCCTAGGTGTACACAGTTTTTGTACACCACAGTGATCTTTAATTAAGTTTTAAAAGCAGGTGACAAGCAATATTTCAACATAGGTGCTGCTATGTTGTGAGCCAGCTTCAATTGTCAGATCATCTTCAAGTGTTCATTGCAACAATCCAATCTTGAGGATATCACTATTTTCATCACTGTCTCTCCATGCTGAGTCTCTCTCCCACAAGTATATATGAAACTGGTTTGTCTACAAAACCAGATAAATCACTCTTTTACCATGTACTATCCAACACTTGTGTGCCAGTTTTAGGAAGGCCCCAGATGTACACTTGTACATGGAGGGTAGCGTAGCCCTATCCAAGATAGACTGAATTCTGAATATCACCTGAAATATAATTCTGAAATCCAATTTCTGGTAACAATTTCAAACCCATCCTGTCTGAACTGAGTTTCAGTGTGTAATCCCACATACTGTTCTTTGGGATCAGGAGACTCATAGAGACTCTTATGATATCCAGCCCTGATAGAGAAGATACAAATACATATGCCAGTAGCAACCAGTTCCAAATACATCTCATCTCAGGGTCAGACTATAAATACAAAATAACATGGGACACAAGATCAACTTTTGTATGATGGCTTTTGTATGACTTTTATATGACTGGACATTATACAAAGGGTTGAATAGCAATCAAAAAACATCCATGGAGCAGAATCATTGCATATTGGTGATTCCAAGTTCCTGTTCCCTTCAGTGATTGAAAGGTTCAACAAGTTTATGTGGGATCATGCTCTCCTGTTGTTATACTTGCTTTCCTATAACAATTTAAATGTAATATTATCAAGAAAACTATGCACTTGTCTTCACTACAGAAGATATTGGCCAGATATTAATATCTAAACTATTAAAAAAATAGAGTCAGGGAGTTCATGAAAATAGTGAGGTAAGAGATTAAATTCTAGGCCCCAAAGTCAAATTAAAAATTAATGAACAACTAGGTGCAGGGTAATGTTTATATAACAGTTCTGTAAGATGAAATTGTTTGTCTTCTAACATCTTGTTTTCAAAATAGTGCTCTATGCAGAGAACTAAAAAACTTTAGCAAAAAAAAAAAAAAGACCTTGGTGAAGGTTTAGCTATAAAAGTTACAATCTAATAAATGTTCTTTATGCCCATAGTGTAGTAAAAAAAGAGAAAGAAAGCTTCAACCTTCATCAATGGATCAACATTTTCAAGGGGATATTGATTTTGATTGATTATATGTCATCGAGTAGTTTTTGACTCCAAAAGCCACATAGATAGATTTTCTCCCTGACAATTCAAGGGGAAAATATTTGTTATTTTGATAAAAAAATAAAAAATAAATAGGCAAATACATATACACAAGAAACACTGGTGGTATTAGAACCCAGTGACACGAATATTAATGGCAGAAGAAAAATATAGAGAAATTAGAATAGATTTTATTAAGCATATTGCTAAATTGTTATGAATTCGTAAGTAAGGATATATCAAATTATTCTACTGAATATTAGACAGTGTATTGGTATTAATGGCCAAGACTGGGCAAGTTTTACAAAGTATAACACATAAAGATGCTTGTTCCTCTTTATGATAATTCTGTTGGATAAAACACACAATGTAAAAGTATACAATTACTAAATGCTGTTATATTTGCTTGTGTTGAATTAAAGGATTCCTTAGTCAATTGATCAGATAGAGTAGTTTTCCATTGTTAAGCTCTGGGCCAGAATTGATAAGAATTTTTTAAAATCAGGAACTAGTCAAAATCTTTTTCTCAATGTCATTTCATTACTTCCTAAAGTTAGCCATGTATTTCAGTAAAGCCAACCACTCCTTTTTACCTCTCTGACATATCTTATTTAGACTGAAAGCTAATTATAAAATGTAGCAAATAATCATTTTTCAGAATTCATCACCAACTCAAGTGGCCCCAGCTATTTATTCACAATGGAGTTGCTAAATAATTGCAGAAGTCAAATATATAGAACCAAGAATTTTGTCTCTTGGTTATATTTCTCAGAATCTCTGCTTCATGGGTCAAAGCTCCACGAATACAAGATCTTAAAAATAATTGAGCCACTATTATGCTAATCTATAGCAGGCAGGATTTTGAAATAAATGTTTTGGGTTACTGATCAAGACTATCAAATTGCAGGCAATCATTTCTATCCAAGCTATAAAATGAGAAACTTGGATGTCCCTAACTTCACCATCCCATCAGGAAGAAAAGGATACATATGGGAAAGATTTTGTTCAGTAGCTTTTTGTGCCCTAGTTAAGCTTGGCTATAGTCTAAGAAGCTCTTCCTTTTGTTTCCTGTGTCTGTTCTATCCTCAGTTGTTGTCTCTAATTGATTGATTTTGTCCAGGTGGTTGCCTACTGCCTGGCCACTGCTGGTATTTTATTTTCACACTTCCTTTGTTTTTCCTTCTGCTTGTTACGGTAAAAAGGCCGAGTTCATGTGGGAGGCTCAGGCGAGCACTTTGGAGTCACCATGTTGTGAGCTTGTCAGCTGATGGGCTTCCATTGTGCTGGCAGCAATAATGATCTTAATGCACTGCATCAAATATGAAGAAAGATTTGGCAGAGCTTATGCGAGGTTATTTGCTTGGAAAAGCTGGAGATGAATGAGGGGAGCTTATCCTTGGGGAGGCATTGTTTGGCTGACTTAACATATGAGTAAGCTACTGGGGTTGCTTGGGCCTCTTTAATATGCCAATGGGAGTTATTGGATCAAGAAAGCAGTAGGAACAATACGAAAAGCCTGCCTCCAACAATGTTGTAAGGAAGATATATTCTACAATAAACGTTTGCCTGGTTTTATTGCTCATTTGCCCATTCTTTATACTCCCCTGTTCACACTATCTCTTTCCTTTCTCCCACTTCATATTATATGCTTGCAAATGTAGATGCCACTTTAAAAATAATTGTTGACTTATATGTACTGGAAAAGAGAAATGTGTGTAAAAATAATTTTTTGATTCTTCATAATTTTGGTACTTTGAAATCAAACCTAGAAGATCAATGGAAATTGCCTTTCCAAAGCAGATTCCATTAAAATGCTGTCTTTTATTCAAATACCTTATTTAGCATTACTCTTTTGCAAATGTCATCTGTCAGTAATAAACAAGCAAAAAAATAATAGCCTATTCTTGAAGGAAAAAAGGAAAAGCTAATGCAGAATGCCACCACCCACCTTGAGGTTGATCTTTTACTAAAGTGCAAGGTCTGTTTTCTATACACAGAACATTCTATTGTTCCCTAGAACATTCCATGTTATTCCCAGAATGTTTCCTGGATGGTTCATCACAATGCTTCAGGCCTACAGTAAATATTTCAGAACAGGAATTGTGATGTTTTATGTGTAGAGCAGCTAAAAACGTATTTTCCTGATATATTGCTCTACTTCTTATATAGATACAACTATCTTTATAATTCCAGATTTAATTTAAATAGTGTGTGTGTGTGTGTGTGTGTATGCCTTCGAGTCAGGGTTGACATTTCATGACTGCTTAGACATGTCCCTGCAGTTTTCTTGGCAAGATTTTGGACATGGCTTTCCATTGCTTCTTTCCTAGGGCTAATAGAGTGTGACTGGCCAAGGGAACCCAGTTAGCTTTATGCCTAAAGTGGGATTTGAACTCAAAGTCTTCTAGTTTTTATTCTAGTACCTTAATCACTGCATCAAACTGGCACTCTACAGGTTAAGCCTCATAGCAAGTGACTTTCTAAACTGCCTTTAGGAACTGTGTGAAGAAATCATGAGAGGAAATCATGAGGGAATATTAGCTGGGATATCGTGTGAGGGAATTGCACTGTCATGCTGGAAGACCACTTTCAGAACACTGAGGTTAGGAGATGCCTGATATAGAAGATCTCAGTCCTTAGTGTGCTCAACTGGGAGGCTTCTGGTCCAGCCCATATCTAGATCTAGGAGCTAAAACACAGTAGCTTACTCTTGTACCAAGGTCTTACCTTGTAGTAGACAGTGAGTCACAATGGACTCAGTAGAATTCTCTCAACTAAACTACAAAATTTGTCCAAATCCAGGCTGTCTTAATCTGCCCGTTTAGCAACTTTAATCATTATGTTAACCATAAATCCTACATGAGCACATTCAGTAGGAAAGTTGTTCTCTCTGTACCTTGTACAGGGTGATGTACAATTTACCCCAAACAAGGCAAGCAGTACATTTGCTCAGATTGTCTAGCAAGGAAACAAACATACAGCTGTGACCACAGAGCCAATTTGCCTTGGCACAAACTGGAAGAGAGTGCACCTGTAACAGTTTTACCTGTTCTGCTAATTGGTTCATAATCTAACCTAGGAGATCCATCTCTGTAGATACTTACTTTTGAAATTGGAGGACATTGTTTATGCTGGGTTCCCAGAGAGTTGCTAGACATCATTCAGATCCTGGAGTTGTATGTAATGGCATTGTAAATAATGAAAAGGCAATAAAGTTCTTGGGTTCCTTGAAAATCTTCACAGCAATTGCCAATCAGTAGACTTACCATAGTTTAATGGCACTGCCAGGCTAAAATTCAATAGAGGTTTTCAGATATATGGCAAAGGAAACTAGAAAATTATCTTTACTGCAAAATTAGAATGAAGTCATATAAAACAGTTGGTTGTACTCTCTCATGTGAAGATGCAAATTTCTTCCTATACTCATGGCTCTTTAAACTCATGGCTGCTTTTTCTCACCATTTTTCAACAGATCCTTTGCTGGTGTTTTTTATGGCTCTGAATTCAGAGATTTGGCTTAACACTCACACTATCTATAATCCTCATATTTATTGGGACTGTAATTACATAACTGTTGATTTCACATGATGCAAAATTCAACCTGCAAGAATTTGGTCCTAGATCAGTCAGTTTTTCATGGGAAGTAAACTTTGCCTTCCAAATATATGGACCATAGAGATGTGTAACAAGAGGCACAAACTTTATTATTGTTATTTGTCCTATTATTGTATTCCTCAATTAGCTTTATTTCTGCAGCCCAAATTTCTACAAAATGACCTTATCCAATATTAAATACAGAACTTACTTGTTATCAATAAGAATTTACAGGAAGGCTTTCTCTGGACACTCTTTTGGTGACAAAAAACCCATCCCATTTTCTACTGGTAATCCAGATAACTGCCTCAAAAATTTCCTAATCAGTAAGAATCACTATCCATGTCAGGCTTGCCCCAGCCAGATCGTCTCCTTAGGAAAGAAAGACCCTTGACTCCATTTGGCTTGAAGTGATATTGTAATAGCAATAACAATAGCACTTAGACTTATATACTGCTTCACAGCCATCTCTAAGCAGTTTCTCCTGATTAATCAGCATATTTTCCCCAAAAACATCGGTCGTCATTTTACTGACTTCAGAAGGATGGAAGGCTGAGTTAACCTTGAACCAGTGAGACTTGAACTGCCAAACTCCTGGCAGCTGGCAGTCGGCAGAATTAGCCTGCAGTACAGCATTCTAACCACTGCACCACCATGGGACTTAGGTTCTTTTGTTACAGGGTGCTGGATACTGTAAAGTCAGGCTATAAGTGAATTTCCTGTGCAAAAGCATACAGATTTTTTTCCCCAGTTCGACCCTCCACCACTTGACCAGTCCATCTCCAACCAATGGGTGGATGTCTAGGTGTTTTGGGAATGTGCAGTGTTTGGAGTAATCAACATTCCATTTCCAAGCATTTCTGTCTTCTCGGTGTCCTTGAAAACTGGCACAATCTGATGCAAAGCATCCCTGGACTTCTTCAACTGTCATTCTCCCTCCCAGTTTCCCAGCACTATGCTAATACAGTTACTGGAACTGGGTATGTCTATTTAATGAAAAGAAGGACTAAGGATGACATGATAGCAGGGTTCTAATATCTAAGGGGTTGCCACAAAGAAGAGGGAGTCAATGTATTCTCCAAAACACCTTAAGGCAGAACAAGATGCAATGGATGGAAACTAATCAAGGAGAAATTTCTGGACAGTTGGAACAATTAATCAGTGCAACAACTTGCCTCCAGAAGTTGTGAATGCTCCAACAGTGAAAGTTTTTAAGAATAGATTAGACAACCATTTGTCTGAGATGGTATAGGTTTCCTGCCTAAGCAGGGAGTTGTATTAGAAGACTTCCAAGGTCCTTCCAATTCTGTTATTTTGTTACTCTGTTATAATTGTTTGTGTATTTGTGTAAGAGCCATGGCGCTGCAGTGGTTAGAATGCAGTACTGCATGCTACTTCTGCTACTGTCAGCTGCCTGCAGTTTGGCAGTTCAAATCTCACCAGGCTCAAAGTTGACTTAGTCTTCCATCCTTCTGAGGTCGATAAAATGAGGACCAGATTGTTGGGGGCAATATGCTGACTCTCTAAACCGCTTAGAAAGGATTTTAAAGCACTGTGAAGTGGTATATAAGTCTAAGTGCTATTGCTATTTGTGATTATGTGAACATATTTTCTTTAATTATTTTGAGCATTTCCATCTTTAATCTTATTTAATTAAATTTAATTATTTAATTTATATGTCAAGCCTTTTCTTTTACCAGCTGGATCAACTATTCTGAGTATATTGAAAGCAGATGATAAGGTGAGCTTTCAGCTAAAGTAGCACATTATTTTCTGCTCATGGATATATGATTTTTGAAAATGCTGAATTGTTAATATACTGCGATCTCCTAAAATCTGTTGAATAAGATATATATGAATAAAATATACATTGCACTGGTCTCCTGTGTCAAACATTTTGGGGTAGTTGTTCATTCTATGGGTAGTAGGAAAGCTCATAGGGGCTATGTGGCTAAAAATGCACAGAGGAGCTCATTAGAACAAGGCGTGGGCACTATATACTGGCAGCATTCGGATTATTTGAAGCTCAGCCAATAGAAGAATTACTTCATGGGTCCCAACTGAACCTCATCTCCAACTGTATTTAATGACCCCCCCACCTTTAGAATTTATATAATCTAAATTTCAAAAACAAGCCCTTCAAGTCCCCAAAATGTATCTTCAATATCCCTGTGACACACAAACCACACAGCATATGCTTCTGCAGAGAATCTACAGCAGAGGTATTTGTAGTAGTCTCATCCTTCTTACATAAGTAGCCAAACTTCATAGGACAATTCTATGCCTCCCTGCTGCTTTCAAATATGAACCCTGCTACAACTTACATTTTTTGCTTCATTTATTCATCATTTATTAATTTTAAAAGCTCTTTTGTTTTGCTGCGTGAGCATGCGCGTCAGTCAGCTGATCGTCGTGTGAGCATGCATGCCAGAAACCCGGAAGAGTAGCTGGCTAAAACAGAAAGTTCAGTAGCTGAAACAGGAAGTTCATTTTTGGACATGTGCATGCGCCCTGGGCAGCTCCTATTCCGGGTTGCAGCCCAGCAGTGCTCATGTTTGCTCCCTTTTCGACACTCGGTGCTGAAAAAGTTTGCCATCATTGCTATATACCCATATGTTAAATACATTTAAAAAATGTGAATATATACTGTAGCTATCTAAAGTTATCATATACCCATAATATATGCATCAATAAAAGATGCATAGAAAGTTATAAAACAGCAGTTAACAACTTTAAATCATTTACCCACATTTACATACATTAGCAGCTGTATATGGATCTTGATATCTGGAGAAATAAGATATAACAGTTTAAGAAATATTGTACTTTTTGTTTCTTACAAATTGAGAGGCTGATATAATCCATGGTGTAACTGTTACACACTTTTTAATTATAGTTATTTTTTTCCTTTCGTATTCTACTTATATAGTCAACATAGATTTTTACATAGTTAGGATTTTAAATTAAAGTTGATTTTTTAAAAAGTAAGTTGAAACAACCCTGAATTTTAAGTTTAAAAAATTCAAAGAATTACTGCCAAATTATTGATTGCTTTATAGACTCAAAATGGATTTTCCCAGTATTCTTTTTCTTGAGAGAAAAAGAAAAGAGGAACCACCAAATGGAAAAACAGTAATAACTTAATTCCAGATGTATATTATAACATTTTGTAAGTTAAAATTGTGATTATTAGAAGATCTATAAATTTTATGAATCAGAAATGATTATCCACTATTATTGATTGAAGAGTTTGGAAGATTCTGAGATGAGTATCACATATGGAAACGGAAAGGGAAAAAAAGAAAATGGCTCAGATCTTTAAAATACTTTTTAGTTTTGGATAAAATTGCTAAACCAAACAAGAAAGTGTGTGTGTGTGTGTGTGTGTGTATGTTTCTTTTTCTTTTTCGTAGGCTTTTATGTGCATATTCTTTCTAGCCAGGTTTTACCCACGTCTTCTGGCTCGATCCTCTCTCTCTGAGATCAGGCTGAGATCTCAACTAACAATCAAGGGTGCTGTGATGCCTACCAGAATCCTTTCCCCTCTACAGCAGACAGATAATAATAGAGAATCTGAGAAAGCTGGGCCTGTAACACGCAGCCAAGCAGCTAGGATGAGGAAGCAGGAAGAAAAACTGCTGTCCTCCAATCGGGACAGAGAGTTGCAGGCTAGCCAGCATACGTCAGCAGCAGCAAATATAGATAACCGACAGTTCCGACCTCGCAACAGAGAACCCATAGCTTCTAAATGAAACAGAGCCTGAAGATGACAGGGTTGTGAGCCTGTCGAAACGTTGCTATAAGAAAAACTTTTAAAGTCACTGGTAGGATTTTAGCTGAGGTTTTAAAGGACCTTGCAGAGTGCTCTATAAGAATTTTTAGAAGATTTTAAGATGGGATTTTAACCAGGATTTTAAATATTTTAACCAACTTATTTACAATGACGCGGGAAAACACCCGAGATTTTAATTTTTTGCATATGCACAGCCGCGAAAACTTAAGAAGACTATATATATATATATATATATATATATATATATATATATATATATGTATATACGCACACATATACATATATATACATACACACACATATACATATATATACATACACACACACACACACACACACAAACACACACACACACACACACACATATATATATTTATGTAAGTTTTCACGGGTATGTATGTGTGTATAGTTAATATTTCGGGTTTCTTTTTTTACACGGGAAGAAACCCGAAATATTAACTATACACACACACACACACACACACACACACACACACACATATATATATATATATATATATGAAATTAATGTAATATCTTCATAAGACAAATGATGGGGTAAAACAAGAGATTATATGATGGCTTTCATTTTTGTTTAATAATCTAACCAAACAATTGAGTTCTTTATTTAGGCTGAAAAACACACCAGAGGTTCAATTTCTAAATAAGAGGTTTTCATTAAGCAATAAAAATCCATATAAACCAATTTATCACATGGCCATTGGAACTGCCAAAATGCCAGTTGGAACATTAATAAGAGAGACTTGACATGGGTATTAAAATGTCTGTCTTTTGAAAATCCTTCATTAAGTGTTCTTGGCTGCTTATGTAAACATGCAACAATAAACAAAGATTTATTTGGCAAATCAAGTGCCTTATTTAAAATAACACCATATGCTAAACAGTTTTGTGTATCTCTATCTATACAGAACAAAGCTCAATTCTGGATAGCTGCTCCCCCCCCCTTATTTTTTCTTTTTGCTTCATTAGACAAAACAAAACAAAGCAAAAACTATCAAATTAAGCAATCCAAATTAGCAAAATATCAACAACAAACATATATAAGATATTTCAAAAAAGAAATTGGGTGGAAATAGGTCAACCGACTCAAGGACATTTGACCAAATGGTTGGAAAATCTTTTTATTTGCTCCGCTAGAGAAAAAAGAAACATTTACAATAACAGTACCTAATAATTCCTTTGAAGTTCATTCAACAGAAATCAAGTTGGTGCACAAAACTATCTTCAAGTATGCTGGTGTTGAAGATCTAACACATTGACTTATAATGATAGTAGTGATAGGGTCTGAGTCATATATGATTCCGTCAGTCTTATATCCTATAATACATATAATCCTTTGGAGGAGGGAAGACCACTTATTGTTTAGATGAGGCATACTCTTATACCCCTAAAGTGTAGGTATTACATTTTACAAATATAGTTTATCGTCATGCAAAAATGTTTTTTTTAAATGTTGTCAAGGTAACCGAAAGGCATTTGTTCAGAGCACTGGGATAAGCACAGAAGACACTGCTTTTCTGTTCATTTATTGCAGAGATTCAAATGCATGATATAAAAAGGCCTGGCCATAAAGTAGAAAGTCAACAGGTCTTATTTTGTAATCTCAGCACCAGCAAAAGCAATTTTGAAATGCAAAGCCTTGCAGATATTAGCACTCCTACTGTATTGTTTATTTATTTCACTATATGGGAAAATGTTCCTTGTGTCACTGATGGATAAGTCTATAGCGTTTGAAGATATCTACTTTATTTTTTTAAAAAATCACTGCTTCAAAAGTAAACCCATTACTCCAAATCAAAAAATGGGAGCAAAGAGAAGAGAAAAAGATAGGAAAATTAACAGATCATCTAAGAACTGGGGTCTGGAAAAACCTGTCATTTCCATATGATCAATATTGGCCAATGACCAAGTGACAAAATTACCCTAGGTTATAAGAATGAAAAAGTGCTAGGATCAAAATGTCATCATCCAGCAAGACAGTTAAGTAAAATATCATTAAGAGGTTAGTACTTAATATTAAGCTTGATGAACTAGAATGTTTACATTTTTCATGATGCAAATCAATACATTAGCTTGCAAGATTTATTACCCTAAAGTCTATGATATTTCAATAGTGAATATCTGAGAAAAATCACAGCCAGCAAATTGTTAGAAATTTAAAATTGCGGGCAGCCTTTCAGTACAGTGATAGATCTTCTAACTACCATGCTATAGAATTAGGACTACATCATATAGAAGACAAACCCAGAAATAAGGACTAACAAGTAAGGAATGAATATTTTAACTGATTCTACACCTCTATCCATGCATAAAACCAACAACAGGTCTAGAAAATAACCTAAATCTTCAATCTTAAAAATTGCACTGAATTTTATGAAGTAGCATGTATCTAGGGTTTCAAAAATGTGTCCCATTAAAAACAGCCTTCCAGGTAACATGCATAGGGGCAATTGCAATTTATTTAGTGTATAATGGAGGTGGTGACCTTTTGAGAGCTGTGTGCAATGAAATTTCATTTTAATGAATGCCGATTAGTGTACATTCAACGTGACAATAAAGTTATTCTAAATCTAAGTCTAAATTAAATAAGATCTACAAATGACCTGTACTAAGGCAGGAAAAGAGATATGGTCATATGTTATTTAATGTATTTTGCTGAAGATTTCATTTTTGTATCTGTCTGCCTGCTTTACAGTACAATTTTCATTCAGTGTGATGGAGAAAAAATATTTGATTTTTTTTTCCCTAAAAAAAAATATGACTGTGTAACTCATGTTCTTTAATACGATGGAACCAAGAGATTATCTGACTCTCATGTCATTATATAATCATCTCTTATAGAAGTATAAGGATAATATACTGTATAGTATAGTTTCCTACACCTCAATTAAACACCAAGTGAAGAGTTTGGAAAATAATTCCTGGGCTTTTTCAGAGCTACAAACACAGTCCCCTAGGAAAGCTACAAAATGATGAAGAAACATAATGGAGAAAATAACAGCACTAGTAATATTTCCCACCACCAATAAAGCAGTTAAAAACCACAGCAAAAGAAACACTAAAGCATCCCGGGAATGAGGTAATAAAAGAGAAGTGTCTTTTGCAGGATAAAATTCTCTGAAATTTGAACAACCTTTAGCACAGAATAAAATAAAAGTTTATGAAAATCTGATTGCCATAGTTTGCTTAGTTTGAGGAATCTTCCAGAAAAAAGACGACGACGATGACAACGATGACGACTACTACTACTATTACTTTTACTATGACTACTACTTATTTTTATCCTTGTCCTCTTCTCCTTCTTCTGTCTAGATAAACTTTAAACTGTTAGAACGAAGCCACCTTCTTAGCTCTGTTGTGAGCCAAAAATAAGCCATTAACATATTTCTGATAATAACTATTATACCAGATGGGCAGGGCTCTGTGTCTCTCCACATTCACCTAACAGGTTGTTATCCACTTGAGCATTTTATTAGGCATTTTACTGTTTTTACTAAGAAGCTCCTTTTCTCTGGAAGCATCAGCCTCACCTCCTAGAATGCAGGGATTCACAAAACTGCTTCAGGAAATAACTGACATAAAGAACAATTATTATTTTTGCTATACATTTTATTATGTTTCATTACAAGAGAAACAAATAAGGGAAATAAACATTCAAAATATGAGAGAAAGAAAAAGTATAAAGAGACAGACAAAAAATGATGATTTCTGACTTTGTTCAATGCAGCAGAATGCAAAAATAATGCACCCTCAACCTTTTGCTTGACATTTCATAACATTTCAAGCCATTTCTATAGAATTGTACAGAATAATTATTGTTCAGATGTGCTGGATGAATCTAAATCTCTGGTTCCTGTGACATTTTGCCTTGTATGCCAAGGCATCCACCCAGCACTTTTGTTAAATAAATAAATAAATAAATAAATAAATAAATAAATAAATAAATAAATAAATAAATAAATAAATAATAAAACAAAGCAAAACAACAAAAGCAGTTTTGTGCTATTGTGACACAACCTTCACTCCTTTCGTATATGTCAGTGATGTCATAACACATGTATCAAAAGGCTTGAGTTTGCATCACATTACTATGGCTCTGCATTCAAAATTTTGACCCAGTTACAAAAATACCACTGTTTATATGAAAGCTAGAAGAATGGTTTCCTTCGCTTTTAATTGCCCTCCTCTCTTTTAAAGAACACTGAGACTCCCTTTTTATAATCTAACTATGTAGATTAATATAGAAATGAAACGGTGGGAACTGGAAATGGCTGATATTTTCTTTTGCTATTTAAAACAGTTTCAGCAAAGGATAATACTTTGCCACAATGATTCCCTTTCAATTAAAAATCAGGATCCACAAACACTGGCTGGCCGTCAAACACCATGATCCCAAATCCTTAATCTTTACCTACCCTGACACTGAACAACACCAATTCGATTGGAGCAATAAAAGAATCATTGGCCTCGCTACCACCCACCACACTCATGAGTTTATCAAAGCCTGTTATTCCACAAGCAATTCCATCAATAGACACATTGACCTACAACCAGTTTACAAACCCCTCAGAGTTCAAATCAACTACACAACCAACCAGTGAAAGCACCGACCCTCAACCAACCCATGCACCCCCGCCAAACCACCACTTCATGTCCCAATGAACCTCACCTGACATGACCTCCCCATCGCAAGATCCTCACTTTATGGGACCCACCTGACCCATCACAAGACCCTTACCTAATGTGACCCTCGCCTGATGTGACTTTATCATCACAAGACCTACTGAGCACACAAAGCCCTTATAAACAGAACACTGACATCCCCTAAATTCTGCTGAAGATGTTATCTAGCCTGGTAACAAAATATTCAGAAACCATTCCATAAGCTCAGAGAATGAATTTCCATTGTCAATATTACAATGGTTCCTTCTATTCCTTCCTTTGAATAAGTGTTGTTACCTCAAAGTACCACAGAGAAACTACATTGTGTTTTATTATAAAAACTACAGATTTCCCTTACTTTATGCAAATGTATTGTTATATATACATACATATATACATACATACATACATACATACACACATACACACACACACACCATTATTATTTCCTTTTGTCGGCATAATCGGTTTCAGCCTTCTGGAAATGATAAAAGTCATCCTCCTGCCTTTTGAACATTTTCTTGCTAAAAATACTTCTTACGTGTTTACCATCATGTTGTGCAGTTGTAGTTATGTACCCTGTCTCCTACTTACTTCTGTACTTAGAACACTAATATTGTGTAGCTATTACTGTCACTATGGGGTCAAAATAACTATCAAAATCTTGTCCAACCATCTTCCACAAAATGAAAAGTAAAGGTTATTTCTAACAAATGTTGCACCAAAACTAGTAAAGGAACCTCAGCCCTAGGATGAGCGTTTGATCTCAGCAAAACTTAACAAAACTCTAATGAAATTTGTAGTGTCATGATTTATTCTACCTCTTTTTTTGCCATGCATTAGATGCATTAAGAAATCCAACTGTAGGAAACAAGGATAAAATATTTTTACTGGACCCAAAAGAGAGACAAGATAGAAAACATGTTTGAGTCATGCAGTGTTTAAGAATAAAGCACTAAAAATGTATTAGCACTGTTTATACTAATTGACACCATAATCCTACTTTTTCCCCTACTGGTTCAATGCCTCATTTTATGTGGATTCATTTTATGTGAGGTTTTCTGGGAATGCAGCCCTAGCATAAAATCAGAGAAGCCTCATAAAGGCTCATTTAATTAATATGAATGACCCTAAATTTTATTGGTTATATAATTCCAGGATATCAAATAAAAGTTATTATTTTTAATTAAGAAATAACAAACAGGTAGAGACTCTTAGTGCAAATGTTCCATATATTCCAATTACAGAGGCTTTCTAAAATAATATACATGAGATTATCCCATACAAATGCAAAACATTTATCTCACATTTCAACATTTTTACTCCATATAACTTTTCAAATCATTTCAATTCACCAGACTGAGAAACTGGACACTCTTTATTAAGATGACATTATTGCTGCATTCTTTAATCCTTGTAGTTGTAGTGAAAATAGAATGTTCAAATTTCTGTGGAAATTCTCAGTAATCCACATCATAGTTGGGCAAATCATACGCCAAAAACAAACCCACCAAGTGGCTTCAAGAGCTCTCAGGGAAAGGGCTAACGACCAGATGATTGCAAATAAATATAATCCTTCTGAACCCCACCATCATCCAGTCTCAACTGTCAGTACCTATCGTTCCACACACACACACACACACACTGCCACCACAACTTCTTGGATGAGAAATGAAACATTTCTTGAACAAAAAACAGTAAAAAAAGCCCACTCCAGTTGCCTCTTGAAAAAGCACCTTTGAGAACATACCAAGAACAATTCTTTCTATCGTTCATTCTATTCTCTTTTTCCTATAAGTACAGAGAATAAAGAATGCAGAACCCAATGCCATCTCTTATTAGCAGACAATTCTGCTAAAACTTGGTACTAGCTACTGAGTTCTGTGAGATTTATTCCTTTTTAAATATGCCTATGAACTACTCAATTCCATAAAGATAATAAAGCTGCCATCAAACTGAGTTCAACTCTTGATAAGTGCATCCATGCAGTTTTCTTGGCAGTATTCTTAAAGAAGTGGTTTGCAATTGCCTTCTTCTAATCTACATGGGTTTTTTTTTTCTTCCATGTTAAAGCAGGAAGAAAAATGCCCAAACCATTAATAGGTAATTTGTACCACAGCACTCTCATCTCTCATTTGATGATAAAAAATATCAACAAGAAAAATCAACTACTGGTATATATTTATCAAGAAGTTTTGAATATGAAAAATAAAAAGCAATAAATTCAGTCACTGTATTGCTCTAATTGTGGAAAATGTTACTTCTGATTTTTTTTCCCCCCAACTATCTCTCTAATGCAGTAGAGACTGGGCAGCAGAACAATTCTCCTCATCCAAAGTCTGACTGTTCCCTCATTTTTTAAATGACTTTGAACAACTACTTGTAATAAGAGAGGATTTAAGTAGGCCATTTCCAGTAGCAATCTAGTAACTAAATGTTCACCCATGGCAATCATTCACAATAACTTTGTGTGTGTGTCATTATTAGTGTCTTTATAAAAAAAAAAAAAAACTTGGAGATTCAAAGGAGGAGCAGAAGAGGTACATTCAAAATTAAATTTCTGAGGTTATGCTTCTCTGCCAATCTATCCTATAGCTCAGAGCAGAGGTGGGTTTCAGCAGGTTCTAACCAGTTCTGGAGAACCGATAGCAGAAATTTTGAGTAGTTCGGTAGTAAAAATTCTGACTGGCCTCCATCTATTCTCTGCCTCCCAAGTCCCAGATGATTGGGAGGAAATGGGGATTTTGTAGTAACCTTACACTGGATTGGGGAAGGAATGGAGATTTTACAGTATTCTTCCCCTGGAGTGGGGTGGGAATGGAGATTTTACAGTGTCCTTCCCCTGCCACACCCACCAAGCCATACCACTCCCACCAAGCCACACCCACAGAACCAGTAGTAAAAAATTTAGAAACCCACCACTGGCTCAGAGGCAGCTTTAAGACTTGTGGACTTAGAGGGGTGTGGCCGGCTTTGGGAGATACGGTGTGGATTCTGGAGCTCCAGAAGAGCACCAATATCCAAGCCGATTTTGGGGGATCCCTAGGGATCATAGCTGTCTTGTAGGGACAGTGAAGAAAGAAGACGCAGGCAGGCTGGAAAGAGCAAGTTCCCTGAAATGTTGGCATTAGTCTTTGACCCATCAGCGAAGGAAGGCAGCCATGGAGCAGTCAAAAGCTGGAGTGGCCACGATCAGAAAGAGGAAGTGCAGGAGTGGTGATTGAACAGAGTATTGTTACTGGATGAGTGATTGGCCAACTCACAGGTAAGAAGAAAAAACTTTTAAAAGCTTGAAAGAAGTCCCAACAAGCAATTAGCGGCTAATTTGCACTTGGGAATTTAAGCGGAGGGGGGAAAAAGAAAGAGGAACTTTAAAGTTAAAATGAAAGCCCTAAAAGGAATCTTCCACCTGGATTTAAAATTGGATTTTGGAAGAAATAAAAACAAGACAAGGGAAAAGGAGACAGAGGACATTTTTTTAAACAATAAAAAGATTTAACTCAGAAGAGAGGAAATGGGCATTCCCGTGGAGTTATAAAATGGATACTTTGTTGCCGAAAGAGTTGTGAATTGAAGAGAGACATCTGCTGGAGGAGAGATCGTGGGAAAGAGACGTAGGAGTATACAGCTGAAAAGATTAAGAGAAGCAGAGAGGACGAGGACTGAGATTGTGATGGCTCAAGTGAGCATTTGAACTGAACACTATCTGGAAAGAAAAAGGAGATATCACATGGACTTTGAAACTAGAAGTATAAGTAAATGAAAGTAACAAATTGGAAAATTCTAGCCTTCCAAAGTGACAATATGGAGAATTGGGAGGATGAATGTGAGATATTAAGGGAGATGTTTGAAAAAATAAGAGAAGCATTTAAGGGAAATAAGGAAGCAGAGGATTGGTTAGAATGCAAGAAAAAAGAAAGAGAAAAGAATGAGAAGCAAGAGAAACAAGGAGAAAATATTGAAAAAGAAATAAATGAAAATAAACATAAAGATGATTACACTGGGATTAATAGTGATAGAATAAAAATGGATAAGAGAGAATACATCTCAAAACTTTTGCGAGACTGCCTGCTGCTACCGATAACCTCCCACCGGCCAATACGCTCTCACAGAGAGGGCCTCCTCGGGGTGCCGTCGGTCAGGCAATGTCGGCTGGCGGCCCCCAGGGGGCGAGCCTTCTCTGTGGGGGCACCCGCCCTGTGGAATGAGCTGCCTCCTGGAATACGATTGATCCCGGACCTCCGGACCTTCCGTAAAGCCCTGAAGACGTTTTTATTTCATCAAGCCGGCCTAGCCTAAATGGTTTTTAATTGGGATTTTAAATTTTATGGATTTGAGAAGAAAGATTGTTGTACAACAAAAAAGATGAAATGGAAGAAAGGCAACCCGAACATATATAAATATACTAAGATAAAGAATGAATGGTTAAAAAATAAAAGAAAATCAATATGAATAAGCAGGAAAATTAGAATTTGAGGGCGAATGAAGATGTTGTTTATATAATTAAGCAAAGAAATATTGAGATATGATTAAAAAAAGAGAAAAAAGAAAATTGTGGCAAAAATTGTAATTGAATAAAATGTATTCGAATTTGATAAATTGTATAAGATAAGATATGGCCAATACTCTGTTCAAAAAAGATGTGGGTGAATGTGGGGGGGGGGGACACTAATAAAACTTGATTAAAAAAAAAAGACTTTTGGACTTCAACACCCAGAATTCTCCAGCCAGCTCTGTTATGCTGGCTGGAGAATTCTGGGTGTTGAAGTCCATAAGTCTTAAAGCTGCCAAGTTTGAAGACTTCTGCTACAGCTAATCAATCCTATGGATACTATGATATGGCTTCATTAAAAAAGGCAAGTACCAAATTATCTGTTTATGAGGACCAAAAAGATATTTTACTTTGATGAAAAGAGAAGGTGTCCTTTAGATGATGATGATAATAATAATAATAATAATAATAATAATAATAATAATAATAATAATAAAAAAAAATTTATTTCTATACTGCCCTTCTCCCGAAGGACTCAGGGTGGTGTACAGCCAATTTAAAAACACAAGACAAAACAATGATTAAAAATTAAAATAATTAAATAGATTTGGCCCGGTTTAAAACCCCGAAAATTTAAAATACCCCAATTTAAAATTATTATGTTGATAGCCCTGATTATTGACTATCAG
Source organism: Pantherophis guttatus (assembly GCF_059756535.1). NCBI lineage: Eukaryota > Metazoa > Chordata > Lepidosauria > Squamata > Colubridae > Pantherophis > Pantherophis guttatus. The sequence goes on along the minus strand of NC_142063.1, from coordinate 88,527,678 downwards.
GTCAATAATCTGCTTAGTGTATCCAAATTAAAATATTGCCCAAAGATACTATCCAGCCTCCATTTGAATGTATCCAGGAACAAGGAGTTCACCATCTAGCCTGACACTGGTTCCACTATTATTCAGTCAGAGTTTGCCTTCATATAAATACATTGATTGGTGTCCTATAATCTGAAATGATGGAGAACAGGGGGACAGACTTTCAGGTATTTGACCAATATTATCATACCCATCCTCAGCATTCTTAGGGCTAAACACCCCCTAGTTCCATGAATATGAATATCACACCCCACCAATTTAGCTGTCTGATTCCAAGGGGATCACAGAGTAAATTAAAAGTACCATTCTTTACAAGCACAATTCTGGCACTTCTGACTTTTCACACAGTTTTACTTTTCGCTTGTAATACACAAGAGTGGAACTCAACTGCGTAGTGATGCAATTCTCTTTCTATAAAGCTTTGCCTTGAATGGGAAATTGTTTTTAATTGTTAAAAATCCCCTGATACAAGGCTGTCTGAACAGCACAATATCTATGCAAGAGCAGAACAATACCTCATGCCCCAGAGCATTAGACTGCAATCCCAGATCACATTGACTGAAAACTGTACCTCACTGAATATAATGAAATTAATTTCTGGAAAATATGCATACAAACTTTGTTTGGTATGCTAAGGTCAGAAAGCATTGGAAACAGTCAGCTGACATTCTCTCTCTCTCTCTCTCTCTCTCTCTCTCTCTCTCTCTCTCTCTCTCTCTCTCTCTCTCTCTCTCTCTCTCTCTCTCTCACACACACACACACACACACACACACACACACACACACACACACAAAATCTTACCCAGAAAATGAAAAATTCTCAAGATAGTCTTAATTTATTTGGCACCCAGGAACAATTTTTAACTTTTTATTTTTGCCTTACTTTTGTATTTTGAGGTGTTTTTTTTTCCAGCCTTGTGCCAAATATAATATAAAAACAAATTTTGGTTGGCTTTTTATTTACAATATGGCATTATATTCACCAGCAATAGAAAAAAAAAAAGAAGAAGGACAGAGATCTTGTCTTTTTTGATGTGCATTTGGCAGCTAATTCTTCCTGGCAAGCTGTATCCTAGTACCTAACACATCTTTAATTTTTTCTTTATTTACATCCATTCATACAGCCACAATATTGTATATCTATATCTATACATATACATACACACATATATGTGTGTATATGTGTATATATTCTTTTAGGGACACGGTGGATCCATGACTAAGACACTGAGCTTGTCGATCAAAAGGTCAGCAGTTCAGTGGTTCAAATCCCTAGTGCCACGTAACAGGGTGACCTCCCGTTACTTGTCCCATCTTCTGCCACCTAACAGTTTGAAAGTACATAAAAAATGCAAATAGAAAAATAGGGACCACCTTTGGTGGGAAGGTAACAGGGTTCCATGCACCTTTGGCATTTAGTCATGCCGGCCACATGACTAAATGTGGCCGGCATGAGCTGTCTTCGCACAGCGCTGTCCGAAGACAGAGAAGTCTTCGGACAGCACTGACTCTTCGGCTTTGAAACGGAGATGAGCACCGCCCCCCCCCCCTAGAGTCAGGAACCACTAGCACATTTGTGCAAGGGGAACCTTTACCTTTACCTTACATTCCTTTAAAAGCAACTTCACCCTATCATTTTGTGTTTATAAAATGCAGTTACTCAGTCTAGTATTTTATCTAATTTTTACATTAGAGTAGCTGGATAATATCCCTTTAAAAACAAATCTTGCCATAAACATCAAAAGCATCCTGCACTCAATTGCTTTTCAGTTCCTTTTTTTTTCTTCCCTGACTTTACATTTCTACTTCTGAAGCCTTCTTCATGCCATTATCTGCTGAACACTTAAGAAAAGTCTTTATCTCCTGTGGAAGTCAGAAAATGGAACAGTCAGCTAAAGAACACTCTCTCAGGAAAAGCCTATCTGATTCCTTCCCAGCCAGGTAAAGCACTGTATTGTAGTAGACATTTTCACTCTAAATTGATTCTAATTTGCCACTCTCTGATTGCCAGTAAGTTCATGTTATATTAACCCAATTATTTTAGTGTTTTATTATTGCTTTTTAATGCTGTAATCCACCTGAATACGAAAAGTAGGGGCAAACATATATAAAGTTGATTATATTGCTACATGTATTACCAACAAATGCAACATGAAAACAGTAATAGCAGAAAATAAATTACACTTGTTGTTTTGAAAAAAAAAAAATAGGGCCGGTGAGACAATATTTCATATAGAGTTTAGCAGAATAACTCTCCTATCAAATTACCGTAAGTAGATATGAGCCAATTTTTTTTCACCAATGGCTAAAATGCAGATACCCCCGGGGTAAAATTGTTTCAATCACTCTGTGTGCCAGTAGCAATATACAACACTTTAAGTCAAGAAGTGAACACTGAAACTGTGAAGAAAGTCAGACAAAGTAATTACCAAAGCTGGAATTGGATCTAAGTTCCATTGAAACACAAGTGTTTAAGGCCTTCATTTTATGTCTCATTCAAAAGACAGATGAGTATCATTCCTAAAGACCAGACTGATGGAGATAAAAGACGAGCTATTCAGAAACACCAAATTAAAAAAAAAAAGAAATTTTCACTCTTTCACATGAAAGCTCTTCTGTCTATGCTATATTCTGCGACTTGCAATTTATTTAATAGATAATTTACATTAAAAGGAATAATTGCTGCACTTAAGTAATAGTAAACATTAAAGCTACATTGAATTTCCTGGAATAAGACCACTGAACTCTATTGGATTAAATTCTAAATGGATACAAGGAGAACTGTAGTATTAATGAGCTGGCTAGGCAAGGAATCAACATGAATAACGTTCCTTATTGCATAAGAATAATATCAAATTAATATTTGAATTCTCTTTTTTCTTGGAGTATTTGTTGCATTTTGCCTCTGAAGGACTTTAGTAGGCCTTAATTTTGTTCAAACCAGAGACGCAAATAAGGTTTTATATTTATTTCCACATGTAAGCTTTATAGTCCCACTAATCTTTTATGGCAAGGGTCAACCCACACCTGTCTCCATTATGTCTTATAGAAGAGTTCTGGTGCATATAATTAATTTTCCAGCCTCAGATCTAAAAGGCCATTTGGTCCCTAACTCAGAGTTTAAAGGAATAAAATAGTCTTGATTTAATTTGCATCTTGAATGCTTCCTCCTACACAAATATCCTGAATATATATATCCAAGTTGCATTTTCTTTTCAAATATTTCATAATTAGCACTTGAACTGGTTATCCTTTAATACAGTATATGTGTCTCTTAAAGACAGCAAATTGTTGGCTGGTGAACAATAGTAGCTCTTTATATATTCAGTAAACTATGTGGAAGAAAGACATAATAGGTAAGAGAATTATCGAGTAAAATATTACAATATTTTGTGCTTAAAATCCAATATGCCTTCTTTCTTTTGAAATCTTTTTGTTTTACAAAAGTCTCAACCTTGGAATAATAATAATAAATAAATCAATAAAGAAGAAGTAGCAGAGCATCTTAATTTTTTCAGAGTTTGCTGCTTTAAAAAATTGGAGGGAGATGTTTATATATTTATTTGTGTATTAATTCAGTAAAGAGTACAGTTTTCACTGTATCGATGACTCATATTGGAGTGGCCTAAAATGAAGTGCACTAAGGAACTATCAATTATTCTAGTCCAAGTCAAATGTCTCCCGGGGAAGGTCTTCATTTTTTCTTCAAAGTGAGAACAATATGGATCAGAATGGCACCTGAATGTGGGAAGGGTTGTATGTGAGCTAGAGAAATGGCAAACAAGCGGGAAAGGCCAACATCTCTTTTTGCCGTGCTAAAACCATAACTACACCATATATCAAAATGTCAACCCTGCCGCATACATTCAGAACAAATGTGGAAAAAAATTAATAGCATACTTTGCCTTCAGTGATGTTGTCACATAGTAAAAGCTAGTTATCTATTAGATGCCTTGACATTTTCAGTTTTGTCACTTAATCTTTAATTGGTTGGAAATAGATTGAGCCACTGAAGCCATAATAAAACCTAAAGAATATAAAATGCCAAAAGGGATGATGGGGAATGTGTTTGTTGTTGAAAAATGAATGACAACAACAAAGGGGAATCCTTAAAAATAACCATGAATTTGGAATTGGATGGCTCTGTTTTTCTGTGTTCATTATCAAGAAGCAAGACTACAGGTCCTCCAATTCACCACAAAAGTAGAACTTGCTATGTCTATATAAAATACCCAATGATGTCGCATTTTAGAGAAAATCATAAGAAAGTAAATATACCTTTATTTTATGACACAAATTTTTTTCACAATCCCCTTACATTCAGTAAACTTTCCTCAGCACAGTACCAAAACACAAGCCTAAGTTAAACTTTAGTGTTCTCGTAATTCCACTAATTTACAAAGGCCACCATCTCTGGCAAATTTTTCTCTTAAGAAAATGGCACAATTGACTTTTAAGTCCAATAATATTTCACTTTTTATCCCACTCATAACAAAAAATAAATAAAACATGAGTGTTCCCATTGAGCCTAATTTTATCACTTCTGTGTCTTTCATAAAATTCACTATCCTCAATAAATCTCTTTCTCCAAAAGAACCTGAACTGTATTGAACTGACCAATCAATCGTTATTAAGAGTATAGCATTACTAATAATATACTTTTGGTAGTAATAATGATACTAAGACATGGGGAAGAAGAGGAAAGAAGTGTCTCTTTTACCATAACTATTTCAGGATTCACTGTATTTAGATCTTAAGAAATATCATTTGCTTCTGCATGGAAATAATATATTGTTCTTATTTGCACAGCTCCTTTCTGAATTTATGTATTTTCTTCATAGAAATTCACTAAGCATTTTTTCAATATATATCTTCCTTTGAACCTCCCCTCATCTCTCCCTTTCTGAAATATAAAACTAGGAATGAATTTTCCACTCAGGGCACTTCCAAACAATGGTATTAATCTGTCAATGAAATACCTCAAGTGGCGGTAGTTTACAGGGCACTGTAGCCCTTAGCATTATGCAATGTATGTTTCCTCCATCTTTTCCTCTAATTAGAAAAACATTTTGTTAACCTTTAAAATTCTCTATATTACCATAATTGTTATTTACATCAAAAAACTCAGAGCTACTTTTTTTTTTTTTTGCAATCCATCTAATTCAAAACCCTCAGTTTAGTCACTATACGCTATTTAATCATTTCTTAGTTAACAGGGCAGAAAGAGCAGCTTTAATTGGCTTCCAGTATTGTAGTATGTATGTGTAAACTATTTATAACTTACTGCTAAAACCACCCAACGTTTCAAAGACTCTGGCTGGTATGCAAACTGGAAAAACAAAAGAAACAGAAAAACATCTGGCAACAAAACAGGAATGGATGGTGGAAGTGACATTGCCTAGTTGATGGGATCAGAGCATGTTAACTCTGTCTAATCTTACAGGTGTCCCCTCCTTTTCTATGTCAGTGCTGAGACGCTGACATCAGGACAGGTTGAAACAATGGCACAAAGACAATCCATCATATAGGTACATCCAACACCATATAGAAGGGGTGTTAAACTCGTGTGACTTTTTCCCCCTTCGCTAAACTGTAGGTGGGAGTGGCCAGCATGTGATGCATCCGACCTGCAGGCCACAAGTTTGACACCCCTGCCATATAGTATTTTGTAGGGGACAACCAACACATTGAATTGCACCTGAAGGCCTACTGATCGCTACAGGCAGCATTTATCATTGATTGCAATGTGCTGGGGTCACATGATTGCAGTTTGCAATCTTTTTTCTGATTTCTGATTTGCCCATTAAGCAATTTGCATTGTTTAAGACTAGGTGGTTTGCTTACCAACTATAGTGAATCACTTAACTGCTGTAAAAATTGTGGTAAAATCAGGTCCCGCTTGACTTACAACCACAATAACTACAATGGAATTTGCAAAGCAGAGGTGTTATCTAACTATACTGCATTTTGGACCAAAAACAGCACTGGACCGTTTCATATTTTCTCTATTCAAGCATGTTGCTATTTCACAATGGCAATGGGCTGCTTTGTCCAATAACTTTAATTTTTTTTAAAATAGCAGGTTATAGTTAGTTAATTTGTGGAGAGGAGTATCTGATTGGTTGATATATTTTTGCTGCAAACATTAGATTTGCAAAATTATAGATTTAGATGATATGAATATGTCCCTCCTCCATACACACACAACAGGAAACAGTCCAGGGGTGGGTTCCATTTACCTTCACTACCGGTTCACAATGAAAGTACGCGCACAGGGGGAGGGCGCTTCTGCGCATGCGCAGAGCATCCGTGATGATGTCCGGGCAGGTGGGCAGAGCCTCCCAGTGCTGCTACTACTGGTTTGCAAAATCCGGAGTGAGCCGGTAGGAACCCACCACTGAAACAGTTCATCTACAAATCAAAGGTTTATTCTATCTTTAATATTCTGAACCAGCTGGCTTTAGCAGAGATGGCTAAATTGCTTGCTTTGATTAAAGAAATAAACACAACTGCTTTTTTTTCTACTTCGAAACTGCTTCTGGACTTTGTGCTTGAAGTGGGAAAAGTGGAAAAAAATGAAAGTTTGATTTTGGGTTTTTCCAATTACATGTAGATAGATTTGTTATTATAGAAAGGGCTAGCTTATACTATTATGCAAAAGTAAAAGTAGAGGTTTGATGTTATTTGTCAGGTTTCGTTGCTATCTTAAATAAACTTCATTCTCAAACGCAAAGTCTCTAATGAATCTTTCTTTATTTAAGAATAGAAATAACATCATCCCTGAACTCTTGTGCAGCCAAAACTGGCACCTCCTTCCAAACGCCTCCCTTTCCGTTCTTCAACCCCAATGTCTCATTGGCCATCATGCAGATCCATCTCTCCGTCCCAAGCACTTTCTATTCACAGGAATTCCCCCCTCCCTCTATCTCCCAGGTAACGCTATCTACTAAAGAGCAGGAAACTAGGTAAAAGTTCATCTCAGCATTAAAGCAAAGCTTCTCCCTCTCTCATTCATGTCAGCGCTGGAAGAGATCATAAATTGGAATGCTGACATTATTATCTTATTCTACTGCACCAAAGGGAGTCAGAAGTCAACACATTTTCTTTTTTCCCCCCTTTATTTTCTACACTTTTCCCTTCCCTTTTCTCTCCTTTATTTTTCCTATTTTTTTGCTTTTGTATTTTTATATTTTAGAATATATACTAAGGAAAAATAATACCATGTTTCCCTGAAAATAAGAAAGACCCTGTCTTATTTTTGAACCCTGAAATAAGTGCTTGGCATTATTGCCATGTGGTCAAAAGTCTGATTGGGCTTATTATCAGGGGATGTATTATTTTGGGGCAAACAGGGTATTCTGAATGAGCTTGAGATAAGAGGCCAGATATGGCTTGCGATGCCTTAGGAAATCTTTGTCTGGTATCATTGGTTTTTATTTTGTTTTGTTTTTAATTGCTAAGAAATTATGCCTCAGTCTTATCCCTATGTGGCTTTGGAAAATGCAAGCCAATATTTGAATTGTTATGAGTGCACCTAATTTTCTATTTCAACTTGATTTACCTTTATTATTCATGTGTGACCATCAGGTGTTTTAATTACTATTTATTAGGTATATCAAGAATAATAGTATTAAAATACTAAGTAATTGGGAGTGGGTACTGATGTCAAGCCACTAGTTATGAATTATTAAATGCAGTTTAGTTATTGGTAATTTATACAACATCTATTGACATATATTTCAGTTTTATTCTTTCATATATTTTTCCAATGAGTTTGTTGCCTAACTCTAATTAGAACCTATCGTATTTTTTAGAGTGTAAGATGCTCTGGACTATAAGATGCACCTACCTTTTTTTGGGAGGAAAACAAGAAAAAAAATCTGCCTCTGCCTCCCAGCAATTTGCCTCTTTGCAGCAAAAAGCCCGTTTCAATTTCAGCTTCAGCACAAGCACAAGCAGCTGATTGTCGGTTTGATTGGCCTTCCGAAGATCAGCTGTTTCAGGCTGCAGGGATTGCCATAGCCTATCGCTGCCTCCGTGTGCCCCATTTTCTGGAGGGACAGCGGGGGCTACATTCAATGTATAAGACGCACCCAAATCTCTTTTATGGGGGGGGGAAGTGCATCTTATACTCCAAAAAATACGGTAATTAGAAATATTTAATTTTTACTGAAGGCCTGTTCATTGTTCTTTAATTATTGCACAAGTGTTGGTCTTTGATGTGCATTATCATTCAAACGTACGTAGAATTTTTTGAACATTGGGCTTATGGAAAGGCAACATACAAACATATTTCATGATGAATTTCTTTGTATTCTGCAACATACAGAAAAACCTTCGATTGTCCAGGATCTGACTAGCCATTATTCCTTTCTTCTTTGCTGTCCTGGTACCCTATGACTCTGTGTAGAATACTATCCAACTGCTTCTAATTAAATTTTATGATCAGTTGATGCAAAATATTTTGTGTCACATTGGCTCCATTTTTTTTCAATCTTTTTTTAACAATTATGCATTTGGATGATTATCATCGAATTACTTTCAATAAGAAATGAGCAGTAACATGCATCCATCTAACTCCCCAATTTTGCAGCACCAGATATTTTGATGTCGCAATTCCTACCTTACAGTATTCCTCCCCAATTCCTAAGTTAGGAAACCTAGTCTGCTCCTACAAATTTCTATTATACATGTGGGAAATTACTGGTTTAGGTTAAACTTGGGCAATCAATTTCCTTGATGCAAGTATAGTAAGAGAAAAACTGAAATAGTATAAATATATGTAATTGCAATTTTTAAGTCAGAGAAAATTATTTGCAGAAAATTAGCATATTACCTTTTTCACAATGACTTCCTGTGAATCCAGAAGGACAGGCGCATGTATTGGGGGCAACACATGTCCCACCATATCGGCATCCTTCTTCACAGAACGCTGAAAAGGAAAGCATCATTTAATTGTTGCATTGTACAATAAAACAGGGACATATATTTGTAACCCAGAAAGAGGTGAAGTACAATTTATTAAAAGACAAACGGAGTTCAAATAACAGCCGTAGGGAGAAAGACAGAAAACCATACAGAAAATTAACAAAAGCAAAAAGTTAATGATTATTTGGCATGGGTATTAAAGGGATAAAACAAAACATTTTGGAACTAAGCCTAGTCACAGTCATTACAAAGATAAAGCATGCATTTGAATGCTTTTAATAAACTACTAAAGATATGGAGAAAATTTGCAAGAGGAATAATAGTAGTATTAGTACTGTAATGATGACATATTCCACTTTTTTTCTAGGAACTAAGCTGGTCTAATTAAGGATTACCCTTTGTTTTATCTCCACAGTAAGATCTCTGTAATATAGGTTGGGCTCAGAGAGTTACATAAAGTATTGATTAAAATAAAGCCCTCTGTATCTTATGAATCAATTGTTTTAATGGAACAAGTAGTGAAGGCAGAAAGAGAATAACATAATATGGAAAAAGACATATGTGAGCTTTTGAATGTGTTTAAAAAGACTGAACACACAATGACTATGGTACATATTTTAAATCTTTCAAGATGTGACAGTAAAAGTACTTGCTCTTCTTCTTCTGTACCTGATCATCTCAGCTTCATTTTGAACAGAATTGTAAATATATTTGTCTGATTGATTATGTATCAACAAGTTGTTCTGAACTCCTACCACCCACATAGATTTTCTCCATGATAAAACTACATTTAACTGCTTAGACTTCTATACAAAGTAGGACCTCTAGACCTATGTTTAGTAAACTATGTTTGAATGAATGTGGTTAGAACCTCTGAATAAATGTAGTTAGATCCCCTTTTCAGAACTGACATATCATCATTGGAAGATGGTTAGAGGATGTAAAGCCAAAAGCGAAAAGTTTATTTTAGTTGCAGAGTTAGAATTATGAATACCTGAAGAAAGCTATTTACACACACTTGTGACAAATAAATGTAAGCCCATTTAAATCTTTCCTGTCTTAATGCTCTTTTGCCATGGTTTAATTGTTTACAGCTCTAGTAACATTTCAATAGTCTTAGACTTAGAATAACTTTATTGTCACTTTAAATGTTCACTAATCGGCATACATTAAAATGAAATTTCATTGCATACAGCAGCTCAAAGGGTCACCACCTCCAATATACACTACATAACATGACAAAAATATAAATAAATAAGGGAGACCCACATAGTTCTACTATTACTATGGTAGCATGAAATCCAAGCAAGATAAAAATAACAATTACTTTGAACGTCTTGTTTGAAATTAGGTTTTGTTGTGTAGACGTCTTTATTATAAGAGAAAGAAGGCCATGAATTTATATCAAACATCTTCCTCTCTGGATATCACTGGAAATGCTGTGAATAACTTGTCAAGAACCACCTAGAATGCCACATATTTATAAGCAATGTAAATCATATTCTGTGTGCTACATTTCATAAGACATCCTGTGGGCTACATAAGAGAAACTATAATGAATATTTAAAGAATGGCTTTTGCATCAGAATTGACAACATAATCTCCCACCCATCCTGCAATCACAGGAGCACTGCCAAAGAAAAGCTACAAAGGATATGAAAGTGCTACAAAATAGAAAAAGTCCTTCAGCATAAACGGATAAAAATGCAAATTGTTTGGGGCTTCAATCTTAATTTGTAATTGCTCATAGGTGAGCAGAGAAAATAGTACCATGAGGTACCTCCTTTTTTGTTTTATAATAACCTTTAATATTTTTGTTTTATAATTATAATATTATTATAATTATAATAACCTTTAAAAAATAGGGAAAAAAAAGACAAGAAAGGTAAGAAAGAAAATAAAGGTAGGAAAAAAGACAAGAAACTAAAATGAGATCTACACATAAGGTTGAATTAAAATTATTGCTACATATTAAATTATCTTATTATTATAGTTTCTCAAAACACATGTTAAATACATGTTAGTTGAATTAGCAGTGTGGTTCTGACCATTCTGAGGAAAGAATCTTGAATAATCTCGTTTATCTTTATCCAGTTGCTTTGGAACACGAGTGTCAAACTCAAATGTGTCACGTGACGTGTCGTGACTTTTTTGCCTTTGAAGAGGTGGGGTAGGTGTGACCTGCAAATGATGAATCTGGCCCAGCTTGACACCCTGTTTTAGAAGAAGCAGTTCCCTTTTGGGTCATATTTTGAAAACTGTTGAAAATTTTGTGGACAGCCTTGATTTTCCCATCTTTTTAATTCTTTCTTCTTTATATGACTGTAGTGCCACTGTGTTTTCATTATTATAATTTTTTTGTATTAAGCATGTTTGATGCTTACTTTTTCCTATGTCAGCTGACAAGGGTTTCTTTGATTGCAGTGGCATAGAAATATGTTTAAGAGATAAAATAAATAAATAATATTCAATCTAAAATCATAATAGTTGCACTCTCCCGTCTTCGTTTTAAAGTTTTTTATAGCTAGTTGCCTAAGTTCGTAGCAGATTTTGAATATACTGTATATGACTAACCTAACCCCCCCTTTTTTAATGTACCAAGGTTCCAAATTTCTGACCAAGTGGTTTTAACAAATTAATATTGACATTTTATACGAATCTCGTGCAATCATGTATATTTTTAACTCAAAATATTTTTTCACCTTTTGAATGAATTAGTTTTATTCTAGTTTACTAGATTTTGTAAAAAATGTCTAGTTTACTAGATATTGTAAAGAAAGACTTTACAATAATATGAATCTTTTAATTTAATCCATGGCAGTTGTCAGGTTAATTTCTAAATAGTAACTGTTTGGACCAGTTTTTAATCTTTAGTCTGTTCTGGAATTTATATGACCTGTTCTGTAACTCTTAATGATTCAGATATTTCTTGATTGACTTCTTAGTTGGTTTAACATGTGCCAATTTCACTCATTTTGGGGAAATGATATATTGTACATAACAGGGAATCAAAATAAGGAAAGATGGTAGAGTCAAACTATTACAAAGTGGAGCTGGAGGGGATTGCTTGGTTAAGAAACTTTTCTTTTTTACAAAGTCAATCTTATATCTCTAAAAAGAAATCATAGACGACACGCTGATTAAATTTGCTTTGATTCAGAATAGCGTCCCAGAAGTTGAAGCCTAAGGTAGTCAGAGAAAGTGCAGCTTTACCATCAAAGAAAAAAAAAATTGCCTGATAAGCAAAAAGATACATTTAGCTGATGGGAATACATGTTTCATTGTAATTGGAATAAGAGAAATAAGTGCTATATGGAACATGAGTTATGCTACAAAAACTTCCCTCGATGGCATAGCTAATTCAGTTCAAATGTCTTCCTTTCTCAGTAAAATTAAATTGCTTAGCACTTGAAAAAAATCCAAGTTGAAACAACTAAGTCTTTATTAACCTCAGAGAGATCACTAAGTAGAAATGATATTGAATTAACATTCCAGTGTACTGCAATATGGAGAAAATTAGTATTCTCAGCACAACAGTAAAAGCAACAACAGAAAGAAAGGGCTTTGGCAATCTTTTTATCAACTTATAACAAATCTACTGCTGGTACATGCTGTATAATTTCAAGAAAATAGAGTTGGATGTGGTTGTTGTGAAAAGGAGAGAGGTGTTAACTTTGCTCTTCTAGCAGATCCATGGCAACATCTTTTCCCTAGAAAACTGATGTTGCAATGTTCATATTTGTGAACTGCTATCTTACATTCAACATATAAACAAGAGAAAACAAAAATATATAGCACTGAAATATCATTTGTTAAGGATATTAGTTAAGGACATCAGTTAATAAAAATGGGTGTCTCCTTGACCTCGGCTTCTCAATTTCTCAGTCAACTGAAGTGTGGTGAGGCATAATACTATTTCGTTAAGCTAAAGAAGAAATTGTTATAGGGGCCAGGCATACACAAGTCTGTCTTCATATGTATGATCATAACTCTTATTAGAAACAAAAATAAGTTATTTGCGGATGTTTAAATGAAGTTTTAAAGTCCCTGTTATTGTTAATGGTATTAAAAGCATGATGTAATATAAACTGGAATTCAAAGTTGTATAACTATTTAAAAACAGCATTTATAATCCAGCAGAGATTTCTGTGAAGGAAGAGAACTTCCTAACAGTGAGGACAATAAACCAGTTCGGCTTGCTTTAGAAGTTGTGGGTGCTTCATCACTGGAGGTTTTTAAGAAGAGACTGATCAGTCACTTATCTGAAATGGTATAGGGTCTCCTGCTTGAGCAGGTGGTTGGACTAGAAGACCTCCAGTGTCCCTTCCAGTTCTATTCTAATTGAAATTTGAGATTATAAATTGTCTGTAAGTAATATTATCTAAGTGCAACATAATTCTCTGTGATATTAAAAGATAATTGCTTTAAGATGCAATAATGCAATGTTTTGTTTTTTTATTAAATGTGATACCACAATTTTGGGACACAGTCATCAACATAATGGCATTTTTGTATTTTTGCCTTTTAGTTTGAGGAAATCTGAATTTAATCCATCCCAATGAAAAGCAGCTCTGACAGTAGCAATGTTTTGATACATGATGTTCTCAATTATACTGCAGTGTGTCATACAGACTTTACTACTCTCTTCCAACTGAAAGTATTGTCTTCTGGTAGTAAGTGTGGAAGATGCATACCAGCTACACAATTAATTTGGGGAAATGTGCCCAAAGCAATGGAAGCTGTAAATCTCTTGTGCAATAGTCTTTGTGCTTATAGTTCTTAATAAGTCTCATAGCCACTTGTGTCAAAAGATTTCTGCTGTGTTCCAAACCCATTAGCATTGAAGTTTGGATAGGGAACAATATAATAATTCAGTACAACTCAGAGGATTTCCAGCCTTGTCTAGCAGCTTCCTAGTATCTGAGAAAGCTAAGCATAAACTTGACAAATCCCACTAGAGGAGTGCTAATATGCTACTATTAATGTATTGTAGCCCATGCATGTTTACAAAAAGTCATGTCTCATTAGAAGAGCACTTACTGATTTTGCAACAAAATACCTTATTAGAAAAAAAAAATGAAATAGGAAAGCAACTTGAATAAAATCCACAGAGATGTCAAACCTTTCAAATTCGAATCTAATGCTAAGAGTAATTTTCAAGTCATCCAATTCAGGAAAGACAAAAAGAAAAACAAAGTCCCCCATCACTGCTGATTGCCAAAGGAACTGAGCATAATTTGACAAACAAATGCACTACCATTCTTAACGTTGAGTAGAGGGAGATCATTTCAGGCAGTGTGGGAGAACTATCCAAGACAGTCCCTTGGTCATTGCTTGCTGCTGCTAAGCAGAGGGATCTGTTTTTGAGTCAAGCTAAACTACTGTTGTCAGGAAGGTGGAGATTCTGCTCCAATGCCGGTGTTGAAATAATGTTCTGGTGGTCCCTGGTTAGCTTCTGGAAAAATTCCCTAGCCTACTAATTTTGCTAAAATTTAAATAGGCTAGGCTAGTTCAAATGCTGGGAGAAAAGTACTAATTAGTATGGTGTAATGAATTAATCTTGAAAGAAACTAAAATGTGTGTGTATCAGAGGGTGTTTCTACCAAACTTATTAAAGGTGGTCCTTGTTTAATAACCACTTGTCCAGAAAGTACTTAGAACCAATCCTTAATGATCCAGCCACTGCAGCATCCTTGCAAGTACATTAACATGGTTTGGGCACTCAGCAACTGACCTGGATTTTTGCTTATTACCAAACCCCGCTTTTGCTCCCCTCCCCCCTTCTAACACAATACAACTGACCTCCTTTGTTTGGTAGAGCATGGAACACACACATGTATGTATGTAAAGGAGTCCCTGTGGATTTTCCTCCACTAGTTATTGATGACTATGGAGAGCAGTGCTCATCTATGTTTCAAAGGCTACTGAGGCAGCACATCTGAAGACTTTTCTGCAGTCATGTGGCTAGCATGATATCACGAAGCACTGTTACCTTCTCACCAAAGTGCTACCTATTTAACTACTTGCATTTGCATACTTCTGAATTGCTAGGTTGGCAGGAGCTGGGGCGAGAATGGGAGTTCATCCCATTGTGTGGCATTCAAGTTTCAAACCTGGGCCGACGAACCACTGAGACACCACACATTTATCTGTCATCTATCTATCTATCTATCTATCTATCTATCTATCTATCTACCTACCTACCTACCTACCTACCTACCTACCTACCTACCTACTTACCTACTTACCTACCTACCTACGTTCCTATCATCTATCTATCTATCATCTATCTATCATCTTTTCACATGGTTCACATGTTCATTGATAGGATGAAAGAAGGGGATATAGAAACACCAGTTATTTATCAGGTAATTCTAAAAAAAACCCTGATTTTTGAAACTTATAAATAATATAGAGGATTTTTCTATCAGTTTGGATGAGCAATTTATTTCAAATTTAACATATTCATTTAATTGACTCGACAGCACCAAATGAGGCTTTATTTAAATGTATTCAATAAATTTATTTCTAAAATTTATTAGTTATGCTCTAGTAGCTTTCAAGGTGACATAATAAAAATCTACAAAGTATATTAAACTACACATAAATTGTTATTATGAAAGTATAATAAAATAAAATTCTTCATTTATTCTTCAGGGTTTTTTTATGCCTTGTAAATGTGAACAGATCCTAGTATATGGACTTTATCAATTAAAATAGAGACAATGAAGAATTCTCTGTTGTGTACTGTATGTAAATACAATATGATCCAATCCAGGAATTTGCTGTAATAACACTGACCTGTATAGTAAAAACTAGAATTATCTTTCAAGGTAGTACTAGTACTGATCTGACTCTAAGTTGAATGAATTCTATAGAAAGCCACAATATGGGGCAACAGATAATAGGATATTAATTGGCAGTTGAGGGGACAAAATATTTTTACTGATTTCTTTCACAATGATTGCCCTATAGACTGTTGTGGTGGCAAAAGTGCCAAGAGCCTTGGTGGCACAGCAGACTAATGTGCTGTTAACTAGCACCAGATGTCTACAATTACTGCAAGTTCAAATCTCACCAGGCTCAAGGTTGACTCAGCCTTCCATCCTTTCAAGGTAGGTAAAATGAGGACCCGGATTGTGGGGGCAATAAGCTGACTTTGTATAAAAAAAGAACACTGCTTGGGGGGGCCAAAAGCCCTACTAAGCAGGTATATACAAAAGTATGAAGGCTATTGCTTAATGCATTGTAAGCCGCCCTGAGTCTCTGGAGAAGGGCGGCATATAAATTGAACAAACAAACAAACAAACAAACAAACAAACAAATAAATAAATAAATAAATAAATAAATAAATAAATAAATAAATATTCTGTGCTGAAGAATATACCTAACTGCTGGAAAAAAAGTAAAGGTATTCCTGTAACATGCAATCACACATATCTTTAAGACTAATAAGGGATGTAGACAGACAGTCTGAGAAATATATTTAAAGGGGAGAGAGAAAGAGAGAGAGAGAGAATTAATGGGGGAGAAGACTGCACCTAGAAAAACCTTGAGTAATA
Source organism: Pantherophis guttatus (assembly GCF_059756535.1). NCBI lineage: Eukaryota > Metazoa > Chordata > Lepidosauria > Squamata > Colubridae > Pantherophis > Pantherophis guttatus. Next base: position 88,511,149 of record NC_142063.1, on the reverse strand, counting down.
TGTATGTGATGCACAAGTAATCAACTGTCACCAAGCATAGAACATAAGAAATGGGGGAGGGGGTGTTTCCTGTTAGCTGCAAAAAGGGTGGGAGCAAAATGTGCTGAATTTACCTCAAGAGAGAGAAAATGGGGTAGCAGCCTTAGCTGTCAGAAGGCAACTATCAGTTTCAGCAGGCTACTGAAGTCTGACATAGAAAGCAATAACAAAGCTTTGTTGCTCTTGTTGTTAATTTTGCACCAGAGCTGGAAAACCAGTCTGCTATTTGACCTTAGCTGAGCTCAAGAGGTTTGGACTCTTAGCATCTAGATCAGTGGTTCTCAACCTTCCTAATGCCGCGACCCTTTAATACAGTTCCTCATGTTGTGGTGATCCCCAACCAGGGGTGGGTTCTAAATTTTTTTACTACCGGTTCTGTGGGCGTGGCTTATTTTGTGGGCATGGCTTGGAGGTTATGTGACTGGGTGGGTGTGGCTAGCTGGTCATGTGACCGGGTGGCCATGGCTATGTGTATAGGGACTACTCAGAGGGCTGAAAAAAGTCATTTCTGACACTTTTGACTGGTCCTCACACTTATGACCATCCTCACATTTATGCCCGTGCAGCATTCTTAACAACCATGTCACTCATTTCACAACTGCTTCTCTTCACCATGGTGACAAGATAGGGCAAAAATGTAAAATGTGATGACAGTCGTAAGTTCGAAGACTGGTCAAAAGTGCGAGGACAAGTCAGAAATAACTTTTTCAGCCCTCTGAGTAGTCCATATGCACAAAAGGATACAGCAATAGAGAGGGATGAAGGAAGGGAAGGGAAATTAGAGTAGGAGTGAGGGTAAGAGAGGGAGGAAGAGAGGAGGAGAAGGAGAAAGGAAGAGGAAGTAGGGAGGAGAAGAAGAGGGTGAGGAAGTAAGAAGGAAAGAAAAGAGAGAGGTGGTAGGTTTGAGGAGAAAGATTGCTGTACAATAAAAAAGATGAAAGGGAAGAAAGCCAACCCCAAACAAATATAAAGATATTAAGATAAAAAATGAATTGTTAAACTTTAAAGAATAAAAGAGAACAAATATGAATAAATAACAATAATTAGAAACACACACATACAAACATACAATGTATTTTCTTTGAACAAAGTATTTGGCCAGTTCATAAATTTAAACAGTGTTTAGTCATTTCAATTAAATTTACAATTTCTATATTTCCTTTTTGCCATATTTATTCCTCATCTATTTTTGTAAAAAACCAATATTACCCTTCATCCTCATCTCTAATCTTAATCAAATTCAATTTTTCCCTTCTATTCTATATTATACCCCTTCCCATTGTCATCTATTTTTATATCCATCCTCACATTGGTTAATTATGAAATGTTACAGTTGTTTAATATAAATTCAACATTTTAATATAAATCAATTAGTTATATAACTACCTTTTTTGTATATTAATCAATATGAACATGAATATTCCAATTATTTCCATGCAATCCAATTTCTTACAAATCAATTAATTATATTTACCAATAATAATAAACCAAATAATTTCCCCCATATATTCCTCCAAACCACAACTTAACCATTTCTGCTTTCAACACAATATACAATTAATAGTATCTCAATTATTACAATTCCCTAGTTAAATAGAGCTTTTTTTCTTTTGTGTTTTAAAATCTCCTCTTTTTCCCTAAATTTCCCGTTGTTTGCACCTACCTTTTTTGGTGAGGAAAAAGAAAAGAAATCTGCCTGCCTAATTTTTCAACGTGCAAAGCCAACAGCCTGCTTTACTTTCTCTTTCGTTTTTCAGTATAGCTAGGGGGAAAAAAATCTGCACTCTTTCCAAACAAGCAAAAGAGCCCTGAGCAAAACAGCTGAGAGCAAATCAGCTGGGGGTCAGGAGCCGATCTAAGCAAGGGCTAATTAGCCTATGCTGAAGCTCCGGGGGCCAATAAAATTACAAAAAAACCACCGAACTATTTGTTAAATTGCTGGCTCCCCCACCCCTCGCCCACCACTATTTATTGGCAATAAATAGTGGTGCGGAGGGGCGGGGCAAGCCAGCAATTTAACAAATGGTTCGGCTGCACCACTGGCTATAGGGCGGCCCTTTGAAGCCCCGCGGCAAGAATTTAAACAGTTTTTTTTCCTCTAGCCATCGGAGGCAGCAATAGATTGGGAGTGGGTGGGGTAAACGAACAGCCGGCGATCCAATAGAGCAGAGAGTGAGGGTGAGTGAAGGCGTGGGGGGGGGGGCGAGAGAGGGCTTTGGTGACCTCTGTGAAATGGCCGTTCGACCCCCAAAGGGGTCGCGACCCCCAGGTTGAGAACCGCTGATCTAGATGATAAACAATGAATCCCACAGCTGTTGCTCCATCCCTATCTGCAGCCATCTCTTGCTTTCTGCTATATTTCTAATACTTAGTATATAAAGATGCTACATTTACAGGCATCTTACACCACATACAATTTCTAAAAGCTAAGTAATGCTAGTCTTGGTTATATGAGAGCTACCCAGAAATCTCAGGGATTTGGAGTAGATTTTTGTTGCCTCTGAATTTGAATTAGACATGCTGAGAGAGTTCATATTTTGGATAGAAAAGATCATTGATTTGAAAGAGGGGTAAAAGAATCCATATGTTAGAATTGAACATTTCTTCCCCAACAGAGGGGCAGGAATAAGACACTACCTATCTCCAGTTTACAATGTATCCCTTGCATTGGTTCCAAGAAGATTCCACAACAAATTACACCCTGATTCAGATGACCCTGAGGGCACAAATCAATCTCCAAGTGGCCTTAACAACTCTCAGAGGCTGCAAAGAAATAACATCCTTCCATCCCCTCCCATCTTATTAGAACCTATCCTTCCATTCCACCCACAATCCAATCTTAACGTCAATACCTATCCTTTCATACCCCTGCCCTGCCATCAGAACATATGAAGGTTCTTGGATGAGAAGCGAAATATTTTCTTTTTCTTCCTCAAGAAATTTGATAAATAATAATAAGGGAAAAAATAGTTCAATTGCCTTTTGAAGAAAGAAAACACCTTTGAGACAACTATGACCTGGATAACTGAAAATCTCAGCAGACACATGCTAAGAGACAATTTTGGTTGAAAAATTAAAGTATAATATGATAAATAAATATGTTTACATGCTAGTTATTTTTGTTTATTTTGTGTTGCCTTTCTACTTTACCAATGCCCTTAAGTATAGTAATTTTGTCATGTGAGCAGTACATCAAAAGTAAGTACGCATTCCAAACATGTTCGGTTATTTCAAATCAGAATTAATTCCCCTGTTGAATCCACTGAAGTAGAAGATGGTCCAAGAGGGATTTTGTTTTAATTCAAGGAACTGAAAATTCATTAATGTTCTTTTTTGCCCTTTTACTATGTACTCCAAATTTGATTAACAATATATGGGTAATTGCTTCATTAATAATAGACAAGCATCAGATTCTACTGACAATCCAAATTTGTATCTGGTCTTCCAGTGATTTCACGGAAGGAAATAACAGGGAATAAATTTCTTGGTATTCAACAATACAGGAAATGATTAAACTGTATGTTTTTGTTACAATAAGAGTCAGATTTAGTCAATAAGCAGAACCAAAAGATCTAATCAAGCAGATTAACTAATCATTGAGAAGTTATGTGAACCAGTGTGAATTAAGCAGAATACATGCAAAATAGTCTTCACCTGGAGATCTAGAAGGCTTTAAAAATCTGACTTTTCTTGAAGGCATTAAAGCTGGGTTGTTACAAGTACATGATATATGAAATGGCTTGACTTTCTATTTTATATTTATTGTACAATAAATAGAAATTGTATTTTTGTTATTTTTATTGGTCTGTTTGTTAGCCACCAAGAATTATTTGCTTAAGATAACATTTTTAAATAAATAAAATCTGAAATAAGGAGAGAGAGAGAGAGAGAGAGAGAGAGAGAGAGAGAGAGAGAGAGAGAGAGAGAGAGAGAGAGAGATTCTAAATTAGCTCACTAATTAATTGGAAGCAAGATTTTTTTAAAAAAAAAGTCTTATCCAGTTGCTGTGCAATATGTTAAATACTTTCACTGCCACAGTCCCATAAAAGTATAATTTCATACTTCAGGTGCAGAAAGTCTCAATAAAACTGTAGTGCTATATTATGCATAATTAATTATTGACAAGTATAATTGCACACAAATATACAGTAAATATAATAATCTTTATAACCGACTTTCTGAAATAGAAGCCTACAGCCAAGTATTTGTATCTTACAAAATATGGGTATAAGAAAAGGGGAACAATGGACAAGTTCCATTAATTTTATAAAAACAAGACTATCTTTTCACTATCTTAATATTTAATTTTTCCCACCATGGCACTCCTGGGATGGAAAAATCCTGTTTATATAAATGCCTTAAAAAAAAACCCAATGGCTTTATTCTCAAGTCTGCTGACAAAATGACTTCTATGCATATATCAACTCTTCAGTGTGATTTTGTCTTTGAACCAAAGCACCTGCTATACTTACAAATAAGTATATGCATATATGGTACCCCGTAAATGAGTCAGGCATAATCTGTTTCACTTATTAAGTGCACAATTGTATGTTCATCCATGAAATAAGTAATTATTGAGTTATAATCCACAGTTAATGCTCTCTTTCAAATATCATAGTCATGTATAGGTTATATATTGTTTATTGCTTACATTTTATAACTATATAAGCAGATAAAATATTTATAACAGCCATGATTTCACCCGGATTTTGTTCCTAGACAAGATATACAAATGAAATTATGCTTTTTAACATCTCTGCTGTTTTATATTTCTTATGAATGGCATATTACATCAGCTTGGTGAAATGTATATAAGCATAAATAAAATTAATTGAAACAATAAAGGACTAAAATAGTCCAATAAACCATGAATTACAATATAATAAATTTCACTTTTTGAAAATGCTCTGCTCATTTTCTCTTTTACATATTCCAATAAATGCCTTCTTAAATGATGCTGAATTTAGTTTATTGTAATACTCTTCACAGTATATTTTAGGAATTGGACTAATATATAATATAATGAGTTTATGTATAATTCAAATAATTTTTCTCCTTTGTTCACATATTTTAAAGGTTACAACTGAGCTGTCCTATACAGATACATTTTAATTGTACCATTAATTATATCTATATCTACTATATGCCTTACTCTGTGCAGTTATACATCTTCTACAATTTCTATATCATATCCATTTGTCTATAATCATTCAAAGAATAAATGGGAATTCCCTTTTACTTATACATATGTACATATTATTTAATATGGGACATTCATCCAAGTTTAATAGAAACATAATTATGTTAAAATGATCAGAACCTGACAAGAGATATGTTAAGGAATAATATTACAATCCTAAAATATCTTCTATTAAATGCTGCATAAAATAACGCCCATACACAAAAAAATGCATGCTTTCTAAATATTTATGGTATTACTGCCATGAAAGCATCATGGCATCTCCAAATAATATTTTATTAAACAGTATTATTATTAATAAGCAAGAGCTCAAGAGATATGTTATCAAAAGATTGTTAAATGCCTCTAGAGTATTGCTATCTTAAAATCGAAAAGTATCTTGGAAGAGAACCAATATTTGTAAAATGTCTGGAATGGTACATGCATAATTTAGGTAAGAGAGCATGACAGTAAAATTATTTCAGAATTTGTGTGACAGACCATTTCAAAGCTGAAATAAGGAGAGATGGAAAAATTAAAAATTTCTTCCACTGATGAGCTAATAGTTGACTTTGTCCTAGAATTTCAAGCTACTCAATTCTATGTCTGGAAGGGGGAAAAAATAAGCAGAAAGTATCTAGTAACGACAAATTTAAATTTGTTCTTTGGATGATTTCAGATTCATACACATTTGACCTTCATTCTTGTACATGACAATACTTTACATGGCTTATCAGTAGCAAAAGCACAGCAGTTGTAAAATACACAATATAGTCATGTTTATATCTTAAATTTGCAATATTGACTTGAACTCAGATTTGTGTTGTCAGGTTTGTGAGCTCAGCTTTGTTGTATGAGAGATAGGAATATATTGTGACAAATATTTTTGTAAGTTTCACAAGGAGACAAAGAACATATGCATAGAATTTCCTCAGACAAGAAGTAAAAAGCTTCTAATAATGGGTAAAATTATAATTTTGCTAACAGAGTTAAAAGTATTTGTTCTGTATAACACATGCTCTTGTTAAATTGATGGTATATGTTTAGTAGAGGCTGAGAAATATTTATTTAATGCATTTACATTGGAAGAGGATCATAAACAACCAATAGCAAGTAATTACAATAACGGCAGGGTTCCAATTTAAACCTCAAAAGAGTATTTTATGGCATCCCTATGTCAACTCTACAGTAGCAATCCAAACTGGATACCACAAAATAGATAACCTGACTAGAAAAATGCTGGTTTACCAGAAAAAGTTTGGCAAAGAATATTTTGAACCATTTATTGGGTTCTTCAATCACACACGATTATTAAGCTGTAGGCGCTTCTACACCTTTGTGTGCTGTAATGCACACAAAGAATGCTGTCTCCTTTGAATTCTCAGGTTGTGCTATTACAGATTCAGAAATAATTTAAAATATTGTAAGAGACCAAACAGAAAATATAACACTTTGTTTTTATACATAATAACTGTTATGAGGCTTTTGTATGCACAGAAATGGAAAGATGTATGAATTCCCACAATGAAAGAATGGGTTATGAAGCATATGGATCTGATGGAGATGGCAGAACAGACCACTAAAGATAAAAATCTGACTATTTGTCTTTCTACATGGAGACCATTTTTGGACTTTTTCTTGATAAAGATAAAAATGAAGTTTAGATTTTGGGAATAGACTATTAGATGATTTATGACTATGGAATTGTTGGTGTTTCATGGATATACATTTTATGTTTTTATATAACTGTTTAAATTTAAAACAGGATGTTTTATAGTAGATATTTTGATTGTAGAAGCATGTAGCATTTTTCTGTATATTTGTAGAATTTTTATTATGATGCATGTGTGAGATAAGTTTATGTTGTGGCCCGCCAGCGGCCAGCAGAGCTGGCAGCAAATTTGGATAGTGAGGAGGTTTGGGAGGAAGATGGGCCAGTCCTAGAGTCTGGGGAAGGCTCGGACGAGGGGTCTGAGTAGGAGGCAGAGAGGGGCCAAGGCCATCTGGTAGTTCTTTGCTGCATCCGAGTCTCCATCAGCGAGGCAGAAAAACAGCATGAGCTTGTTCCCAGTGTGCCCATGCGCAGAGCTGCCTGGAGACAGGAACAATTAAGGAAACAGGGTCGACTTGAGAGTAAGGCTTGGAAATAATTGGCCCCTCCCATAAGACATAAAAGAGAAGCCAACGGGATGTGAGCTTTAGCAGGAAGCAATTCGTTCATATGGCCGATTCAAGATTTGAAAATTCTGTTTGTGACTCTGTGCCAAGTTTGGCCTTGCCCTGCGTCTGGAAAGTAGCTTTTTGGCAGCATTCCATGTGAGATAAGTGGGTGTTGATAACCTTCCTCTGAAAGACTGTTTATCAAACCTTGCAGACTGTAAATGAAAATAATTTACAGCCGTATGAATTAAGAGCTTTGCTGGGACTAAGTTTGTGCTGTGTAATTTCTAAGGAATCCTAGGTCAGAACAATTTATTTAGAACAAGGCACTATGATGACTATGTATTGGTGTTATTGTTTGATTATAGGTATGTATGTCTTTGGTATTTTAGATTTGTATTTGCTTTTTTCAAACTAAAAGAAGAGTTTTTATATATAATTGTATCCGTATTTAAAAAGTTGGAAGTAATTTTTTTAATGTTCTTTTTGAAGGATGGGTTGTGATACTTTTTAAACTTTTCCCATTAACCCTCCTCTTTGCTTTTTCCTTTTCTTGTAATTTCGTATTTTGACCTTTTATTTTTGAAAATAATTCTATTAAAACAAAACAAAGTGCATACAAAATAATGCTGATAGGGGCCAATATCCTGGGTATTATCCCTTAGGCTCTAATTCTTTAATTTCTTTTTACCCAAAATGTTGGGACATTATAAATAAGAATTGATGCCACGACTTCAATGATGTAGGAAATTAATAACTCCAGTGTGTTTCATGTTATTTATTATTAATTTTGTACAATAATTCCTAGAAAGAACCTTCAAGTAATAAATCTAAATTTATATCAGGGTTAGTAGAAATGAAATAGAATTAAAACAGTGGTCCTAGCATACTTTTAAACACCTGTAGCAAGATAATTAATTAAGAAGAATTAATCCCAAATTTATTCATATTTTAAAATACCTCCCTATGTTTATGTCTACATATTATTTCAAATTTGTTTGCTATAGTCACCCACCAAAAGTTAAACTGCCCAAAGGAAAAGGTGGATTTAGCTTCCTGTACTTTTAAATGTATCATTGGACATTTATATTTTAGCTTCAGTTATTAGGTGGAATTCAATTTCTGTTTGGGTTCCTCTCGGAATTACTATTTAAATCCACTGAAATCTTTGAAGGATATATCATTCTTCAGTGGCACTACTTCAAATGAATGTATATGTCTCTTTGTGTGTGTGTCTGTGTGTGTGTGTCTGTGTCTGTGTCTGTGTGCCTGTGTGCTTGTATGTAGGGGGTAATTGTTGGGGAAAGCAATTAGGATAAAAAAAATGCAGTTTCCTCTTCCTTCTATTCTCTAAAACACTTCTGCACAAATAACCTCATTTTTACAAATTGATATTTAGTATTTGCATTTACAAGCTTGTTAAACAAACAAAGTCCACTGCACAGATAAAGAACTTCACAGTATCCCACAGAGTTTCAGCTTCCATGTAAACCTACATTTTTGCAAAGGGTATCCACAGCAAACAATCGCTCATGGAGACTATAGTACAATTCATGAAGGGAAGGTATGTATTAGCATAGTGAGTTGTAAGCTTTTTTGCAACATCTCAGTTGGGGCTAGTTAGCTCTTAATTTTGAAAACAGTTCTAAGTAGCGTTATTGCCGTACTGAATATTTCAGTGCCAATTTGAATTTCCTATAGTATTTCTGTTTTTACAGGTACTACAATAACATGCAACATCAGTTTTTCTTTAATAAGAAAAAGCAAGCAAAAAATATAAGGTAATATAAAAAAATATTCAATATCAAGCTCAAGAAACAGTTCTGATGCCAGTTCTGACAAATAGTTTCTACTACTTCAGGGAAATTGGGGCAAAGAGATATTTGGGTTGATTTGTTTCTTTTAGGACGTTCTGCATACTTTAACTTCTGGAAAAGAGCCATCCACATCTTTTACTGTATAAAGGCATAATATCAGTAGAAAAGAACATATATATATATATATATATATATATATATATATATATATATATATATATATATATATATATATATATATATATATATATATATATTATAGAGGTGGGTTCTACTTACCTTTACTACCCGTTAACAACGGGATCGCATATGCAGATCGCTGATGATGACAATCTGGGGTGGTGGGCGGGGCCTCCTGCGGTTTTACTACTGGTTCTTGCGAACCGGTCTGAACTGGGGGCAACTCATCACTGATAATTTAGAATTGAACTGTGGACTCCTTGGTGTTCTCTGAGCTTGGTTGCTTTCCTGATGATCAGTGGTGGTATTCAGCCAGTTCGGACCAGTTCAGCCAAACCGGTAGTGGAGATTGCGGCTGGGCCTGCCCACCCGCCCCAGTGCTATGCCATCCTATTTAGCTACATTTTCAAGGCCAGGCGCATGAACGGAAGGTGCCCACATGCGGCGAACCGGTGGTAAAAATATGTGAATCATCATCAGCATCATATCTGCTGATGATGTTCGATTTCCCAACTAGATAACATCTTCAGTACTAGAAAGGAGTGGGGTTTGCTCTCTGTTAATATGCAGTAGCTTGCTCTGCCAGTGTTGATGGTGTGCTATTTTCTCCTTGGTAGGTCCTTGATTAAGCTATTGTTTACTGCTCAGTTGTTCATCTGGTGTTAATCTTGAGGTTAATCTGTGCTTATCAGGATGCTGATTACTGGTGAAGAGATGTTTTTGGTTCTTTTTTGGTTCCTTCTTAGCTTTTTTTATTGCCTCTTTTGAATAGGGTGCAAATATTGTTTATCTCTATATACCTATTGATGACTGATTTGCCTGAGTGCTAAGCTTCCAGAAATTCTAGTGTTCTTGCAGTCAGCTGTCTAGGATGCTCATAGTTTCCCAGTTGAAACTATGGTTTTAAGTCTTTCCAGGTGTTGAAAAATAAAGAAGTTTTCTTGTCTTGTCTGCCAGTGTTTCTGGATGAATTCTGCTTTTCTTCTGCCTGACTGTCCTAGATAAACACCATTCAAATCCAATGACCAATATATTTTGCTCCCTTGCTATCTCTCTATATAAATATACATTATTTAAGGTAATGTGTGACATTCTAAACTATCATGGACAATCCTTTTTGAAGCTACAATTGGCACAGTTTATTCAAATCAACCTACCGCCTTGGGGTAATGAAGTGTGTCCAAAATATTTAAAATATTTTTTGTGCTTTTAACTTGTTAATTTGGCAGGAATATTTAATCTTTGCAAATAGCTCATCTTGAGCTTGTTCTGTAATGATCTTTAACTGAAACAAAATTACTTTTTCTAGTTCTCCTATCTTGGGGCTAAAGTAATCCATATTGTATGTTTCAATTTCATATTCTTATCTATCATTCACATGGTGACTTAAACCCAAAGGTACAATAAAGTTGTGAGAGCTTAAATTCTTCACAACTTCCTGAAGTCAAAGATTAAATCCCTGAACAAAAAGTTGATTCAATCAAGCATTTTCATCTTGTTATACAGTTGAATAAAAATGCACAAAACTCTGCATATAAGTTTCTAATATTATATATACTTTTCTCCCAGCATTTTTCTAGTATAATCTAGTTTTAAACATATTTTTTTCAAATTTCCCTATTTTCACTTTTACCCAGTATGTATATTATGTATGCTTTTATACACATACATAAAATTGCATCACAAAGGCAAAGAGGGGGTATGCTAAATTTTAAAAATGTATAAAATAGATTATATAGTTTTCAACCTCATTTCAACCCTGAGCTACAAATATTCTCCTTTATTGGTACAATTTTTCACATATAACTATTGATTCACACAATAATTCTGTTGAAAATTCTGAAACTGAATTACTTTATCTGTGCGTAACTGATACCAATCCTTAATATTAGCACACAGCCTATAGTCTGACAGAATTCTATTTTAAAAATTTAAATATAAATCACCAAGGCAAATGAAAAAGGGTTGTGCAAAGCTCTGATACAAAGCTTCTATTCAACTGTATCTCCTAACTGAATTGATTTTCTGAATTGGATCCTTGATTTAATTCAGAGTGGTGAATCACATTTTATGACCCTGAGTCATTTCAGAGTTATTTGAAACAATTTTACCTTTGACTTTTCCATTGATTCTAGTTTGACAGAGCCTAAAACATTACTGCAGCTTTCCTTCCCTAAACTGACAAAATTGAGAATACTTGTGTGTGACAATGCATTGAGTGTCAGGTTAACGAATTTTTTTCACAAGAATACTTGGAAAAAGGAAGTGCTCCTGTGGTGTTGTTTTTGCTGTGTTTCACTTTCTGGGTAGAATCTGTTCAAAAAATGTACTTGGAGACACAAGGACCATTTTGTTGTTTTTGCTACTGTTGCAGCTCATGTGAATAAATGTTTAAAATCTTTTCCCAAACCCATAGTCTACTATCCTAAATCTGAATCTATTTGTCCATAATCTGTGAACCTTAGGATTCAGAGCTTTATTTTGTTGGAGGTGTTCCTTGGAACCCTGACTTCTCCATTGTGGGTAGAGACAGCAGCCAGGCATGGGAGTAACTCGCCTGTTCAGATTGGTGGACTGAGTCTGTCAAGAAGCTAAATCCCGTTGCTAGGGGCCTTCCAGCTTTTGACTCAGTCCGTCAGACTGGACAGTCGTGTGGGACTGGTCTCTAGTGATTTCTATTTCTATTTCTACTCCTAGAATTGTGAAATTTCAATTGGATTTTTTCAGTTTGGACTTTGGACTTCACCTTGACTTCGGTTTGTGAGTTGGATAATTTCTTGAACTCCGATTACCTCAGCATCCAGCGTTGCTGGTTAGTTGAGGGTCTTTGTCTCCTTGTTGCCCCAGATCTACAGACTGCTTTGGCTGGCCTATATTTGGGATTTCGTGGAGCTTCGCGCTCCTGGTGGGGGCAGGAGTTGTTCCTTTGTTGGTAGAGCCTCGTGCTCCCTTTTGCTGTTAATTGCCTGTGGAGCTTCACGCTCCCTTTCACCGCTAATTGCCTGTGGAGCTTTGTGCTCCCAACCAAGTGTCAGTCAGCCATTTTCTTTAGCTGACAACCCATCTCATCATTTGGTGGAGTTCGCACGCTTCCAGTTGTGGCTGTTACAGCCTGCTACTAATTAGCTCGCCCGCACTGGTGCGTGCATTGATTTGGATGCTTGGAAGCTTTGCGCTCCAGCCGGCATTTCTAGTGACTTGAGGAGGCTAGCGGAGCTTCTCGCTCCCTGTCATAGCGCAAAAATCGCGCCCGCCATTTTGTAGCCTCCCGATCGGCAGTGACACGAGGGCACTTTATCCAGGCCTCCAGGCTTCAGCCTGTGCTGTTTGGGCTCTGCCTCGTTTAGAAGCTTTCCTCTTTCGGTAGCCTGAGGCATTGGCAATTACTCTGCTTCTACGATACCCGCCTGGACTGAATATCGCAAATTTCTGGCGGTGGTTTATTTAGATAGAGGCTGGTCTTTGACAGCCCGCAATTTGGCGCATATATTATCCTTGGCACCCAGGTGTCAATTTGGCCGTTTACACTTGACTTTCTGCTGCAACATTTGATTAAGGCAGACATTTGAGGATGCTTTGTCCCATACTTTACTGATTGCCACACAGTGGTGCTTATCTGTCCAGTGGCTTAAGGCCACGTATCTCTACAGTAGTTGACAGCTTTGCTTCTCCCGGCCTGTCATGCCTAAAGCCTTGGCCAAGACCAAACATGGCCGAAAGGCCACTGTCCAGGAGCAGTTATGTCCTGTTTCCGGGGATTCTGCCACCAAACACGCTCAAGAGAGTGACCCTTCCACCAGGGCTCCTGGAAGCAAGGACTCTCATCATCACCGTAAAAGCCATAAACATTCCACCGCTGCTTTGCAGATTGAAAAGCACTGGGATAAAGTGTTGCAAAAGCTGTGTGACAAGGCCAGTGGCCATCACGACTTGTCTTCTGTAGGCAGTGCAGATATAGTCACTTCAGACATGCCGGCCCATGATCCAATGATAACACTGGACCAGGTATCTTTGCAGGACTGCCCTGTGATGATCCAGACAGCTGACTTATGGGGATCTGTTTTTCATCTGCCTCCTGCGAACATCGCTGATATGGCTCAGCCTACGTATGCCGCACAACCAGCGCCTCCAACACTTTCTGTTCTGGTCCACAGAGGCCGGCCTGGCCCGAGACCATGTTCACAGCTGTCTCCACCCAGAGGAGATCCAACAAATGATTGCAGTAGCCGTGCACCAATCTATGTCAGCTCAATTTTTACGGTCAGTTTCAGTACGTTCCTGCACATCGGTGTCACCGGATTGAGATTACAATGTCGATACCATTTCTTTGGTGGGGTCTGATTCTCCAGCCTCTTCCTATGTGAGCCACGCTTCGACTATTGTGGGGACTGTATCACAAGGACCAGACTTGTCAGAGAATGAAGGCCTTCCTCCAGAGCAGCCGGCCTTTACGGGCCTTTTTCCTCAGGCCCTTTTTAAGTCCCTGCTATTTAAAGCGGTGAATACAGCCCAGCTCGGTTCCAGTCCCCCGGAGCCTGCTCCTCAGTCTGCCCTGGGCTCTCTAAACCCTCTGTTTGCTGAGCATTCCAGACCGGTGACTTCCATTCCCACGCCACCCCTTTTTCTCGATGTTGTCAAGAAACAGTGGGTTGCGCCCGGGGCAGCTCCAGTCCCTTCCTTGATGGATTGGAATAACTGTAATGTGGCAATGGACTTAGTGGCCCTGCTTCAAGTGCTGACGGTCAATGCTCCAATTGCTGCATTGCTACCCAAAGCTTCAGTGTCCAGGGACCCGGATGAAGGTTTACGTCCGGATGAATGCCGGTCTGACCAGGTTCTGCAACGGGCACATCAGGGAGCGGTGTGGGCCATTAGATAAGCTACTACCGCTTCTTTCTTCAACCGTTCTACTCTCTTGTGGTTGTGACAGCTTCAAGACTAGCTCTCTCCAGAGGACACGAGACTAAAACAGGATTTAAACAAGATCATTGCAGCAGTGCAGTTTTCTGCTGATGCTACCCTTAACGCTGCCCGATTTGCATCTAAATCACTAGCCTCCTCAATAGCAGCCCCTTATCTAATTTGGCTCTGCCATTGGCAGGCTGACGCTAGACACAAATGGTGTTTGACATCAGTTCCCTTCACGGGAAATAAATTGTTTGGGGACCCACTAGAGCTCTTCCTAGTGGAGACCAAAGATAAAAGAAAGATCTTACTCTTGGCTCTGTCTCTCATCCAGTCCGTGGCCATCAAAAAGAACCAGGAAACGATGCCTGGCATGCCGCTCAGTGCTGGACCCAGCCGGTTGCAGCGCAGAGCTTCCCCCACCATCCCAGGCATCCAGGTGGGTATTACCAACGCTCCGACTTCCCCAGGCCCCCAGTGATGGCAAGTCCCAGCTGGGGCTTGACACTTACCTTCAGCTTACCATAAGGGAGAGCCTCGTTTTTCACCGTATACACATCGGCCCCAGTTTCGAGGTCTGGATGGGGGAGCTAGTTTGTCTCGTGCTATGGGTAATTTTACTCCAAGACAACGGGGATCCCAAAATAGGGCTTCACAGGGCAGACCTTTTATGAATAGGTGGCCCTTTCAAGGGGGAGGAGGCTGTTCCATCCGATGCCGTCGCTAGTGGTGGTTCAGAGGCTCCCATTGGTGGCAGATTGGCCCTCTTTGCCAATGTTTGGGAGCGAACTACTTCTGATTGTTGGGTCCAAGCTACCATAAAATCTGGGTTGGCGATAGAATTTCTTTCCACTCCCCCTATGTTCTTTGTGTGCTGTCCGCTTTCTCATAATACTGAACGTCAAGCCCTTATGGATTCGGCTATCAAGCATCTTCTTGCCATTAGGGCTATCCAACAGGTGCCTGAAGATCAAACAGAACAGGGGTTTATTCACATGTATTTCTGGTTCCAAAGTCATTGGGTGGATGGAGACCTATTCTGGACCTTAAGCATTTGAACCGCTATGTGGTATACCGCATGTTCAAAATGCAATCCTTGCATTCTATTTTAGACGGCATTAGGAGGGACGATCTCCTCTGCTCTATTGATCTCACTGAAGCTTATCTTCATGTGCCTATTCTTCCTTCCCATAGGAAATTTCTCAGGTTCTATTATGAGGGAGCCCATTATCAATATCAGGCTTTGCCCTTTGGGCTCTCTTCAGCTCCCCGTTGTTTTACCAAAGTCTTAGCAGCCTTAGCAGCTTCCCTCAGAGTTCGCTCTGTTTGTCTCCAGTGTTATCTGGACAACATTCTGATATTGTCTAGCACAGCGCAGCAGGCCCATTCGGACCTCCAATTAACCATTCAGGTCCTGACTGCTCATGGATTCTCCATTAATTCGGAGAAGAGCCATCTAATTCCCTCAACTCATATCCTTCATTTGGGGGCAGTAATTGACTCCGTTGAGCGACGGGTCTATTTATCACAGGACTGCCAGGATAGTCTGAGGGCCCTTGTGGCTAGAGTGGAAGGGAGCAGTAAAGCGTCCCCTTTGCTTCTTTCCCAATTATTGGGCAAAATGGTTTCAGCCATTTTGATAGTTCCCTGGGCCCGGTTACACTCAAGAGACCTTCAATGGTTTTTTTTTGCCATTTCAGAAGGCGGGCAGAGGCACGTCATTGGTCAAAGTCCCAGTTCCCAGGGAGGTGCTGCGATCCCTCAGATGGTGGCGGTCTCCAGCCATTTCCAGAAGCTGCCTCTTCTTCGAACCCCAGAGGCTGGTGGTCTCTGTTTGGCTGTGGAGCGCATTGCGAGTCACAGGTGGTGCAGGGCAGATGGACGACCAGTGAAGCATCTCTAAACATCAACTGGCTGAAGTTACGGGCAGTACTTCTCGCCCTTCGGGCATTTCACCGCCTTGTGTACGGAGCTCATGTCCTGGTCCTCATGGGCAACGTTATGATGAAGGCGCACATACATCACCAGGGAGGCACCAGGTCCAAGTCCCTGATGTTGGAGGCCAAGAGAGTGAAACTCTGGGTGGAATGTCATCTTTCCTCCTTGCAAGTGGAACACATATCCGGGGTGTCAAATGTGCAGGCAGACTGGCTAAGTCAACAAAAGATTGACCACTCGGAGTGGCGCCTACACCCTTGAATCTTCAAGGACCTGGTGGCCCGGTTTGGCGCACAGGTGGTAGACTTGTTCGCAACCTCAGTGAACACTCAACTTCCGTGGTTCTATGCGAGGTTTCCGATGCAGCAAGCAGAAGCAGTGGATGCTCTGCGCTCCCGGTGGCCTCCTGGCCTGCTTTAGGTCTTTCCACCAATTCCCCTCATTCCGAGGGTTCTTTGAAAACTTCTACAGGAACAGGCGGAGGTCATCCTTCTGGCGGAAGGCCAAGGAGGTCATGGTTCGCAGACCTCAGGAGTTTGTCGGTGTCTCCTCCCTGGAGGATCCCATGCAATGCAGATTGTCTCAGTCAGGGGGCAGTATTACATCCGGACCCCCAGTGGCTACAGCTGACCGCCAGGCATTTGAGTGGAGTGCTCTGCAGCGAATCAATGTTCCTGACACCATGATACGGACAATCCAGGCCTCTCGCAGGCCTTCCATGGACTGAATTTATTCGGCCACTTGGCGGGCCTTTTGTAATTGGTGTGATTTCAAGGGGTTTTCTGCCCTTCAGGCCTCTGTTATACAGGTTCTGACGTTCTTGCAGGACGGGCTGGACAGAGGGCTCTCGCCCAATATTCTTCGTAGGCAGGTGGCCGCGATCTCGACGGTCCTGACTTATGGGTCCCTCCCGTCCTTATCCCAACACCCTTTGATACGGTGTTTCCTACGGGGAGCCATTAACTTATGCCCCCCCCCCCGTGGTGCACAGGTATCCCACCTGGGACCTTTCTCTAGTTCTGTACTCCCTTGTGGGAGCCCCATATAAGCCTTTGCGATCTGCCAGCCTACGGTTTTTATCATGTAAAGTTGCCTTCCTGGTGGTGATAACCTCCGCAAGGAGGATTTTGGAAATTGCTGCACTGTCAATGAGGAATGATTTATGTGTTTTCCATGCGGACCGTGTGGTCCTTAGGCGTGACCCTACATTTGTACCAAAAATTAACACTCCGTTTCACCGTTTGCAGGAACTCATTCTCCCTGACTTCTGTCCTCACCCGATTCACCTGCTGGAATGGCGGTGGCATAAGTTGGATGTCCGAAGGGCTCTCCGGATATACCTCAAAAGAACTGCTGATATTCGTCAGACAGAATCTTTGTTTGTTTCTTTCCTTCCTGTCTCATTAGGTGCCAGAGTGACTTCTTCCACCATCGGATGGTGGCTACGTCAGACGATTGCCAGGGCTTATGAACTTCACTCTTTACCTAGACCTTCTAACTTGACTGCGCATTCTACCCGCAGCACAGCGACATCAACGGCCTGGGTCACACAGGCTTCCTTGCTGGAAATCTGCAGGGCGGCTACTTGGACTTCCCCTTTCTCTTTTATTCAACACTACAAGTTGGATACGTTCACCTCATCTGAAGCTGCATTTGGGCGGAGAGTGTTACAAAGGGTTCATGTGGAAGGGGACTCTTCCGACCAGACGGGGCCCACCCGTACTTAGGGACAGTGAACTTTGATATGTCCCATGCCTGGCTGCTGTCTCCACCACATTGGAGAAGGGGCGTTGGTCCAACCTGAGACGCACCTTCTCGTTGGGTAGAGACAGCAGCCAGCCCCACCCTTTATCAGTCTGATCCATTTTACTAATTTCTTCTTTCTCCCACACGTCGAGTCTGTTGCCATCTTCGCCAAAAGCTGAAAGGCCGCTAGCAACAGGGGCGGGATTTAGCTTCTTGACAGACTCAGTCCTCCAATCTGAACAGACGAGTTACTCCCATGCCTGGCTGCTGTCTCCACCCAACAAGAAGGTGTGTCTCAGGTAGGACCAACGCCCCATTTCAGCTTTTTCAGATAATTGCACATCAATGCAAGAGAATATCTCAATTTGCTCCATAAAAAATCCTTAAAAGTTCTCCAGCTAAAACTTTGGAGGGTGAACAGCCTCTATTTATCATTTCCACTATTGTCATGCTATTCTGCCAATTGACGAAGGAGTTTCACCATTATAAATTAATGCTGAATATTTTTCATTATCAAATGTCAGATCTTGAAATGGGTTGAATTGAATTGTACTGCCTTGAAACTTAAAATGCAAAATCCAATCAAAGAATAATAATTTTGAATCTCAAATATCATTGAGGCTAATTTGCACATCTCTAAAATTTGAGTCATATACAGAAGCTCAGCAAGGAATCAATGAAAGTTATTCTATTATTAGGAATAATATAAAGATGTAACAAGACAAGATGTGAGGTGTATTTATTTCTGTGTGTCATAAATTATGCAGGTCAAATTGAAAGTCTCTTCTTAACAGTATGTTCATAACTTCATTCTTTCTCTCTGACCCTCTTTCCTTTCTTATTTCATTTTACTAATGCCCCATACTACACACATACACAAAAACACAATATAAAACAAACCCAGAATACTTTCTCTTCAAAGAGCAGAAGCAAACATTTCTATGGTTTCCACTTTACAAATTCTGACCACATCTCAATGTGTGTCAGAGGTTGCTACTTTAATCTAATATAATACTTCCACTGCAAATTCTTATTAATATTTAACTTGCAGCTAAAACTAGAGGGAAAAAATTAGATCCACTAAAGAAATAAAAAAGAGAAAAGACTTTCTTAAGTACATTTGAGAATAGCAGAAGAACACAGGTATAATTATCATTTATAGAAACATGAAAATTTGAACTATTGCTTTCCTCAAATTGTTTTTTAAAGTTAGTTATCCAAGGTATACAATAAGTTAACTGGTGTATTGCTAGAAAATAAAAAAGTGGACACTCGTGAGAAGGAAGTGTAGTTTGCTTTTATCAACTACCTTGGAGAGTACAATCTGGAAAATGAACAATAAGCGAAATCAAATGTGAAAGCCCTGAAGAATAACTGTACCATTCCTGGCAGTTTGAATAAGATTGGTTCACTTTAAGTGAATCTTGCTCCACTCATCCTCACATTCTCAATCCAATATTCTTTCTACAATCAAGCTATCAGATATCAAGCACTTTCATCATGATTTGAAGTTTTATATCAGGAAAAGGTTAGTGTACAATGTAATAGCAATAGTACTTAGATTTATATACTGCTTCACAGTGCTTTACAGCCCTCTCTAAATGGTTTACAGAGTCAGCATACTGCCCCCAACAATCTGGGCCCTCATTTTAATGACCTTGGAAGAATGAAAGGCTGAGTCAACCTTGAGCAGCTGAGACTCAAGTTGCCAAACTGCAGGCGACCAGCAGTCAGCAGAAGTAGCCTGTAGTGCTGCATTCTAACCACTGCACCACGACTCTCTCAATATTATATTGAGAGAAAAGAGCATCCCATTTTATGAAGTAACTCCAAGTCAACCTCTAAGGATAAATTTCAGACAGCTCTGTAAACCAAACCACATGGATCCAGAAGCAAATATATACATTCTGTTTTCTGTTTAAGTTTTTCAAGACTTGGACAAGATTTTCTGATTAGTACTATATTAAATCATATCATGTTTATCTTAGTACTAAAGCACCATGTGGTAAATCATAATCTTGAGCTGGCAGCTTCTCAGAAAAGTACCTACAGTTCTTAATTGTTTAATTCTATCTTAAGTTGGATTAATTCTATCTTGATTAGTTTTCTGTTCCAGCTTCGTCTTGCTTAAACATCAAGATCTTCTTAAATTTACTTCTGGCTTTATCCCAAGGCTTCTGATTTTATCCCAGTCTTATTTACGACTGAAGTTTCTTATCATTCTTTGTTCACATTTTCCTCTTTTCTAAATATCACATTTCAAATGATGCCTTGTGTTTTCTCTTAAGGAAAAATTAAAAACAAACAAACAAATCACCACAGTGTGATTATCACTATCCTCACTTCTTCCTAATCACACACACAAACAAATGCACACTAACAATTTCATAATGCTTCAAGATTTAAATGTAGGAAATCTATTTTAGGCTTAAATTTTGCAGAACAAATCTGTAACTGTTCATTTTGGCCAATTACTATTTCATTTACATAATTACCAACATACATATATGATATTCGCACATGAATACTTTTAATGTTTTTGTCTTATTTAACTAGGTATTTATCTTGGACTTTGGAAAAAAAACAAGACAGAAACCATATTGATGATTTTGAACTCTGGTGTTAGAGAAGGCTCCTGGGAATATCATGAACAATCAAGAAAACAAACAAATGGATTATCAACCAAATGGATTATCAACCATCAATCTAGGGTTCTCATTTGAGGCACAAACGACTTACATAAATTATACTACTTCAGACTCATTATGCAAAGACCTAGCTCTCTAATGCTGGGAAAGGTGAATGGAAAGAGAAGAAGAGTCTAACCAGCAGCAAGGACTCAGTTACAATGATGATGAGTGCATTGTTTGAAGATTGGAAAGACCAGCTAGGAACAGATCATCATGGAGAAAATCTCTTAGTGTTGTTGCTAACAGTCAAGATGGCAGATAACCAACCAACCAATCAATCAATCAGGCATCAGATGTTTGTCTAAAATGCCATCTAAAATGAATGTCAGTTTGATCTAGTGGTTAAGACACCAGGTTAGAAAATGAGAGACTGAATTTTACTGCCCCTTTAACCCTCAAAAATTAGCTGGGTAATCTTGTCCCATCACTCTCTCCCAGTCCAACTCATCTCACAGGGTTCTTATTGTTGGCAAAATAGGAGGAGGAAGGTGTGTTGGATATGTTCATCAAGTTAGTTTTAAAATTATTAAGGCAGGATATAAATAAATAAAATAATAAAATAACATGAAGTGTACTATAGTGATGGTTTAAGAACAATCTAACCACACTCCATTCTTTAAATCAAGGAAGGAAGAGACTGGGAAAAAACACCCACTATAGTTAGGGTTTTCTGGAAAGAAGGCAATAAATACCACCAAGGAAAAACCAATATACCTATTGGCTGCATATGAGCAAAAGATTGATACTTTAAAGCATAATATAGGAATTAGCCTGACTGTGTTATAAATCTTCTAAAATACTGTTGGTGCCAGTGAAAAGTCATCAATAGATGTTCAATCATTCTCAGACACTGAGAAATGAGAAGGAGTTTAAATAAAGGTATGTAAGACTGAGTGGAATGAGAGAGTGAATGGGAATTGATTGTTGAACCTGTTTAAATAAACCTATTTTTATTGCTTACATTTTATGCCCATGGTTTCATATTTTCTGCTACATAAAATCCCAAACTTTTCATCTTGGTCCCCGAATCTAGCTGCATCTTGTAACAGAAGCGATGGGCGCACTCTGGTTATACTCCAGAAATTATATAACAGATGTCCAGTAAATATTTGGACAAGCTATATTATTCTTTGTATAACAATAATATGGTTTTCCATTGCCTTCTCTTACTTCTTTTTAATTCCCCAAACAAGTTTACAGTTGTAGGATTTCCTGTTCTTTCTTCCAAATACTAATTATTTCTAGTCCTCTTTAGCTCTTCTGATTGCAGTCAAAGTTGGTCATATACAATGAAGCCAGGCTTTGTCAAGTTTAAAATGGAAAAAATCACATTGGTTCATTTAGAACACCCTTAAATTATTGCTTTATAAAAAAAACTCTACATTAAATGATCCTTTTAAAATCATTTTTCTCAAGTATATAAGGTTTTAATATAAATGTAAGAGAGGAGATTGTTACCCATCCAGAGTCTTATTATTGAATCATAATAATTTTATCTCATAAAATCTATTGGTGATATTTTTAAAGAACCAGCTTATCATTTAGGATGAAACTTTTAGAAAGATGTACCATCTAAAATGTAGTGTATAATTCTTCCTTTAATTCCAAATTGAATAGTTTTTGACTGTATGCAATAAACTGAACATAATTAAGATACTTGCGCCTCTAGCTATATTATTTTCTCATCCAATCATCCAATAACAAGGACAGTAAAACACTGTATTTCTAAAGCTTGCAAAAGAATGGGAACAAATTGACCTCATAAAATAGGAAATTAATCCTCTTAGGAAAATACAAACTTTATAAGCATCTCAGTCGTCTTTCCATCATCATAAAAAAACCCTTAAAACATACAGCACAGTTACAGAACCATACAAAATTCAATTAAAACCTTCCTGTGAAGTCTGTTTTTTCTTATATATACAAATATAACTGGCTGATTCAGTTCTGGAAACTTCTCTACAGTTTTTTGCTTTGGGGTTGTGGAGTTGTGGGGTTGTTGTTTTTGTTTTTTGGGGGGTGTTACGTTTGGTTAATAATAGTGATGTGCAATGTTCCCCAATTTGGGAATGAAAAGCTCTGTTTTCATTTCTAGTTTGGAAGAGTTCCAGAAAACTAAAAATCTCCTGAAATGACATTGTCCTATTTTAGACTTAGTACAAATATGTCAGGTTGGTTTACAAAGGGTTTATGAATGAGTAGAAAGTAGTCAAATATAAAGCATGTAGAGAGTCAGTTGAGCAAATAGCAATAGCACTTAGATTTATATGCCACTTCACAGTGCTTTACAGCCCTCTGTAAGCGGTTTACAGAGTCAGCATATTGCCCCCCAACAAACTGGGTCCTCATTTTACTCGGATGGATGGAAGGCTGAGTCAACCCTGAGCCTGGTGAGATTTGAACTGCCAAATTGCAGGCAGCCGGCAGTCAGCAGAAGTAGCCTGCAGTACTGCATTCTAATCACTTGCGCCACCGTAATGTCCCAGGAGTGTTTCCTGGGATATTCAAATGCATGACTGTCTCAGGAAAGACACAGTACAACAATGCCTTGCCTAAAAATTCAGTCCAGAGTTTGATAGTATATGGGTTCAGAGAACCACATGTAATCCATGACAATTCAAGAGTCAAGTACCACAGACATTAATCAGCTGATCCATGTCAAAGAATCAAGGTCAGGAAGCAAGGACACAGCAATGCAGTTCTGAAATCTCCAAAGCTGCTGAAGCTTCATGAAATTGGATACTCTCTCAGGATCAGGATCCTTGTCAGTGAGGCCTCCTGCATCTGCTTCTGTTGATTCCCCTAATGAAGCCCAGGTGACTGGTTATTCTTAAGGCTGTCAAGTTATCCACATCACTTTTCCCTGAACTTTCTCCCTTTTGTCTTTGTCCTTCTTAAAGTGCAATGCCCAGACTTGAACACACTTCTCAAGATGGGTATCATGCAATCATGACATAATAATTGAGTCTGTCATCTGCACCTCTATAACTTCCTGGTTTGGTTCTGCAACCCAACAAGACAGACACAGACTTCAGAAGATAATTAGAACTGCAGAAAAAACAATGGCTACCAACCTGCCTTCCATTGAGGACCTGTATACTGCATGAGTCAAAAAGAGGGCTGTGAAAATAATTACAGACCCCTCGCGTCCTGGACATAAACTGTTTCAACTCCTACCCTCAAAATAGAGGATAGAGCACTGCACACCAAAACAACTAGACACAAGAACAATTTTTTCCCGAACGCCATCACTCTGCTAAACAAATAATTCCCTCAACACCATCAAACTATTTACTAAGTCTGCCCTACTATTCATCTTCTCATCGTTCCTATCACCCATCTCCTCCCACTTATGACTGTATGACTGTAACCTTGTTGCTGGTATCCTTACGATTTATATTGATATTGTTTCCTGATTGCTTATTTGTAACATATGACTATCATTAAGTGTTGTACTTTATGATTCTTGATGAACGTATCTTTTATTTTATGTACACTGAAAGTGTATGCACCAAGACAAATTCCTTGTGTGTCCAATCACACTTGGCCAATAAAAATTCTATTCTATTCTATGAGAAAGTCACTGCAAGAAAAAGGGACAGATGGAAATCATTCCTCCTATGCAAAAGAGGGTGAGTCAACCCATCACATGAGACAGAAAAGAGTAGAAAAGACAGAAATTCATAAAAGAGTTTGAATATTGTTTCTATATATTGAACTTGCTCCCAAAATGCAGCAATCAGTAGATTTTTTTTCACTATTAGTTCCTAACTTTTCTTTAATAAAGATTATTTCTCAGAGGAAGAATTGCTGGGGGCTTACTGGATTGTCATACTTCACCCTGCCTGTTGTAATGTAACAATGGAACCTGATCACTGCAGAATAAATTAGAGCTATTACTTAACAGGACCGGAAAACTATATTTTTGTAGATGCACCTTAAATTACATTTGCTTCTTTCCTTTTTCAGATTATTCAAATTGATTATTCATATTCAGTTTGCAATCAAGCACTATTCCAAAACTATTTCACAAATACCATCAGGTATTGAGTGAAGAACTTTGCACTTGTCCCTATGAAATTTCATTCTATTATTTCTAGCTTCTTTCCCTAAAATCTAAAGAGGATTTTGAATTTTATTTCTCTTCTCTAGGATATTAACTATTCCACTCAATTTTGTATCTTCTTGAAATATAATAAGTATTACCTGTATTTTTCCTTCAAGCCTTTAATAAAATATCAAAGAGAACAAGGTCTAGGAGTAAATCTTCCTACACCTTGCTCAATATCTCATTCCAATTTAATGAAATTAAATTGATGATTTTTCAAACATGCTTTATATCTGCACAATTGTCATGACATAGGCTACATTTAGCAATCCAAACGATCTAAACATATACATAAGGAACTGACACAAGCATCGATAAATTTTAGATTGAAGCTATTCCATCTTCAAAAAATGTGATGTTAGACTGACAACATTTGTTCTTGAAAAAATCCATGACTAGGTAGGTAGGTAGATACAGACAGACAGACAGACAGACAGACAGACAGACAGACAAACAAAGATATGTTTGTTACCTGTTGTGTTCCACTGTGTTTATGAAACAACTAGTATACCTATTTTCCTATAAAATATATTATTTTTTAAAAAATATTCCCCTTATTTTAAATATCTCTAAAGAAATTATTTTTGTTCTAACCATATTTTGGCATTTAACTCTGATTCTAGGCTTTAGTTTTTCCTCTACAGTTCTTGGTTACTTATATGTGTTCTTTCTTGGTGACCTGCATCATCTCATTTCTAATCTGTATCTCTTTTTTCTCCAGACCTTAATTAAAATATTCGTGCAGGCACATTGGCTTGTTCTGTTATCCTATCCCCTTTTCAGCTCTGGATGATTCTCTTGCCATGTAATCTGTTGTTATTAAATGACATCCATTGCAATATCCTAAAATCCCCTTTAAAAAAACAGACAAGCATTCAATTCAGCTTTAATTTCACTATCAATCAAAATTCCCATAACTTCTCATGACATTCTTAATACAATGGTACAACATAGGCTAGTTGATACTATTGTAAAGTAGATGCATAATGGCTCTACATTAAGGGAAATATTGAAAGAAGTACCCCAAGTCTCTGTTCTATTCCCTTTGGTATACAATATTTTTATTATCAGTGAGTTGGATTGTGGTGATGCTTATCAAGGCTGCAAGGGGCACAAAGCAAGACAGGATTGTCGTACATTAGAGAAAGGAGAGGAGATTCAAAAATAACTAAATGGGCTTGAATAGAAGGCTGAAATTTATCAGGGAGGAATGTAAAGTTCTGCATCTGGAGAGGAAAAATGAAAAGTGACCTGGCTTGATAGTAGTTCATGTATAAAAGGATCTTGGTACTCTTACTGTTCCCAAGTTAGGCATGAGCCAGCAGCTGTGAGAAACTGCAAATTCTATCTTGGGAGGTGTTGACAAGAGCAGAGAGTTTAGATCTTAGGGAACAATTGTTCCACTCTATTCTACCCTAGTCAAACCATAAATCACAGTACTGTTATTTGTCATTAAGGAGAATCACCAAAGCCATTTATGTGAGGATAAGTTAAAGGATACATTTAGCCTTTTGAAGAAATGATGGAGGGAAGCTCTAATAGCAGCCTTCAAATAAAATAGACACATAGAAAATGCGATAGATGCATTCTCTATTGCCACAATGATATAAAATTAAAAGTGGGAGGATGGAGTTTCCAGGGGAACTACCTTATATACAAGCTGTTAGGAGCAGGCTGCCATGTGAAACTGTGAGATATCCTTCATCAATGATTGAGTGATCACTTGCTGGAGATCCAGCACTAAATAGCTAATTGGATGAGATGATTTCTAAGATTCATTCCAACTCTATGATTCAATGTAAAGTTCCAACATTGCATTGAGTCTTTCCTCCAATGTTCCTTGAAGTTGTATTTATCAATAAACTCTTCCCTAATGTTTAGTATTAAGTCAGGAGTAGATTATCTTTTATGCCTTCTTCCATAGAAGAAAAAAATAATCTTTACCCATGTCCCTTTCTTCCAGGGTCATGAAGAAATTGGAAAACCATTTGTCTAAAATAGTATAGGATTTTCTGCTTGAGCAGGGGGTTGGACTAGAAGACCTCCAAGGTCCCTACCAACTCTGCTTTTTTGTTCTGCTAAAGCAGGCCTGTCAAACTGGTGGTCCACGGGCTGGATGCATCACATGCAGGCCCACCCTGGTTCTGCAAAGGCAAAAAAGTCCCAATACGTCACGATACATCATGTGACATGATCGAGTTTGACATCCGTGTGCTAAAGGGCTGTCATTTCTCACTCTTACTGGATTCCATTTAAAGCATTTAAGTACAAACCCAACATTCCATCAAGACAATTTTTGTAGTCAGTTATTGCAATGTTTTTCTTTTAATTTTGCATGCCATTTGAAGGATGACCACAAATACAGCCTGAAAATTTATTGAATTTTCTTCCTGAGATTGTTAGATGCAATGATTATACCAATAGAAGAGAATATATATAATTCAGGGTTGAATTGTGAAGTCCCTGGGGCTCACTGAGCTTGACTGTTTACCTGATGATGTTACTTAGTTGGGTATTGAAACATCAGCAAGCAAACAAACAAGCTCAGAGAGCACCAAGGACTCTTCAAGTAAATGTAGCCTTTCTTCAAAGTACAAAATTTCCCCATATGAACTAGCAGGGAAATATAAGTGTTAAGGACTTGTTAAGTTTTGAAA
This sequence comes from Pantherophis guttatus, assembly GCF_059756535.1. Classification (NCBI taxonomy): domain Eukaryota; kingdom Metazoa; phylum Chordata; class Lepidosauria; order Squamata; family Colubridae; genus Pantherophis; species Pantherophis guttatus. The sequence goes on along the minus strand of NC_142063.1, from coordinate 88,483,730 downwards.
GTTGTTTGGCCACTTTTTGCTCAGGACAGACAGGACATTTAATGAGACAAGAGCTCCAGCTCTTCATCATGGCAGGGAGTCACCAAGTACCATGACTCTTCCCTTTACTGTCACGCAGAGTGCAGCTGCTTGGTCCCTATTCTTGTTCTGTACTCTTCTTCTGCAGTGAATCCTTATTTCAATGAAAACTCAGTGCCTTTTTTTTCTGGCAGCCCTTAGAACAGATTCTGAATTCTAACAGTGCACAATGTCTTCTGATTCTCTTCCTTTTGACTTCCCTTTCATCCTCTAGGCTGCTTCCTTTATTTGTCTTTCTTATGGAAAGCCACATCCTCTGCCAGCTCCTATTGTGGCACCTTCTTTGTTTGATTTGATAATCCACTTTCTCTTCTCAGCTGAAGTGTGGCCACTTGCTGCTCTAATCCTCTGACTTTTGTTCCTCAAGCACTGTTAGAAGCTTGCAGTTGTGGGCAAATATATTTTGGCTTGTTTTCAGGCAGTAACACTAACATGGCACAAGTATCAAAGATCATGCCAAGTCCTCTCAATTCATCCTCATTTTAATTTTTAAAACCATATTAATGCCTGAGTTTTATTCCTTGCCATTCTTTTCTCAAGCTGTAGCATACGCTGTTAGCAAAGATGAAAAATTACCAATAAAAGAGAATATTTGTAGCTCAGGGTTAAAATGAAGGGTTTTTGGTGCTATCTGAGCTTGGTTGTTTTCTTGCAGAAGACCCCTCAGAGGAAGAATTATTAGACTTTCTTCCTGGGACTCATTCCTTGGTCGAACTCCATTGCAGAAATTTTATTTGGCTTCTCTGTCTGCTGTCTGTGGTGATTGTTCTTTTCTTCTGCTTAGTCCTCATCTCATGTGGACTTAATAATGGTGATTAGATAAAAAAAAATGTGTTGTTAGACTAAGCCCTGTGTTCACCTGTTCTTCCTTTTTTCTTTCTTGGTATCATTTTCTTAACCACAGTCTCCTGTTGCTGCTTTTTTTTTTAAATGACTATTATTAAAGTTTAAAAATACAAAGATAAACAATGAATACAAATTAAGAAAAATATTAAAAAACAAAAAGGGCAGAGAGAGAAATGAAAAGGGAAAAATATATAGAACAAGATTTGACTCCCCTATCATCAAGGCAAATACAAATAACTTCAATAATTTATCACATTCTCTAACATTTCAGCTAAAGATTTCTTCACCCGATCTGATCTTTTATCTATTAAGAAATAATGAATTCCCCTCGTTCAAACTTATTCAGTAAAAATCCATTAAAAATTACCAGAAATAACTATATAAACAAATCAAGCAGTTTCATATTCCTTCCTTTGCTTTAAAATACAATAAAAAAATCTTTCCATATTTTATTTCATATTTATAAATAAATCTTTAAACTTAATCATTCAAACTTAATCGAGAAAAATTCCATTACGAGCTACAAGAAAAACATATTGAAAATCTTAATCTTTAATCCCTAGTGTCCTAAAGTTAATTTCTTATCATTGCTCTCCTCTTAGAAACTCTTAAGTTTAACACTTTTCTTCAATTTTAACACCACAGCTTATCACTTTCTCTAAAAATACAACAAAAAAATCTTTTCAACTCTGACCTTATCTATAAACAAATCTTTAAAGCCTTGTCATTCAATCCTGATCAAGAAAAGCCTTTAAAACCCTTTTTTTAAAAAAGCCATATATTTTAACCTTGATGGAATAAACCAACTTCATAGTCCTTTCTGCTTTTAAAAGTCTTGATGTTCATGCTTTTAAAATAGAGTCCCAAAAGCTGATTTCTTTTTATTTTCATTTTATCTTTTCTTTCGTAAGTATAACACATATTTTTGGTAAGCTAAAAATAAAAAAGCTGTCCAAGTCATTCTTCTGAGTAGAAATCTACACATTCAAGGCCACATTTATTATTTATGTATCCCATTTAGCTATTGAAAATCTGCTAGTTTTGTAAGTCCTGTGTAATATCTTTGTCCAGATCATTCTTGCAGCCTATCATTCTTAAATCCATATCCAGAACAGCCTGATTCTCAGTTGTACCCTCTTCTATTTCCTCTTTGAAATTCATTTTCATAGTAACAGACAATCTTAAGGGAAAGTTGTGAGTACATCAGAGGTGGGCATCACATACCATAACAACCGGTTCGCCCAGCACTGGAAATGTGAGTGCACTCTTGTTTCGCTTGAGCATACACAGTCCATGCATGTGTGTAGCATCATAAAATATGGGAATTCGCTCACACGCACCGTCCACACATGTGTCCAGTGTCAGACAACATGGTGATATAGGACGAGTTTATGCCCAGGTGGGTGGACAGGCCCACCTGTGGTCGCAACTATCAGTTTGACTGAACCGGTCAGAACCAGCAGCAGCCCATCACTGGAGTACGCTGATGTCAAATATCCTTGAATTCTCCCAGAGTTAAAATACTTTTCTCTATTTTATATCAGTAGCTTTTTCTTCATTAATTATAATGTTGAATTCTGTCTGGTTGCCTCTAGTAAGGCTTCAAAGTTTCCTCTTATCTTGTTTTCTTTTCCAAATCCACATTTTCCCATGGAAAGGTTTCTTACACTTAGATTCAAAATCTTCTCTCCTATTATAGTATAAGATTTCCTTTACTTTGAGGGAAAGTCTTTTGAAAACTTTCTGCAGATTCCCCATCACAATTTGATCTTTCTTCTTCTGCTATCAAGAGTTCCCGTATCTGAAAAAACTTCAGAGTACTTCAAAGATTTCCTGGTTGTCTACGAGGGAATACCTGAACAGGAACTCTCTTTCCACTGCAAAAAAGAGACTCACATTTTCTTAATATCCTTTAAGGCATTCCCTCAGGATCTTACGGTCCAGTCTTGATTGTAGGAATGGTACTATTATTCTCTACAATGTACTACCCTGTTTTCCCCAAAAATAAGACTTAACCAGAAAATACGCCCTAGCCTGATTTTTCAGGATGCTCATAATATAAACTCTACCCCCAAAATGAGCCCCAGTTAAGATTGTCATCCAGATGGGTGCATTTAGTACCGTATTTCCCAAAAAATAAGACCTAACCAGAAAATAAGCCCTAATGCATCTTTTGGAACAAAAATTAATATAAGACCCGGTCTTATTTTCAGGGAAACACGGTAACTAACACCTAAATATTATATAACACACAATGTGTTTGCTAAAAATAAGAAATATATTTTAGGTTACAAATGATAATCAAAACCATTCCCTTGAATTTATTCTATGTTAAATGCAAGCAAGGCAAACAAGATGGTTTCCTAAATAAATTTGCATTCTCTTTCAGTTTCAATATAGTTTTGCAACATTTAGTTTGCTAAAATTGACTAAAAACATACTTGGTATATTGCTTTGAGATGCTACATTTACTTTTATGGCACAGATAATGTATTTCTATTAACAAATGTATCAGTACCCTGATAACATCAATAAAGTACTTTAGAGCCATTAAACACTACATGGGTAACAAACAAAGTTATGGCATTTACTTTTTGTTATTGAACTATGCAAATTAATTTACAGTTTGTAAGGAAATACATCCCACAAAGTGATAGATCACATATCATTCTTTATTTTCTGAAGCAGAATCATTACCCATGTGATTAAACTAAAAACAGACATACTGAAATGCATATAAATATATATGACAATTTTTAATTTTACCAGTTATTGCCTTTGAAAGTGTATGTGTAGAATGGATATAGGTGTCAGGCACAAGAAATCAGGAAGCAAGGTGGCTCAACTGACTGAAGGTTTATTGCATGATAACACTCTACAAAAATCTGAACTACTAATGGGCAAAGCAAATTGGTGGTTAAAAAAAGAGTCAAAGAAATTCAAGTTGGGCTGGATTTAGATCTTTCATGGATACAAAGGTGCTCGAGACTGATGGTGTATTTAACTCCTCCTCAGACTCAACCTCCTACATCTCCTACATCAGCGGTTCTCAACCTTCCTAATGCCGTGATCCTTTAATACAGTTCCTCATGTTGTGGTGACCCCCAACCAGGGGTGGGTTCTAAATTTTTTTACTACTGGTTCTGTGGGCATGGCTTATGTTGTGGGCGTGGTTTGGAGGTCATGTGACTGGGTGGGCGTGGCTAGCTGGTCATGTGACCGGGTGGCCATGGCTATGTGTATAGGGACTACTCAGAGGGCTGAAAAAAGTCATTTCTGACAGGTCCTCGCATTGTAATGACTAATGACTGCTGACTAACTGCTGACTGCAATTATCATAATTGTACTGTTGTACTATTAGAGTCATTGCACTGCTGATTTCACTTATCTTAAGTGAATAATTACTAGTGTAAACTGTATATAAGAAGGAAGCCAAGCTATAGTCAGTTGTTGTACCTGCTCTCATCATTGCTTGACTTGCTGCTTGACTGGAACTATTGATTGGAACTGTTACTGTCGTGTGTGAAGACGTGGATAGATATGCTACCATCGTGATTTGTTACCAGCGTTGAATTGCTGTTTATTACCAACTGCTGTTTGTCTGGTAAGAAGATATCTGTAACTTCGAATTGATTTGAATGGCTAAAGACTTGGATTGACTAAAAGACTATGCAATTGTTTTTCACTACAAAGTAAAAGCTTTGTTAAACCAGTTTGTATGTATTGTATTCATTTCTCTCAGTACCGTTTCTCTGTGCACTTACTCTGCTGGTTGGTAACACAACAATATCCTTAACAAAGATAACACATAAGGTTCTGCCAGATCATCAGTTAGATCCTTCTTAACTGTAATTATGTATTCACTGAGTTCTTAGAGATTATATTAATTTCTTAGCCATATTTCTGTCACTTTCAAGAATCAGTTCTTTTCCTTTATTCTGAAAATAATCTTTTTTTTTGTTATGAAAACTGAAACAGAATAGTTGAATAGCTCTATCTTTTGTTACCTTTAGCATTTTTCCATCTTCACTAAGCAGGTAGTCTGCTCATTTTATTTTTCCTTTATTTTAAACATATGTAAAAAAATGTTTTAGTAACTTTAGAAACTTTAGTTCATTCTTATTTTTCACTTTTCTGATAACAATTATTAGTTCTACAGTTTTGAGATACATGTCTTATTTTTCCTTTGTGACTGCACCCTCTTTCTATTATGTAACTCCCATCCTCTTTCCATTATTTCTGTGTGTCCTCTCCACTCCCATCTCCAATCACCTCTAAACTTTCTATGTGGCTGTACCAGCTTTTTCTATTGTCATTCTTTTATTTTTCTTGACTGGAATTGTTTTGTATTGTTGTTCAAAGCTTGTAGACAGTGTCAGCCTTCCCAGATAGTCCAGATAGGAAATCATCATCAACTATGAAAGCCACTGAGAAATCAAGGGCCATAGCAAAGAATATATAATCCTTCAACAGAGGTCATCAATATTTATGACTAATACTTCTCTATATGTAACCCAACCTAAAACCCAGTTAAATGGGTTCAGATAATCCGTCTATTCCAGGATCTTCTGGAGCTGAAGCTCAAACAAAGTTGGAAGCTCTATGGAATTTGTAAAGAATTGTTGGGTCTAATGATGGCCTTTTGAGGAGGGGGGTGGGTGGGAAGGTCTCCTTCAAGATAAACCTCTCCTTCAAATAAGCAGTTGTGTCAGGTCCAGCCGAAGAAAAACATAGACTAATCCAGTTAAAGTTCACTCACACCAAATAGATAGAATCATGCCAGAGTAATCTTGTACTATTACCTAACATGAGGGTGTCCTGCCGGCTGCCTTGAAAGAAGCAGTGGTGAGGCCCCTCCTCAAGAAGCCCTTTCTGGATCCGGCTGTTTTGGCTAACTATCGTCCAGTCTCCAACCTTCATTTTATTGCGAAGGTTGTTGAGAGTTGGTGGCGCGGCAGCTGCCACAGTACCTGGATGAAGCTGTCTATCTAGATCCGCTCCAGTCTGGCTTCAGGCCTGGGCACAGCACGGAAATGGCATTGGTCATGTTGGTGGATGATCTCTGGAGGGCTCGGGATAGGGGTTGCTCCTCTATCCTGGTCCTAATCTATCGCTTAGATCTCTCAGTGGCTTTTGATACCATCAACCATGGTATCATGTTGAGCAGATTGGAGGGGTTGGGGGTGGGGGGCACTGTTTTGCGGTGGTTCTCCTCCTACCTTTCTGATCGGTCGTGATCTGTGTTGACAGGGGGACTGCGGTCAACCCTGAAGCACCTTGTTTGTGGGGTACCGCAAGGGTCGGTCCTCTCGCCCCTTCTGTTCAACATTTATGTAAATCCGCTGGGTGAGATCATCTGTGGCTTTGGGGTGGAGTTCCATCAGTACGCTGATGATACTCAGCTGTACATCTCCACCCCAGGCTACCCCAACAATGCCTTTGAAGTGATGTCCCAATGCCTGGAGGCCGTGCGGGCCTGGATGGGGAAAAACAGGCTCCGACTCAACCCTTCCAAGACTGAGTGGCTGTGGCTTCTGGCATCCTGATATAGCCAGCTGGTTATTAGGGGCGAATTACTGGCCCCCATCGAGTGGGCTCGCAACTTGGGCGTCCTCCTGGATGTGCGGCTGTCTTTAGAAGACAGCATATGACGGCCATGGCCAGGGAGGCTTTTTATCAGTTCCGCCTGATACGCCAGTTGCGTCCCTTTCTGGATCAGGACTCCCTACACACGGTCACTCAGGCACTCATCACTTCCCGCCTGGACTACTGCAATGCTCTCTACATGGGGCTCCCCTTGGGGTGCACCCGGAGGCTCCAGCTGGTCTAGAATGTGGCCATGCGGGGGATTATGGGAGCGAAGGGGTGCTCCCATGTGACACCTTTCCTGCGCGAGCTGCACTGGCTCCCAGTGGTCTTCCGGGTGCGCTTCAAGGTGTTGGTGACCACCTTTAAAGCGCTCCATGGCTTAGGGCCAGGGTATCTACGAGACCGCCTTCTGCCACCAATAGCCTCCCACCGGCCAGTACGCTCGCACAGAGAGGGCCTCCTCAGGGTGCCGTCCTCCAGACAATGTCGGCTGGTGACCCCCAGGGGGAGAGCCTTGTCTGTGGTGGCACCCGCCCTCTGGAACGACCTCCCCCCAGAGATACGCACGATACCAGACCTCCGGACTTTTCGTCGCGCCCTGAAAACTCATTTATTTCACCTAGCCGGGCTGGCTTGATCCCATCCGTTCGGTTTTAATTTGAAATTGGTTTTAATTGGGTTGTTTTAAATTATGGGCCAAAATTATTTAATTACCTTTTAAACTGTTTTTTAAATTTTGTATGCTCTTGTTTTATCTGTTTTATCTTGGCTGTTCACTGCCCTGAGGCAGTGCTGGAGAAGGGCGGTATACAAATCAAATAAATAAATAAATAAATAAATAAATAAATAAATAAATAAATAAATAAATAAATAAATAAATGAATGAATGAATGAATGAATGAATGAATGAATGAATGAATGAATGAATGAATAAATGAATAAATAAATAAATAGTGACATGGTTCCTAGTGAGTGACTATCCTAACTCTCTTCCTCTATTCCAATCCCGCTCCAGGCTGCATTGCCTTGTTCCACTCTTTGGAATATGCTCTCTCTTTTCTGGGAAACTGCTGCTCCACTGCAGTTCACACACCACCTCCTACTTTGTAGGCACAATCCATCACACCTGTAACCACATTGACTTAGTTAGAGATCACTTCTTGAGTGGCCATGACCAAAGTATCTAACAAACAGGTGATTTGAGCTCACAGCCACAATGCTGAGGACCCTGTGCATTTCTTCAGGAATCACATATTAAAATTCAGTATTGTTTCTTAGTCTAAAACATGTTTTAAATTCATTTTTTCCATCCCTATTTACACAGCAATCATTAAACTTCAGCAGGTTTGTAAAAAGTAGCTGTTAGCCCGTGTCAAAATTGGAACTGTGGAAAAAAAATGATGCTAAAACCCTAAAATGCATCAGCACTATGTTCCAAATTCTGTTTAAAAACCTCTGCATGAAAGAAATGAAAGATTTACTGTCCCCAGATTGTATATTACTAGACACAAAAGGAATGCCTGAAGAATCAATCCTTATTGCAAAGTTTTCTCTTCACAAAGCAACATGAGAGTCCTTGGCTGAAAAAGTATAGAGATTGTATCTTCCTCTTTTGTCAATGAAAACAGCCAATCGTTATCTATAGATAACACAGTAAAAGTTACTCAATAGATCTCTTCCCAACAGGTATCTTCTAAATAGTTGCAAAGAGAAGGACAAAGCAGAAATGACTGCTGGTCCTATACGATAGAATTTCAAATGTAACCTTCCTAGGTCATTTTGGTAAAACTAGAATTAAAAGCAACAGGACATCTACCAATGTACTTAGATACTACCACAGTATATAAATTGAACATACACACTAATAAAGAGGCTGGATAAATACAAAGAACCAAACCATGTTATTTTTCTCATAGTTTCTTGAATAAGCAAATTGATTGGATTCACATAACCTGCTAAGTCAAATTTGTGTTTATAACCACAAACAGATGACATAAATTACTAAGCCAAATCTAAATAAACACAGCATGATTTTGCAAAACATATACTTTTATAGTGAATCCTAAAAAATCTATCAGAACATAAATTTGAGATCAAAAATATTGATAGAAGAAGCAGCATTGCTAAAATCTAATGATAACACTTTTTCTGCTCCAATCACTGACACTTTCAAATTGAAAGGGTGATGTAGTATCTTTGAAGAAGGGGGAAAAAAAAACAAATAAAGAAGGTGACCACGTCACCTGAACTGAAAAACCATGGGAAGTGCTAGGTAAAATTTTGAGAGTTCCATCTTTTAAAATAAGATTTGTAGCATAAATTACATTGCAAGGAGAAAATATTATATCATAAAGTAGCAAATTAGAAAAGAAGTATGCCCTTCATTCAATTCTTGATTAGTATCCAAGTGAGACTAATAAATTTGATAGCATTTTTTTTCTTTTTTAAAATATAAAATTTGATCATTTCTGTGAAATGTAGATATTTGCTAAAACCATTTTTTTTAAAAAAAAATTAAATAGTTTGCTAAAACCATTTTTAAAAAAATTCAATCTAGATATAATTACATACATAGAGAGCATATTCAATTATGTACTTCTTGCGGTAGATAGTGTGCCAGATGAAATGTTCCTTTCCCTACAACCATCAATAGGCCATCAAAGCTGCTATCTAAGATTGAGGGTTTCTTCAATGCAGATTTGGGGTAGAAACCTCAAAAGAACAAAGAGAATTCATGTGGCTTGAGCAGAAGGATATTTCCATAACCTTAGATGTACAGTACCTCTTACGGCTTAAACATCTGTTCTATGTTTACAAAATTTATTATTTATTGTGAAGTGTACTGTTAGTGTACTATTCTTACTTTAAGGATGGTTAATTAAACCATACTTAGTGGCATTCTTTTACAGTTTCTTCTTTTAGAAACAGAGACATGTTTGCCCTTTTCTAAATTCAGTATATTTCATTTGTTTAATTTCAATTAAAAAGTATGTCTGTTCTAATATGTATTGATTTCGTTACCCAGAGTCACTTCTTGTGAGATGGGCAGCCATATAAAGGTGATAAATGAATAAAAAATATTTCAATTTTTATTTACTTATCATATAATTTTCCTATTAAGCACATTCTCTATTCACTTTTATCTGCCTTTTTACAAGAGATTTTCTCTTGAAGAACACATTTCTGTACATGTTTCCCCCCTATACATACCTTAGTTCCATAATGGCGAACCAGAGGTGGCACACCGAGCCCTCTCTACTGGCACTTGTGCCATTGCCCAAGGTCAGATCTCCATGGCGTTTCTTTCGTGAGCTTCTGTTTCCCTGCAAACAATGAAACAGAAGCTCACGAAAGAAAAAGATCTTATCTCTTGCCACGCTGCTGGTGTTGAGGTGCCTGCCTCCCGCTGACCAGCTGGTCTTTGGGTCTCTGCTCTGCATGCGCACATATCCGTGCATACCCATGCATGCCTGTGCATGTCTGCGCATGTCCATGCATGCAGGCGTTCGCACGCGTGCACACACACCTTTCAGTTTGGGCATGCGCACACACGCAGTTTGGGCACTCGATGTATAAAAGGCTCGCCATCACTGCCATAGTTAATATCAGCCAGCCTGATCTTAATCTACCCAAACAGTTGCTACCCAGTTTAGCAATCCCTGCAGGAACTGTCACTTGTTTTTCTGTGCTTATTTAAATAGCTTTCACTAAATTCTTGCTTGCAAAACATCTGGCAGCTAAATTTTAATATCATGCCACCATCATTGCATTCAATGGGATAGAGGACTCAATAGGCAGAGAGTTTTCCTCTGATTGTGAGATTTTGGGGGTGGGTGGGGAAGTCTGCTGTAGTGGAAAGAAAGAAAGTAATACATTTCCCTATTTTTAAAAAAGGGTAAATGGATTTGTTGTCTTCTACAAATGAAGGTACTGTATGTCTGTGGTTATATGTTGACTGAATGATGATTACGATGGAATCATATTATTTTCTGCCTATTCCCAGGCAACCCCGAATTCTTTGGAGAAATTGGGAAAGGAAAAAGTATCATTCAGACATTATGAAATTAAGTAATCCTCCATATGAGGATTCTGCAGCTCCAGAATCAAGAGATTAAATCATTTGTGTCCATCTAATTTGCAATACAGTTTAAATCATAGAAAGTGTCTGCATTCTGAATGTATGTTTATTTATGTTTTGAAAGAATGAGATCTAGTTTCCCCACAGATAATACTCATCCTTTTTCCTAACTCCAGAACTCCAGGTAGCTTCTCTTCCTCCACCTTCAATTTTGATTATATTTCCAATTAACTTGCATTTCTCTTGAGTGGCATGGTGGGGTGGGGGGAGTAACAACCTGGGTTATTTGCACTTAGGTGGATCTGCTAAACAGAAGATAGAAACAAATTTTTTGTCAGTTATAATTCTGCTATTTTTTGCATTTCCTAATTATGCTATTTTTTCCCACACATGTATAACATTTTATAATTCAAACCTCTTTAGAATACCCTGTTATTCTTGGTCTTTGCAGTTTTTTAAGAAGTGGTTTGCCAATACTGATTTTTCATAATTTTCCCCCAGTATTTCAGGTGCATATAATATCATAATTCTTTACAATGGCCAATTGCATTCTTTTACTTAGATGACTTTTGCTTTTTGTCTTCATTTTGTCTTGACAGTAAACAAACATTGTGGGTTTTGGAGAAGGCTAACTAGGAATTATCAATGCAATTCTCTACAAGTTTAGGAAGAAGTTTAAGCCTGGTGAATTCAGAAGGATTTACTCCCAATAAAGTATGTTTAGTACTGTGGCTTTAATTCTCTTGAAATTTTGCAAAAACAAAATAAAAATAGTAAACCCCTCATTTTCCACAAATCTCTCTTCCAAAGGCATCTGTAGAATGTCTTCTGCATTCATTATGTATTAGTCATTATTCATATATGAACTCATCTGTTTGTAGGTTTCAGGATACTGGAGATGTAGAGAGGAGAAACATGTCAATGTCTATTGGAAGAAGTACTTTTACTATAAAAGGGGATACAAATACAAAGGCCTTCTTTATCTGTTATTTCCATAGATAATTTCATATTTTATAAATTGTTCTTATTTTTCCTTTTATCTTATTCTTACAATTCTACTCTTTTTCTACTTATTTTTATGTGTAAATTTTCTCTTTCAATAATCTTATTTTATCCCCTTATTTTGATAGCTTTGTTTCCCAATATTCCTTTTGCTGTATATTTTAGACTTCAAGGGCCCTGCTTACTTACTTACTTACTTACTTACTTACTTACTTACTTACTTACTTACTTACTTATTTATTTATTTATTTATTTATTTATTTAGTCAAGCATATATAAGACAACAGGTAAAAGTATAAACATAATTCGAATTCATGAAAAGAGTAAGTAAAAAGGGACATTAGGATAGGGACGGTAGGCACGGTGGTGCACTTATGCACGCCCCTTACAGGCCTCTTAGGAATGGGATGAGGTCAACAGTAGACAGTTTAAGGTTAAAGTTTTGGGGGTTTGGGGAAGAAACTACAGAGTCAGGTAGTGCATTCCAGGCATTGACCACTCTGTTGCTGAAGTCATATTTTCTGCAATCGAGTTTGGAGCAGTTTACCTTGAGTTTGTATCTTATTATTTGCTTGTGTATTGTTGTGGTTGAAGCTGAAGTAGTCATTGACAGGTAGGATATATCAGACTGAAGTCGGCATAGTTCTAAATTGTCTAAGCCCAAAGTTTAGAGTCTGGTGGCATGAGGTATTTTATTGCGGGTAGAGGAATGGAGGACTCTTCTCGTAAAATACTTATAGGTAGTCCTTGAATTACGACTACAATAGAGCTTGGAATTTTGGTCATAAGTTATTGCGATCATTAAGTCAAGGTACCACATCACTGGAATCAGCTTTTTATGACAGCTTTTATGATAGTCATAAAGTGAGTCAGCATGGTTATAAAATGAGTCATGTAGTCATTAAACAAATTACGCCTCCAAATGGGTGGGTTTTTTTCTTCCAGAATCCAGCAAAAAAAATGTTGCAAATTGCAGTCATGTGACAACAGGACACTGCAACTGGTTGTAAATGAAACACAGTTGCTAAGCACTCGAAATGCAACCACATGACCATGGGTGTGTGTGTGGCAGGGATGGCAGCCATAACTTCTAGGATGTAAGTGGCCATGTAAAGCTCTGTTGTAACTTTGAGCTGTCATTAAATGTCCAGTAATAAGCCGAAACCTGTATTCACTTTATCCTACCTTCTGTATCTTACTTATTCTTTACTTAATGAAGATTTCTATGGTCCTTATCGGATGAAAGTCCAGCCTAGAACCTCTGTAGCTTTTATCCTTACTGCTTTTCAGCTCAACCTCAGCTCTTCTATTTCCATATCTGTCTATGTTTGTATTTGTTCTTTTCTGCTGACTGAAGTCCAGGACATTTCTAGCTATTTGTCCCCTCCTAGGTGCTGGGACTATTGGTGATATCACTTGAATCAACTCCAGGGTCATATCTTCTAGGTTTTATAGAATAAAATTCTTTATTGGCCAAGTGTGATTGGACACAAAAGGAATTTGTCTCTGGTGCATAAACTCTCAGTGTATATACAAGCAACAAGTGATAAATCATGATTATAATCCTAAAATGCAATCATCATAAATCATAAGATACAACACTCAGTGATAGTTATAGGGTTCTAAATAAGCAATCAACATAAATCATAATAGAATACTAATAAAAGCAATCAACATAAATCATATGATACAAAGAACAAAGTTACAGTCATTAGAAGCTAAGGAAATAAATAATAGGAAAGTTGAGAAGGGTAATAGTAACACAGCCCTACTAAGTGGTTTGACATACCAAGGCATAGGACATTATGAGGCTTCTTCTTTTGGGCTTTCTGGCAGCCCACTGCCTCAGTTGTCCCTTCTGGCTCTTTACTTGGCATTACCCCTTCCACCTGGAATTCTTTAACACCGTTGGTTGCCCTGGATCTCTTCACTGCTAAGTTGCCCTTGACTGCCACTAACCATGAAATCTTTCCTATGAGCCATGGTGATGTAGTGGTTAGAGTGTAGTACTGCAGCCTACTTCTGCTGACTGCCAGCTGCCTGCAATTTCACAGTTCAAATCTCACCAGGCTCAAGGTTGACTTAGCCTTCCATCCTTCCAAGGTGGGCAAAATGAGGACCCAGATTATTGGTTGGGGGGGGAGCAATATGCTGACTCTGTAAATTGCTTAGAGAGGGCTGTAAAGCATTGTAAAGCAGTATATAAGTCTAAGTGCTATTGCTATTGTACGGTATCCTTTATTGGCACAACTTTCCAGGAAGGATCCTGATAGCTTGAGCACAGCTGGTGGTTATGCTCTCTTAGTGCAGCAGCTAAACACTACTTCCAGATGGAGCAAGCTGCTTATCTAGAATCCAGGCCTGGTTCTAGGTGCCAATGCTCCTTATGATAGCTCAGCTATGCTATTTCCTGGGCATTTCAGAGCTGATGCCTTTACTTCCCATTACTACTTCAATAATTACCCATTCTTCTGTTTTTTATCAACCTAACAGCTGCTGCTGCACCTATCATCAAAAGTTGCCAGTTCAAATTTCTGCTGCCATACTGCCATCTTTCTTTGGATGTAGGACAAGGGATGACAGAACTGGGGGCAGAATGAAAAGCAGATCAATTTAGAAGTTAAATGGGACCATTACATGTAGTCTTGGTCTTTCATGCCTGACATTCAGGAGCATGACATTCAGGTAGAGGAAGGACATGGACATCATCAGTGGTCTGCATCTGTCCTTTCTTAATATCTATTTTAGAAAAATTGCTATCTGGTATTAACTGTAGGAGACTAAATAGTTAAATATTCCAATCCTAATCCTAGTGCTTCCTTTATACTATTATTCTATTATGTAATAGTATCCTATTATACTATTATTATAATTTACACTGTATTAGTACTTTCATTTCCTAAAATGATCATTCAGTACTTACCCTAGTCTAACTGATGTGATTAGGATAGCCTTTTAATTAGAACATGGTAGCAATGTTTGGGAGAAATTAGTATTTTGATGGAAGATGTAGTCCTTCTAAATTGGACCAATATATCTACAAGAATAGTTAGATTCTTTGTTCTGTTTTATTATTGCTCTAATATTTCAACTGCACATTATCTTTTTCTTTTTCTGCTCATAAAAAAGCTTTGGTATGATTTTGTACCTGCTGGTTCCATCATATTCAGTAATATGTAAAACGAACATTTTACAGAAAACTAATACAAAACTTTAGATACCTTGAGATGTAAGAGCTGTTCTATGTTTGAGAGCTCTGATTTTCCTTTATACTGAGATATACTTTACTTTACTTTGCTTTTATTTGACTTCTATATTGCCCTTATCCCGAAGGACTCAGGGCGGTATACAGCCATATTAAAACACATAAAATTTACAAAATTTAAAAACCATTAAAATCAAATATACAAAAATTTGGCCCACAAATTAAAAAACTTACATACACCCATTAAAATTCATATTCATGTTAGGCCAGATATAGCTTATATTACCAAACTGAGGCCTGATCCAAAGTACCAAAAGTTTTCTTTTGGTACTTTGGATCCTAATGAGATTGTCTATATAGTGCAGCATTGATGACTCAAACTGGCGGCATGCGGTTTTTAGTGCTTTCTGAGCTTGGTTGTTTGTTTGCAGGCATTTCATTACCCAACTAGGTAACATCATCAGTGCAAGTGAGTGTGCGGTTTGCTCCCTGTTTAAATACAGTAGTTTGCCCTGCCAGTCTTGGTTTTCTCCTTGGTAGATCTTTAATTAGGATATTGTCTTCAATTGCGAATCTCTGTCAAAAATAGTTTCCAGGCAACTTCAGTCTTTCTTTCTGTTGCCTTTGGTTGCAATTGATTACTGTTTTTCTTGCTGGAAAATTATTATACCTGGTCTGTTTAATAAATTAAACAATTACAAAACAATCCTGTTTACTCACTAACTCTAATCCCCATGGCAATTATCTTGTAGACATAACAAAACACAAAAGAGTTGTGTTGGAGTGGCAGCCAAAATAAATGTAAATTATCTGATTTCATTTTCTGATCTTTCAAACTAAGCATACCATGGAATAAATAGGTGAGCATCTATAGCAGACCCTGGCATTTTATTGCCCGCAGGCCATAATGAACTCTTTGACTGTCTCTGTCCAGCCCATGTGAGGTCAATGAGAAGTTAGAAGTCATATATAAATAAGTGTACACCATGATGTAATAAAACTGCATTGCTTTAATTTTGAAAGCAACTACTATTTTTGTTTTCAATTTACATATGTACATGCCTATGCACCATCACAGCCCTATTGGTTCGGCCCTCCACAACAGTCCCTGTTTCTTATCATATGGTCCCTTGGGAAAATTAATTGCCCACCTTGATCTATAGTAATACTTTCCTTACTGGGATGTCCAGATTTTTATATTAAGCTTACTTATTTCCCGCTCTGCTTTTCATTAATATATGGAGAGGGATCCTTTTATTATTTGACAAATTTCGAGTGTGTAACTGAACAGGGCATGTTCAGGGCACACATTTTCAACTATCAAAGAAATTCCATAAATATCACATCCCTGTGTACTACACTTTAAGTGTATTTTTTCACTTGAAAATGGTTGAAGTACAGCAGCAATTCCACCGAGATTATTTAAATGTATGAATAGATGATTGATCAATCATCATTGTTACATCTCTGTTTTATTTAAATCCTCCTGCGACTGATCATAAATTAAATTGGAGTAATGCATAATACTCAAGCAAATTAATTGTAAAGGAATGAAGAAGAAATTGTGTGGCATAAAAAGCCAGACTGAGCAGTACATGCATGCTATTGCTTGATTTCAAGAATAAAAAAGAAAACTAAAGAATATATATTTTATGTAGTAAAATAGGTGTAAATTTTATTAATAAGCCTATCAAATAACACTTTTATAAAAAAATGTTTGGGAATTAATAATAAAACTATATCTAACTCTATAAAACTTCATAGAGTGCCACATAATAGTTTATGTTCTGCAAATAAACATGTACATATGATGCCAACATATTAATTTAGTGATATAATAAATGGAAATATTCACTTGCTCATCGATTTCTTCTCTAATCATTCTATTGGATAGAATAAATTAAGAAAATGTAAAGTATGACCCCACTTGTTCCAAAGCAGCTCTCTTTGAATCATTAAAGAAGCTTCATCTTTTTTAGTATTTGCACAGTTGTTTTCATAAAGGTAAATTGAGGTCTTCCAAAAGATGTGGCTGCTTTAATGTGCCAAATATAGTTTTGTATGTTCCAATGCTTTGCAGAACTCCAGTATAGAACTTATTTGATTTCTTACCTCTCCTCCCTCAAGTTGACTGGCTGACAAACCGTACTCAATGAGTAGTCTTTAATGGGTCTACATCTACATGGAGGGAAGTAAGCAGTGGGGTACCACAAGGTTCTGTCTTAGGCACAGTATTCTTCAATATCTTCATAAATTACTTAGATGAGGAAATAGAAGGGGAACTTATCAAATTTGCAGATGATACTAACCTGGCAGGAATAGCTAACACCTTAGAAGATAGGCTCAAGATCCAGATGGATCTTGACGGACTTGAACACTAGGCCCTATCTAACAAAATGAGATTCAATGTATAGAAAAGTATAATCTTACACTTAGGCAAGAAAAGCCAAAAGTACACATATAAACTGGGTGAAACCAGGCTTAATAGCAGTAACTGTGAGAGGGATCTTGGAGTCTTAGTGGACAACCAGTTATGAGCCAGCAGTGTGCGGTGGCAGCCAAAAAAGCCAACACAATCCTAAATTGCATTAACAGAGGGATACAGTCAAGATCAAGGTACCATTCTATAAAACCTTAGTAAGACCACACCTAGAATACTGTATCCACTTTTAGTCATTACACTATATAAAAAAAGTTGAGACTCTAGAAAAAGTGCAGAGAAGAGCAACCAGGATGATTAGGGGACTGGAGACTAAAACATATGAAGAACGGTGACAGGAACTGGGCATGGCTAGTCTAGTGAAGAGAAGGACCAGATGAGACATGATAGCAGTGTTCCAATATTTGAGGGGCAGCCACAGAGTGGAAGAGGTCAAGTTACTTTCCAAGGTACCTGAAAGCCAGACAAGGAATAATGGATGGAGGGATTCAACCTAGAAATAAGGAGAAATTTTCTAACAGTGAGAATAATCAACCAATGGAACAGCTTGCCTTCGGAAGTTGTGGGAGCTTTATCACTGGAGGCTTTCAAGACAAGATTGGACTGCCATTTGTCAGAAATGGTAAAGGGCAGTGGTTCACAACCTGTGGGTCGGGACCCCTTTGGGGGTCGAACGACCCTTTCACAGGGGTAGCCTAAGACCATCTTTTTAATGGTTTTAGGAATAATTTTATGGTTGGGGGTCACCACAACATGAGGAACTGTATTAAAGGGTCACGGCATTAGGAAGGTTGAGACCCACTGGTATAGGGTCTCCTGCTTGGGCGGGGTCTTGGACTAAATGACCTACAGAGTTGGTCCCTTCCAACTCTGTTAATTTGTAAATCTGTAAAGTTAGCTTGTTTGTTTCAGTAAGGATAAAATAATTAACTTCATCTTAATGTTTATAGTGTTAACCCATAATATCTAGTCAAGTTTAGGAAAAGATCTCATGCCCTCTTCATTAATGGATTACATCCCCGTCCTCTACCCTCACAAAATCCAAAGCTATTGCTTTTATTTGTAGTTAGCACCAGAAGAATAATTCTCTTCAAACATTCATTTGATTATATTTAACATACTAAGAGAATGTTAATATGTTAAGAAAATATTTTCTCTGCTTATTTGGCTTTTGCAAATTTTGAATAAATTTTGAGCAAATTTTTCCCTTACCCATAATCTAACATATGATAGCATACTTTGATGTGTACTATCAATACCACTAAATTGCATTCCTAATAACAACTTACAGAGGTCTGTCTCATGTTCCTTAATAATACAGTAATGCAAATGTAGATATCTGACTATGATGACTGAGATACAAATATAGGGGTAATGGTATATAATGAATGAAAAAAAATGAGCTGAGACTACAATATCCTTTGTGCTAGACATAGTAGGAAAAATAAAACATTGAAAATAAATCTGTCAGAATCATAAAAGTTGTTATATGCAAGTATGACACAGACAGAGTTGTAAAACTTATATCATTCCAAAAAGGGCAAAATATCGCTTGAAAAAAATATCAAGGACAACAACATAACTGAACAAAATTTCAGTATTTTCTCTGCAATGAAAAGATAAATCATCAGGAACTTTACAACAAAAAGTCATTATATGGCCAATCTACAGTGAGAAGAATCATCCAGCATATTTGCAGGACAAGCACTTTGGGGAAGGTAGACTTGCATAAAATAACAGGAAATAGGAAATTATAAAATAACAGGAAATAATGGGGGACACAGAAAATTTTAATAATACACTTGTAAGAAGGAAATAGAAAAAAATATATATCTCTTTTCTTGACTCTAGAACATGATGTCACCCAGTTAAATTGCCTGACAATTTAATAGGTTGAAAAAGAGGGAGATAAGTGAGTTTTCCCCTAGCATACAAGAGAATTTGCTGCAAGTAATTTAGGAATCTTTTACAGTCCTAAGATATTGTCATTGCTTATTGTACATAAAGGTTGTTTAGCACTACTGGTAATATGTCTGTGAAGACTATTTGCTACAGGAGAGTGATTAAAAAAGACAAATTCTTTAAGCCTTGCTTTCTGGAAGCTGCAGTTTAGCTACAATCAGAAATATTGGATCAGAAAAACATTTATTGTCCTCCTATAGGCGCTTTAGATTGACTTGTCTATGGAGATTTTCAGTCATCCAGGTCATGGTTATCCAAAGCAAAGGTGCTTTTTCAAAAGGCAATTGGACTTTGTTTTTCCTTGAAGACATTTCACTTCTTATCCAAAAAGCTTTTTCAAGTCATAAGTTGACTTCGTTAGGTTGACTTCTACCAGCATAGGTAGTGGTGTGTATCATATTCCACTGCCACAATCCTTACTCAATTATCTCTATCTATCTATCGATCTTGATCTCAATTTCTATCTATCTCTATCCATTTATCTATATATCCATTTATATGGCTGCCCAACTAATATATAGGTGATTCTGGGTGGCTTATAACAGGAGTTTCCAACCTGTTGGCCATGGCCCGCTATCGGACCATGGTTTAATCTCCATGGGCCATGTGAGTGGTTGGCCAGTCCATGTGCATCCATGCATGTGCATGACCCCACTCATGCAAGAGTCATCGTGGGCACTCACGGTTCCACTCATGCAAGCCTCATTGTGGACACTTACAGTGCCACTTGCATGAGCTGTGGCACCACTCGCACAAGTGTATTGTGGGCACTTGTGGTCCCACTTGTGCAAGCCTCATTGCAGCCGTTTGGGGCCCAGTCATGCAAGTGTTGTGGGCTCTCACATGCATGAGCATGTACCTGCGCCTCCCACAAAATAATTCCCTCTTCTCTCTCCCTCCACTCCAAGCTGCTAATCTGGAAAGGTTGGGAAGCTTTGGCTTATAATATTAAAAATTAATAATTAAATTAAATAATTTCATGATTAAAAATTAACAAAAGTATTATTACTTATATGGATGCAAAAATTTGATCACTGCTCTAAGCAAAATATTTACCTGGCACTATTTTTTAAATCAATACTAATAATATTTGTATTGATTAGCATTGGTTTAAAAATTATCTCAAGGAAGCTGAATATAAAAGTATCTTAAATGAACTTTTAGTAATCTTTTAAAGTACAAAATAAAATAAAATAACAATTAGAAAATGAAACACCACAGAAAGAAAAATAAAATCCAGTAAAGGTAAAATAAGAAAGAATTGGCTGATTTGTCTTTTCCTTCCCCTCCTGTATTTTTCCCCCCTGAATTCTCAGGAAAATTCTCAACAAAAAAATACAAAAAATAATCATCTATTAATGAAATGCTTTCAAAACCCTTACTTGTATTCCCTGTTATATTTCTTTAAAGTAAGTCTTTATTATTTTTCTCATTAGGGCAAATCTAATTCTTGAAAGAAGTCTCGGCATCTATATGGCATAGCTAAATCTAATAGAAATACATTATTTTAGCAAAGCTGTGTGTTTTTTGAGTTCATGCAGACCAAAAAAAAACCCTAAATATTTAAGAACTCTTTCTGAAAATAGTAAACTTCTGGGAAAAGCATGTGTCTCTTCCTCCCACCCTCTCATCTATATAGACTTCTGGCTGGCTGTTCTCCTGGCAAACTATTAGATGGGAAAGCAACAGGGGAAAAAAGAGAAGGGTATAAAAAACATACGAAGACCATGTCTGTATTCCAAATTCTGTACCATCACAAATTCTCCCTTCTTCTATTCAGCTGGGCCAATATGTTCAATAGATAGGAACGAGGGTAGCTACAGTCCAACATTCCAAGTTATCTTGATTCCACCTGGGTCTCCTCAATATTATATATTCTACACTTGGTTTTCTTGGTCTTCTTTTTTGCATAATACTGTCACCCACCTTTATTATCCCTTGAATTCTTTCTTTATTCTCTCTTCAATTCATTTATTTTCCTCTCAGTTACTACGTATGCCCCTGCTGCTATTATCTGTTTCTTTCATTTCAAAGCAATTTTTCTTCCCCCGCCCCCTGCAATCCCTTTCCATATCCTTACTCCAAATATAATGTTCAAATAGATTCAATCAGCAACACTAACCTGTCCAATTTTTTCCAGAGTTTGCACTCTATGCCTCCATTCTATCTATTCTACAAATCAATTTGGCTTTTCGTCCCATTTACTGTGGATTTCCCACATTTTTCTTGTCAGTATGTAATTATTTCCGGGCTGGACTGACTTATGTCTTGCTTTAAAACTTCCACATCATACAAGTTGTAAAAATGGCAATTAGTGAAATTATTGTAAACTGGGTGAACACAATGCAATACTTTACATTTTTTCAAGAGTTATGTCAACTTATTTTTAAATGAGATTTTTTGATAAATATGATATATTACACAAACAATCTAGGATAAACTGCATTCTCAATCCCAACAAACTAAAAGAGATGATGATGGTGGTGGTGGTGGTGGTGGTGGTGGTGATGATGATGATGATGATGATGATGATGATGATGATGATTAGTTAATCTTTAGTGAGATTCACAGCCTTTGAGGCTGGTTAATAGCTCAGCAGCTCAAGTCCTAACCAAGGACCTAGGAACTGTTAAGGTATCGTTGGAGGATGTAAACTGTTCCGAGTAAGGTGGGTTTTTGTAGACTCAAAATGTTCAAGTGTGGGACTTCCAGTCTGGAGCTGCGGCGCCACAGTCGGGGAAATAGCGGGCTCTAACGAGCCCGCAAAAACCCCAACTGACAAACCACCATCCGATCGGTCTTCGGACCGAGCCCCATCTTGCAGGGATGGGGGGTGAAGAGGAGCGCCTCGGTGTGCCAAGAGGAACAGGCAAGTTCCCCGGAGGCCAGAGGGAATCCTCGAAGTCAGCGGTGGGGGTAGACAGCCATGGTGGCTGCCACAAAGCCGCAGCAGATCGGGACACAAGATCGTGCAGGAGAGAAGAAGAAGAAAGAGCGAGTATCTCAAAGCTGAGTGAGTGACACCAACCCAGGCAAAACAACATGATTATTTGGACTTTTTAAAAAAAAATAAGACCCCAAACTTTAAATAGCAGCTACAGATCAGTGGGGCTTGAAGATCAAAAGGGAAAAAAATGGAAATAAAAACCCAAGACAGATCTTGCTTTAGTAAATTTGGCTTGGAAGAATTAGCTTTTAACAACTTAGAAAAGTGACTTTTCTTTTAGTTAGAGTGGATTGGAGAAATGTATCTCTAGGAGTTTACACCTTTGAAAGTTAACGAAGCTAATGAAGAAAGACAGAAGGATGGCTACATAATTGCCATGGAGTCTGTGGTGACAAAGCAGGAGAGTGGATTGAAGAGATTTCCCTTTCTGTTTGGAAAAGAAACATTTTAAATGGTTTTTTACCTTGGATTACTTTGAAATTAACATTAGATCTATGGAATTTGGAGATCCCTATTCTGTCCTGGATGATTTCAAGAAGAAAGAAGGAATATTTTGGACATTTGACAGTGGGAACTAACAAGCTTAGCAAAAAAAATTAGGTGTGGCATAGGAACAAAAGACAGGAAGTTGATGCATCACACATGGAACAGACATTATAAAGCATTAAAGGGACATACAGAATTTTTTAATTTGAACAGATGAACTTTGAAATGGAACATTTATGGACAGATAGAAAAAGGAAGAAAAGGAAGAAATAAAGTAGATAAATTTAAATGTAACTAAATTGAAATGTAAAGTTTAAAAGCCTAAAGATATATATGATTTTTGGATAAAAACAGGAGGGTTTTTGGAGTAACAAAATTAGAAAATAAGAGATGGCAACTAAAATAGAGGATGATATATAGGTAGTTAAAAACAATAAAGAAGAGTATATATTAATGTGAGACAACTTTAAGAAAATTTACTGCTTGATGTAATATGTTTTAATTTTCATTTGCAAACAAATGTTAGATTGGTGATTACGCTTGACTAAGATTTTATTGAACAAATTATAAGATACACAGATTTTAGTAACAAATTGTGATTTAATTTAATATATGCTGGGAATGATGATTACTATGAAATATATTGAGAATTAATTTGAAAGAGCATGCTGGGAAACTGACACAAAATAGATAATTATATTGTAAGAGAAAATTAAAATAAGAGGGATGGATACCAATTAGATAAGAGTTTGTGAGTCGGAGGAAATACATTGGAAACTAGTTAAAATGCTGGAAATCAGCCAAACACTTACAGGAGAGTTGGAGGAGACCATGCTGGAAATCAGCCAAACAAGAGTGGGAGCCCTGGGGGGACTATGCTGGAAATCAGCCAAACATAATATGCTGGAAATCGGCCAATGGAGGGAATTTAGGAGGAGACTATGCTGGAAATCAGCCAATAATGATGGTAGGCTTGGAGGAGACTATATTGGAAATTAGCCAAAAATAGTTGGTGCTCTGGAGGAGACTATGCTGGGAATCAGCCAAACATAATATGCTGGAAAACAGCCAAACAATAGAGGGAGGTATGGAAGAAAATATGCTGGAAATTAGTTTAAATAAAACATGTTTTTGTGATAAACCTGTGTAACATGAAAAGTGTAATAGATGATAAGTGGGATAAAATCAAAGATAAATTGATAAAGTTTAAGATATTAAGATCCGAGGAAAAGGGTCAAGAGATTAAGAATTAGATAGAATTTTGTTTTATAAAGTGTAATAAAGATGGAGTTGTATTGAATTTGAAATTAAGATTTATGGTGATAAAATTGTAAGGTAAATAATCAGAATAAGAGGTTAGAATATTGTTAAAAATTATTTTGACATTGATGGTAAAAGATACAAGGTGAAG